>NC_133806.1:26640173-26969340 GCF_043250625.1 Sebastes fasciatus | reverse complement strand
CAAACCAGCTTATAGGTGCATTACCGCCGCCATCTGGACCACTGGAAAACAGAAACAAAATAAAAAAAATAAAAATAATAATTCTTAAAATAAAATAATAATAATAATAATAATAATAATAATAATAATAATAATAATAATAATAATAATAATAATATTAATAATAATAATAATAATAATAAAGATGAAAACTCTAGATTCGTTTAACTAAATCAGTTTCTCTTAAAAACGGAATAATTTCACAGTATATGTTATCTAACCACACCTCACACCCCACACCTCACCTCCATACCATTATTGATACACAGTACACCTGAACAGAATGGACTGAAATGCTGTGCAATATGCTGCCTTCCACTGCGTAATTGTCTGAAATATATTAATTATTTATTTTTTTAAATATTTTTGAGAGTTACAAGTTCTTTTAATATGGTCATGGAGCATATATATATATATGTATATATATATATACTGTATATTTGTATTCTGGGGGTATCGTTCCTATGCAGAGGGTAATTTAGTTTATTTATTGACTATACTGAGGGCGTTATATATTTTAATAATTTATTTATTTATTGTGTTGAGTTGAATGTGCTACTTATTTTGTACTGTAATTACCTTGTGCCTGTTCTACCTTTTTTCTTTTCTTAAAGCTGACTTGGTGTAAACTGCTCAGAATTCCATGTACTTATAAGGACAAATGGCAAATAAAACTCTTGAATCTCTTAAAATCTTGAAAATGACAATGAAAAGTCCTGATGTTTTGCCTTCCTTAGTGACTGTAAAAGGTGATTCTTCTGGATAATGTAATTCCTGCAGTGTATCAAAGGGCCTACATGTTCGACAGTTTCTGATTGATTACAATATGTGGATTTCCCAGTTGGGTGCTTGCCTATTCTATATAATGTATAGTTAAGACCTGTATGTCCGAATCTCAGACGAGTGATGACATTTTCTTCCCTTCTTTTCCAGCCCACCTTTTCTTCTTCTTCTTCGTTGTTGGAGTTTAATGGCGGTTGGCAAACAACCACCATGGTGCGTAAACGCCACCAACTGGTAGGAGTGTGGATCAGGACTCTAGCTATTCACTGGTTTTACTACGAAATTGAAAATAATATTTAAAAAAGTATATAATGTACCGTTTAAGGTGAATTAGCCTAATGTGGGACATTTTTGCATTTCAGACTTGTGGAAGATATTGCGATATGACTCCATGATATGACTCATAAAAGAAATGGTAAGACATATCAGTACTCTTAGTGAAAAGTTGTCTCAGAAAAATCTATATGACCCTTTCTGTTCTGAATGTTTGATCTATGGAGGGTTTATATTTCTAAAACTTTCCTCAAGCCGAGAAATCATCACAATGTAAAGTCTATGGGGCAAGCAGGAGCTCGTGGGCGGAGCCAGCGGGAGAAACACTACTGTGCATATTCAGTGGGCCACGAAACTCGGAAGTAAAACCGAAAGCTAAAAAACTTTTTTCAGTAGACTTTATTTTAAATATGTAAACAATAAAAAGAACAATTAAACCAATACACAGGACGACAAAACTTTTTCTTCGTATGCACCAGGCAAGCAATTCTCATTGGAATGAATAGGCACCATTTTGGGGTCTGGTATCCAGTTCTAATTAGTGGCGTAAATATCAACAGTGCAACCGGTGCGGCGCCAAGGGGGTCCAGAAGCTGTCAGGGGCCCAGAAATCACCTTCCTATATCGTGTCCACACTGAATCCGTTATACACACTTCTGTTACATCATGTAAACAAACCACGTGGGCTACCTATCAGCGGTGCGCTCAACATCAGACTGGAGATGTAACCACTTATCTTCCTACATTTGTTCTTTTTAAACAGTAAACACACATTTTATATTGTGATATTTACTGGAAATGACATACAATATAGCCAACAGCAGTAGGAAACTTTCAGCTCTCTGGTGATCTCCCTCCAGTTCAGCTCAAAACGGCGTGCCATGTAGCGCTGCGGCTGTCACAGCTGGGACATTCTAATAAAAATGGACATGGTTCTTAAGCAGTCAATTGACTTTGCAGAGCACAGGACCTGTAGAATAAACTTCTAATGGCTGAGTACTGGTTTCTTTTTGTTATTATGGAGTGGGATCATGGATTTAAATCTATAGCACTGTAATTGTTACATCTGATATGTTGGAAAATGTGCACCTACTGTAATCTGTGACTGTGTTTACTATTTGGCGGCTGAGTCCAGGGCAGGCTGTTAAGTTAGCGTTGATAAATTTGGCGCTCCGTCTGCTGTCCGTGGTGCTGATCTCTTGCAGGATGGGAGTGGTTGAGAAAAAAATTTGCGTTGGGGCCAATCACAATAACGCTGCTGTTACTAATAATACATCCATGGTGGGTACCCATTGAACCCATTTTCATTCACATATCTGGAGGTCAGAGGTCAAGGGACCCCTTTGAAAATGGCCATGCCCTTTTTTCCTCACCAAAATGTTGCCTAACTTTGGAGCGTTATTTATACTTCTTTCCGACAAGCTAGTATAACATGGTTGGTACCGATGGATTCTTTAGTTTTTTTTTGTTTTATTTCATACCAGTACCTTCACACTCACTCGCTCTAAAAGCCTGCTGAAAGACAGTAAAGTTGTGTGTGTTTGGTTATGGTGGGTCGACAGGCTGGTGGATCATTGAGCGTGTCAGTGACCTCAGTAGGCAGATGTCTGTCCACAGCTTCATTCCTTTACATGAGTAAAAATAAAACATCCACAACTCTGTAAACAGCTTAAATAAAGAGATGGAAATCCCCTATCTGCCTAATCACACAGTCTGACTTCTACTTTGTCATGTATCAACATGAATCCACACAGCTTCTACCCAACAGTGCAGGTGATCCAGAGGGAAAGTGTTGTATGGTACTTCCTCAGTGGCTGTTTATCCTCTAAAGAAAAGCAAGGTGCTCATAACTTGGGTGTAACGTTAGACACCCACCTTTCTTTTGAGAACAAAGTGGCTGACGTGGTGTAGTTGAGCTACAGGGGTTATTCAAGTTTCAACTTGTCTGGTAACCATCACAGTTGGAAACAGACCAGTGGCTTGTAGTATGGTATGGCACTTCTATAGTCTTTCACCTGGTTGAGTATTTGTACCTAAAGGTGAAATTGGAAGCAAATCTAAAACTGACTGATGAGACTGGATTTCAGGACCAATTTTCATGGTTGTTTCATGGTTAGAAAATGCAGTCAGCATCTTGGTCTTAACGTTATAACCGTTAAAACAAGGATTTAAGAGTGAGCTTGCTGTAATTAGTTAAGTGCTGTCTAGTCTCATCCACTGCATGGGACACAGTTCCCATAGGGAAGCTTAAGCTGAGGACACACCAACTCGACATCAGAGAACTAGCATTGACAAAGGCCGCCTGTTGCGTTTGTCGCACGTCACCTTTGTTTTGGCCGACAAGTTGCACCCGAACACATCGCAAAGACTACAGCCGACGGCCAACTACCACGTTCGTTCTATGCCTGCGTGAGATGAAATAACTCTCCACACCAGCAGGTGGCGGTAGTCTGTATTCATCATTCAAAAAGGGAAACCAGAAGACCGAGTACGGAGGATATAAAAGCCGTTGTTCTTCATTCCAGATGGCCATGTCGTTGTGAAAATATGTGTTTGAATCATCAGATGTGATGAAGATGAAAAATGAGAAGAGTCCTCTGTGTTCTTCCTCTTGATTTTACTCGTTGGCTTGCTTTCCTCACGTCCGTTACTATTCTCATGCACTGATTCATTGAAGCTGAACAGTCAATCAGAGTGATTTCTCTCACCGACGAGCTCTTCCGCCGATTCAACAAGCTGAATCGGCCGAAAAACCTCCAACACGGGCAGACTAGCGCTGACGGTGCAGGACACACTGAAAAAACTAGGCAGACAGATGCTCACCGACGGCCGCAAACTGTCCTTGTTTTAATGTTTATAACGTTAAGACCAAAATATTGGAGCGGTGGCTAGTCCAAGCTTGTTTAACTCCTGAAAAGCAATTTGACATAATGACATTTGTAAGGATTATAATTTACAGGATGTAAACAAAACTTTTTGATGAAAAGTGCCCAGTGATTGTATAATGACACGACTGGGCACCATGCTCACTGCTGCGGATACAGACAGGATGGAATGCTGAAAGACTGCACATCTGTCAGCAAGGTAATTACACGCCTTTAACGGAAGGATAAACACTTCTTTCTTCACTGTCAAACATGGCAAACCGGCGTATCATACAGAGGCATGTTTACAGTGGTTAACTTTAACTTAGATACTGCCTTAATTCTCACATATTACACAAAAAAACAAGAGACACTTGATGCAGTATTTCAATTTACTTTTTGCATTTTGTACACTTTTTAGTTTTAGACAGTTTTTAGATTCATTATTCATCGAAAATGCAACCAGGACCGTAGCCAAGATTGAAGAAAAAATACTAAGGTTACGAGTTCCCCAAAAACATTAAAAAAAACAGTCAACCAGCCCAGTTGCCAGGAAGAAATGTTGGCATTGAACGTTTATAGAAACCAGGGATACATTGAATGTAGTGCTGTCAAAGTTAGTCACCCGTGTATAACTCTCCCGTCAGCTCCATTCTCTTTATACATCCATGGTCAGCTCAATCGGGGCCGTTTGAATGCATTTAACATAAATGTCAGTATATGGGTGCTCCACAGTTGTAGCGTCGGCCTATTTGACCACGGAGATGAGAGTGACGGCCGGCTTGATCGCACGTTACCGCGATACGATAACGTTTCCTGTCTATGACAGAGTTAGCATGCAGATTTAGCCATGATGTCTAGCTCTGCTTTTCCTGCAATGTGTGAAACCCAAAGTGTTTCCATACTTTACTGGATGTGTAGTGTTTACCACTTTGGATTTAACATGTGAGGGTGCAGGTCGTATCCACGCAGACCCTCCGCCATATGCTGCTTTATCGTTTCAGCTCGCTGCGGTTTGTTTTGGTTGACGGATACGGAACGGATATGACGTCACGTTACTCAGACTACAACAATAAAAGCGGTAACTTCCTTCTACCTCCGCATAGACTCAAATTAAGCAAATATATTGATTCTGGCATTAAATAATTTATTTCAAAATCGTAAACAAAAATCGTGATACATAGATGAATCAGTTTTTTCTCACCCCTAACTACAACCCCCAAATTTTTATAAATAATAACACGGACATGACCTCAGTGTTTTCAGTCGTATATAGCTACGGCCCTGACTGCAACTTCTCAAAATCACTTCAAGTTAGTTAATTACTTCCTTTATGATAGTAATAAAATGCCTCAAATGCATGCAGTGTTACAGAGGTAGGGCGGATTAGTGTGTATAAAATAGTGGTTATGCCCTTCATTATTTCATGTGCTTAGAGAAGTTGTACCATTGCTGTTTGGCGATAGTCACATTCTTCAGAGTAACATACTGAAAGGGCAGCTGTGTCAGTGAGGAGGCAGCCTGGGGCAGCTTTCCCTGAGTCAAACTTGCACATACAATAGACTTAGAGTTAAATACCAACAATGATGAGTGTCTAACAGTCTCCTCACAGTTTGTCCTTTCTCAATGCATCTCTATTCCATGCTCAAAGTCCAACACGGGTCTCTTCTCTGGCATTAAGTCCCTGTCTTTCCTCTCCACGTACTGCTGCAGGGTGCTGTAACACTGCTCACTCCTGGTGAAGGTGTAGAGAGCAGAGATCTCCTCCCACGCCCTGTGGTTGGGGAAAGGGAACGGCTCGGGGTCCTTGTTCTCAAAGAAGCTCTGCAGGTTTCTCTCGGCCAGTTTGGTGGCGTAGTCCACGGCGAAGGTGTCAAAGCGCTCCTTCTCTTTCTCCACGTAGCGTTTCCAGAACGTGAGCTGCAGGTAGCTGACTTTGGAGCGACAGTTTGTGCAGCAGGTACCCAGGAGGCCTGTGATGGCAGCAATAATGATAATACACCAGCCTAGGATCTGCAGACACACAGGAATGTTATGATGCATACTCCATAGGGAATACATAATCACAGTTAATAAATAGTTTCACTTTTACTAATAAGGCTGCTTGAAGGCTGATGGCATATGTTCACACTCAAGCTGCCAATAGATGAATGTCCAATTGTTAATTATATTAAGATTAGGGTTGTCAATCCATTAAAATAGTTAATCGGGATTAATTGCAAATTAATCGGACATTTTATATCTGTTCAAAATGTACCTTAAAGGGAGATTTGTCAAGTATTAAACACTCTTAACAACATGGGAGTGGACAAATATGCTGCTTTATGCAAATGTATGTATATATATATTCTTGGAAATCAATTATCAACACAAAACAATGACAAATATTGTCCAGAAACCCTCACAGGTACTGCATTTAGCATAAAAATATGCTCAAGTCATGACATTGCAAACTGCAGCTCAACAGGCAACAACAGCTGTCAGTGTGTCAGTGTGCTGACTTGACTATGACTTGCCCCAAACTGCATGTGATTATCATAAAGTGGGTATGTCTGTAAAGGGGAGACTCGTGGGTACCCATAGAACCCATTTACATTCACATATCTGGAGGTCAGAGGTCAAGGTACCCCTTTGAAAATGGCCATGCCAGTTTTTCCTCACCAATATTTAACATAAGTTTGGAGAGTTATTTAGCCTCTTTCAACAAGCTAGTAAAACATAGTTGGTACCAATGGATTCCTGAGGTTTTCTAGTGTCATATGATACCAGTATTTTCACTCTAGCTTTAAAACTGAGCCTTTAACAAAACAGTTGCATAATGTCTTCTGTGGCTCTGGAGAAGCTTTATGAAGTCGAGGGAAATAACCCGGATGATGTCATAGCGATGTCATTTTAGCTCAGCTATAAATTTATAACAGAAAATCTGCAACACAATTGCAGGGGTGTGGTTTTTGAAAGCTATGGGTATTTACCGGAGGATCTAATGCTGTCAAATTCAGGGATGGGATCGGTTTTATTAGGTATTGTGCAGTAGAGAGTTGAGGAAATGAAGGGTAAGAGATGCGGGATAACATGCTACGTAAGTCCCCAGCAGGACCCGAACCATGATTACACCACATGATCCGTGTTCCACTTGACTCATACTAGGGACAAACATTTAGGACATCCTAACCTCTGCTGCTTACTCTTCTGTCTCTTGTCCCCCAACTTTATGGAAGTGCTATACTAAATCACTGGAGTACCCCTTGTTTTGTCTCTTTTACATCCTTCTAAGAATTTACGGGTGTATTTAATATAATTGTAACATGTTTTCAAACATTGAAAAAATCTTCAGTGAATTATGTCCTTCTGTTCCTCCACTAAACACATCCAGCATAACACGTTAACGCAAATTTGTTTTAACGCCACTAATTTCTAACCATGTCATACTAGCGTGTTGTAAAGGAGGCTAAATAATGGTCCAAATTTACTAAAACTGTGATGGCCATTTTCAAAGGGTTCCCTTGACCTCTGACCTCCAGATATGTGAATGAAAATGGGTTCTTCGGGTACCCACGAGTCTCCCCTTTACAGACATGCCTACTTTATGATAATCACATGCAGTTTGTGGCAAGTCATAGTCAAGTCAGCACACTGACACACTGACAGCTGTTGTTGTCTGTTGGGCTGCAGTTTGCCATGTTATGATTTGAGCATATTTTTTTATGCTAAATGCAGTACCTGTGAGGGTTTCTGGAAAATATTTGTAATTGTTTTGTGTTGTTAATTGATTTTCAATAATAAATATATACATACATTTGCATAAAGCAGCATATTTGCCCCCTCCCATGTTAACCTTTATGGTACATTTTGAACAGATAAAAAAAAAGTGCAATTAATCGTGATTAATCATGGACAATCATGTGATTAATTGTGATTAAATATTTTAATAAATTTAGTATTAAATCATCTAAAAGCAAAAATCCTAACAGATGGGGGATCCTGGGACAAAACCATGACGTGAAAAAGTCTGGGTACCCATGATTTAGAGGGCTCGAGAGTCAAAAACATAATAAAAAAAAAATAGAATAGTCAAAATTGAAGCATCAGGGACTGACAAATCCTGGCTTTTAGTCCCAAGTATGAATCAAATTAAAAAAACACTGGATCCTACATTTCCCATGATGCAACTGGATAGCATCTTTTATTAGACCCTCCCTGCCTGGTGATCTTTTATAATTTGCAACAATTTGTCTTGTAAATTTGTGTCTAATTTGTGTCTCCGAATCCAATCTGAGATTATGACATCACTATAACATCATCAGGGTTATTTGCTAGACTTGACAAAACTGCTCCAGATCCAGAGAAGATATTATATATCTGCTTTAATGGGATTATAAGTAGTTTAATGTTTGCTCACCCAGGTCCAGGTGTGTGTCTCCTACCTGTGACTGGGCCCTGAACATCAGCAGCAGCTCCATGCGCTCATCACTGGACAGCTTGGACCGGTCACAGGGCACTCGGGCCAGCTCCTCCCGACACTGCATAGTCTTGTTTTTACAGAACAGCTCCACCACCACGTTATCATCGAGACCACTGACGGCACACTCATAAAAGGTCCCATTGAGCAACGCCACGCAGAGCCACATTATAGGAGCAACGCAAGCTCCGGAGAAGATGCTCGTGAACACCCTGAGGCAGCTGAAGCAGTTCCCGCGGGGGCACAGCTTCATGGGGTTGAGGCAGCAGCCGGTGTAGAGCCTCCACAGCCTGGAGCTGAAGAAGAGACCCAAAACCAGCAGCACCGCCGCCGGGCCCAGCAGGAAAGTCAGCCCGTAGGCGAAGTTCTGGTCGTGGTTGCACGGGCACTGGAAGGAAACCATGGAGAAGACTCGCTCCCCACCTATAGTCAGGAGAGCCATGAAGCTGTAGCCGATGGTGGCTTTCTGGTTCATGAAGAAACGCAGGACAGTCTGGAAGTTATCCATGGTTCCAGCGGGGAGGACTCGGACACCCTCCACGATTAATTACAAAGTCAAAGTGAAAGACAGAGAGGGGAAAGTGAAAAAGGTTGAGTGTCAGCCGGCAGTCATTCCCTGTTCTGTGTTCTTTCACAGCTGAAGACAAAACACCGTCTGCGCCCCTCCCTTTGGCTGGCTCTCTTCTCTGAAGGCTCCTCCTTCAGTCAATCTGACGCTCCCTCCCACCCAGTGCCTCTTTACTCACCACATCTACTCCTTCTCCAAAGGAAAGCCCCTGCTGCTCTGCCACTTACAGCCCCAGCTTTAAAAAAAATTACAGCTTCACTCCACTTCCCTCTCTCTCACGTTTCACAGTTACATCCCTCTTTATGTGATTCCCTCTCCAGCTCTGACTGACTTGAGGCGATCGTTTGAAAGAAATCCTGCCGGACTAGTTTTTTACAAGTCTAGTGATGTGATCGGAATGCAGCCCAAAACAATTTCATGCTGGCAAAACAAACGGAAACACACCAAAGGAACTGAGACATGCTTCTGTTTCTAGTCACTTTTATATGAAGCAGTAATTGATATAACATGAGAATTGATTTGTTTCTCTTCATGCACACACACACTCACCAAACACAACAAACAAGTCTCAGCTCCGCATGACAGCAGCGTGCATTCAACAAGACTTTTAGACTTTAGACTTTAGACTTTATTGTCCCACAAGGGGAAATTCTTTTTCACAGCACTGTACTTGTCAGACACCAATACATACAACAGCACACAGTGACACAGTAACAGTAACAGCAACAGCAATACAACAGGGACAACAACAGAAAATGACGGACAGCGGTACACACTCAGGCCTGTTCAGCGACGCCTGTTGTTTAAGGCGGCTATGACTGCCGGTATCAGGCTTTTCCCAAAGCGAGCCCTATTGCACCTCAGTGTTCTGTACCAGTGGCCAGAGTGGGGCATTATGGTAAGATTCAAGATTCAAGATTCAAGATTGGGTGTGTGATGTCCTGTGCTATTGAGATTGCAATGTGTGCAATGCCTTTGTTGTTGAATTCTGTGAGGTTGGGTGTGGGGAGGCCAATTATCCTGGCAGCAGTGTTGGTTATGCGTGTAAGTTTTGACCGGTTAGTGAAGGATAACATGTTAAAAAAGCAGATGGAACAGTAGAGTAGGATGGGCTGGATAATGCTCTGGTACAGCAGTAGGAGGAGATGGGCGGCAACATAAAGTTCTTTAAGTTTGCGCATGACTGACTTTGAGGTGAAGATGGTTGTCCCCACACCACTGAGTGAAGTGAGCAACTGTGTTGTGATAGTCCAGGGCAGAGTTATTGTCTGTGAGTATAAGTGAAATAAGGATGAATAGACTAGCCAACTTTGAGACTTGAAAAAATGGGAGGATTTCGAAACCAAAGCGGGGGAAATTTGAGTTTCAGAGACTTTGTTTCCTTCATTCTGGTGACTTTTTAAGAATGAAAATAGCAAAATAATAACAGCATATTTAATCTTAAATACTTTTAATTTTACTTTTAATTCTCAGGAAAGGAAACTGAATAATTCGGCCCTCTAGCATAAACTAATATTCATCCGTTTTCATTTATTTATGCTCCTGCTTGAGTATTTCTTTCTCTTAGTTCTCTCCATTTCTCTGTCCTTCTCTCACTCACTGAGGGTCCTATCAGACACAATGCGGCAACGCCACCACTGCGCTCTGAAACCCGTTATTTCCATTAGCTTGCACCGAGCCACGACAGCTTTTCGCCATGTCGAGCAAAGCCCAACTTTGGGCGCTGCGCGTTGTGATGTGTCGTGAGCATAGACTGCCCTCTTCTGCCAGTAAACAACATCAGGTATAGCTGTATTGCCGTCCAGGAGGAAACAGTAGAGCTTATACACGCTGTGCAGCGCCAGAAACAGGTTGTGAGAAGGAAAAGGAAAAAAAAAAAAAAGGCGGGAATATTTGTCATAAATCGGGAGAAATACGGGATAATTGTGACCCCGGGAGGAAACCGGGAGAGGGCGATGAAAAACGGGAGTCTCCAGGGAAAATAGGGAGGGTTGGCAAGTATGAGGATGAAATCAACAATTTTTCTGGAATGACAAAATGGGCAAAAGGGGAAAACATGCATGCAGAAAATCCTACAGAAGGACAGCATTCATTCATTGTATTGAAATGTTTCCATAGAGAACATACCATAGTTGTAGAGACAGAGAGAGGCAGTCAGCAGCACCAGCAGCAGAAGCAGAGCGGAGTGAGAAAGTGATCACATCCTCTTGGTGGTTTCTCTGTTCCACTCCCATAACTACTTAGACTAAAACACTCTGAGTGCATTATACAGGAAGTGGTGAAACCTCCTCTACACGTATGAAACACATCACTGTCTGCTGTTACTATAGTAACACCAACATTACAGTCATGCGTATGTTTTTTTTAGTGTGCAATGGCTGACATCACTGATGCTCATACAGCATGATGGATGTGTACATGTACTGTATGTATGCAATCCACCAGCAGTGCACAGGAAGTGGTCAAGTGGTGAAGATGACACATTTCCTGTTTAAGCACACACAGATATGGAAAACAAGTGATTTGGGGCTCATGTGAATCTCACTCTGCTTCACTGTTGCTGTTGTTGTTCATTCTTAATTGATATCACCGTTCTTCTTTTCTGCCGTGTTGCCAACTGCCCTCTCGTGTCATCTTGTATTTCCTTTAAGAGGACTTATTATGCTTATTTTCAGGTGCATACTTGTATTTGTGGTTTCTACTAGAACATGTTTTCATGCTTAAATGTTCAAAAAACGCTTTATTTTTCTCCTGCCCCCCACCTCCCTCCTGAAAAGCCCAGTCTGCTCTGATTGGTCAGCTGGCCCACTCCGTTAAAACTCTTCAGACTGCGCTCTAGCTCCGCTCTAACTACCTTTGTTTGAATTTTGACACTTGCAGTAAACAGCCAGCAGATGGCACACTTATGGTACGTGTCCACAGCCTGCGTCTTTTCCACGCTTCCCCATTCATTGTCTATGTAAGCAGCCGTGCAATGCATTCTGGTAGCGTGATGGCGCGAGGCTACTTTAAACACAGACGTCCGACACGACTCGCCGTCTCTGGAAACTCCCTGTAAACTTTTAAACTAACTTGTCGATCTAAAATAAAGACAGATTCAGCGCCTGCACGGATTATTTCTAGCATAAAATGTTTTCAGAAACACATTTCGGGGAACTATTTTCGTGGTATAAGAGAAGAAAGTTTCCAAACGAGCCACCGTGTTGGTTCCGGTTTGAAAGCTGAGAACAGCAGCCCACGAGGGAAAGCATTCATCCAGTCAGGTGCTTTGTGTCTAGTGGCAGACCATCAAGCGCCCAATGCTGGGAAGCGAGGCGATCCCTCGCGATAAAAAACGCCCCTGTGAACACGTACCATTACCCTTTATCCTCCAAAAATGGCCGACTTGCTGTTGGTGATTTAAGCCATTCTCCTTTAAGAGCTAAATGTGAGGTGACTCCTGAGGCGACCTCCATCCATACAAAGCACAAGTCTTTCATCGCTCGCTGTCCCTTGGCTCTCTAGACTAAGCCCCGCCACCGTCTACAAAATCAAGAACAGGATGGGTTTCAGCAGGCTCGCTTGAAATGACCGAACCAATCCTCACCATCTCGTCGCCGGTCTTCTGTTTGTCCTCCGCATACTGATGCAAGGTGCTGTAGTAGTGGTCTTTGGTGCTGAACTTGTAGAGGGAGGAGATCTTTTCCCAGGCGTTGTTGGAAGGGGTGTCGATCTTTTCAGGCGTTTTGTCGCTGAAGAAGCTCTCCAGGTTCCTCTTAGCGAGCTCTTTGGCGTGCTCAGCGGTCTTCGAATCAAACATGTTGCACTCCTCCTCAACATACGCTCTCCAGAACTTGAGCTGCAGGTAGCTGACGGGTGAGGTGCAGCGACCCACACAGGTCAGCAGCAGGTTGGACAACATGACAGAGGCGATGAGCAGCCAACCCAGAATCTGTGGTCACACACAGTATGGACTTAGAACCGGTTATAGGAGATATACGAACACATTTAAATAAACAGAGCGCTGCTTTCACTTCCATGTTGTGCTACATTCAACCGTCCAAATTTCTAAATGTTATGCTTTCACTTTGTTAATGTCATCTATAGAGGTTATTTATATAAAAACACACAATTCAAATGATTAGGAAATAAATGTTTAAATATTTGCTTTGATTAAAAAAAAATCTTGGCATTAGTAGTTTTAATTATATATTAGAAGCTGCTTAAATTAAACAGGTTATAATTCCCTCTTCCCTCCAGCGTATACTGTGTAATCAAACTCTAAAAAATAACATTTTACGGATGATGGTAGGCAAGTGATGCTGTCAACTTTGATTTCACTTTATCAGAATATTTTCCTGAAATTTGTCTTGCATCCCAAGGCGATCACTGTGACATAACAAAACACAACATTTAACCAAACAACAAAATAAAACACTTTACAATAAGGAATTTGAGTCGTTACCAGGGAACAAATGAGGAACGAATGAGGAACTAACTGCTGGTGAACCATTAGCTTATGAGTAACACTTCATCAAATTTTAGTAGTAGTGCCTCATTACTTCACCATTATCTTATGATTACTTCTTCATTTTTGTGTGTCCCCCCCCCCCAAGTCCAATGTCATTTCGCCATATACAGCCTAGGAAGAAAGTTTTTGTGACACTTCTTAACCTCTTTTACCCGATGGACCCGGTACCGGTTTCGGCTGAGCTGTGTGTTAAAACACTGCATTTAAAAAACGTCATAAAATGCTGTGGTGGTCTTTTTTCTGAATAGTTTCTAAAAGACGAGGCCTTAACGCGACTAAAACAGCACTCCAAGTGTATTTTGTCCAAACAATGTTTGTTTGGCAATGATTTCAATATTTTAGTTACAAAATCAACACACAAGAAATTTTATTTTTACTTTATAATATATTTGACCGTATTTATATTGAATGTACATACTTGACTTTGGATTCTTTATCTTATTTACATTGTTATTGATCTTATCTGTTATTATCTAAGTTTTACTTGATCATATTTCATTATTATAATAAAACTACTCCATTTGGAGTCGAAATTATATAATTTAGTTGTTTTTATTGATTTTATACTGTTGCACAATGGTAGAATGTGATGATGCACAGGGTAAATGTCATGGCCAAAGGCTCCATTGTGTGCACATAGCCTCCTGTAGTGGATATCAGTAGTATTTTATAGCCAGATTCCCTTTCAAGAGGTAGAAAACCCATTTGGCACACTTTGGGTATCCAAGTGGCCAAATGGAGAGTCCGCCTGGTCCTGCCCTAAACTAAAACCTTTTGTAGAATCTATGTGCTTTGTGTTATTTATATCTACTTTCTGAATGAATTCAGCGACATCTCTGTGCATGGCATCATTGCTATAATGGTGTTATCCACTGTCTAATCTAGAAAACATTTTAGGCGAGGATAAAAAATGGAAATTTTTCCTTTGGTTCATCACAATTTACTCAGGCATAGTAACAGTCACAATGTTGCTGACACTGGGGATGAATTCTCTGAGGTCTTACCTATCCATAGAGACCAAGATCATGTATATAGACCTGGTAGTTGTGGAGCTATTCTTGATTTGTTTTGGGTATGTCTGTCTAGGTGAACCACATCTTCCAGCACTCTATAGGGCTTTAGATGTTAACGTTTTCTTCCTTTGATTCAGTTGGGTAGAACTGTCTAATGTAATATATATTATTAATACTATATTAGCCTATTATCATCATCCACATCACCCTGTTAAGACAAATTCATCAGAAGGTTGATGCATTTGAACTACTTTGTTTGCCAACTTTAACCTCATTAAACCCGGCTGCCCTTGTTGGTAGAGTTGATGTTTCAGGAGAATAATGAGCAGCACTGACCTGAGACTGAGCTCTCATGCGGAGCAGAACATCATCTCTGTCCTCACTGCTGCCGGTCCGACAGGGCAACTTGTGCAGCCCTCGCTCACACCCAGAGCTTTTGTCTCCACACAGAAGCTTGTTATAGGCGGTCACATTGAACCCGGTCATCGCGCACTCATAGTAGCTCCCGTTGAGCAGAGCCACGGCGATCCAGCTGGCCGGCGCCACCAGCGCGGTCATGCTGACCTGGATGAAGGCCGTGCAGGCCGCGGTCAGCTTCCTCCAGCGGCACCGCGGAGATCCGCGCTGGGGCCGCCGGCACAGACCCGTGAACAGCTTCCACGTCTTCTTACTCAGGATGAAACCCAGCAGCAGCAGAGCCAGAGCGGGCACCAGCAGGAACACCATGCCGTAGACGAAGTTCAGCTCATTGCAGGGACACTTGAAGACCGCCGAGGAGAAGATCTGCTCTCCTCCTGCTGTCAGCAGAGCCACCAACCCGAAACCCAGGTTGCTCTGTTTGTTGGCGATGTTCAGAAACGTCTTAAAGTTTTTCTCCATCTCTGACTTCTGCTGTCTGACAGAGCGACTGACACTGATACTTTCACTTCCATCTCTTTATGTGTCTGTCTGTCGTCACCAGTCAGCCCTCTACCACCCTTCCTCAAACCAAACCACCAGTAACTGTGTGGTCACACCTGCTGCGTAATAACGCACGTTGCTAAATAGTAAACACTGTGCTCTGATTTTCTGAGTGTTTGCACTTAAAGTTAGGCCTACAACAGTTGAACACATTTTCACTGCATAGACACTACACACACACACACACACATAGATAGATACTCAGTCTATAGCCTAGATTATGATTAGTGAATATAAGAATTAGGGCTGTTGATCGATTATAATATTGAATCATAATTAATTGTAAATTTTTGTATCTGTTCAAAATTAACCGTAAAGGGAGATTTTTCAAGTATTTAATACTGTTATCAACATGGAAGTGGGAAAATATGCTGCTTTATGTAAATGTATGTATATATTTATTATTGGAAATCAATTAACAACACAAAACAATGACAAATATTGTCCAGAAACCCTTACAGGTACTGCATTTAGCATAAAACAATATGCATCTGAGCTGTCAGCAGGGCCACCAACCCGAAACCCAGGTTGGTCTGTTTGTTGACGATTTTCAGAAACGTCTTAAAGTTCTTCTCCATCTCGACTGCTGTCTCACAGAGCGACTGACACTGACACTTTCATTTCCATCTCTTTATGTGTCAGTCTGTCTGTCGTCATCAGTCAGCCCTCTGCCCAACCCTCACCAAACCAAACCACCAGTAACTGTGTGGTCACACCTGCTGCGTAATAACGCATGTTCCGCTAAATAGTAAACGCTGCGCTCTGATTTTCTGAGTGTGTTTGCACTTCAAGTTAGGCCTACAACAGTTGCAAAACACATTTTCACTGCATAGACACACACACACACACACACACACACACACACACACACACACACACACACACACATAGATAGATACTCAGCCTATAGCCTAGATTATGATTAGTGAATATAAGAATTAGGGCTGTTGATCGATTATAATATTTAATCATTCAATTCAATTCAATTCAAACAACTTTATTAATCCCTCTAGGGGCAATTGGTTTGGAGCAGCTTGTACATTAAAACATAAATAAAACATAGTGACACACAACAACAACAACAACAACAACAACAACAACAACAACAACAACAATATGTAAGCTAAAAAATATATATATAAAACAGGACCCAAAGATTACTGATGTAAATGAGACTAACTAATAAATAAACAGACTGAATAAGAACAACAGAAGGATCAGTCTAATAAAGGATAAAAAGATCTGTGACGGTAAAAGGATTAAAGTCCATAAGAAATATAAAATCTAAGGAGCATTCAATAATCTGATTGCAGAGGGGATAAATGATCTACAATAGCGGTTAGTTTTACAAACCGGTAAACCATAACGACGTCCTAATTAATTGCACATTTTTTATCTGTTCAAAATGAACGTTAAAGGGAGATTTGTCAAGTATTTAATACTCTTATCAACATGGGAGTGGGCAATATGCTGCTTTATGTAAATGTATGTATATATTTACTATTGGAAATCAATTAACAACACAAAACAATGACACATATTGTCCAGAAACCCTCACAAGTACTGCATTTATCATAAAAAAAAATATGCATCTGATTTGTTTTGGTGGAAGCTAATTTCCTCTTTTACACATGAAAGATGAACACGTAAGAGTCCGATTGCATTTAAAGTGGATTGAGGAAGAAGTGTGTTTTGCTGCAATGTGCTCTATTGTGGCAACCACCTGTGATTATTTCTTTTGTTTCTGATAAATGTTTTGTCAGTTTGGCTGACGGGTCGAAATATACTACAATACCCAACATCTTAGTAGATTTACTCAAGTACTGTACTTAAGTACAAATTGGATTTGTACTTTTACTTGAGTAAAGCATTCCCATTTTATGCAACTTCCACGTATCTCCAAATTTGTGATTTAAATGTCTGTGGTAAACTGAAGGATGGAAGTGTTCCTTTATGTGTTGATAAAACCCTCCTCATCTTTATGAAGCTAAATAAACTCTTTAAAAAGCCTCTTGGATCAGCTGGAAAATGCATCGCCACAAAGCTGAAAACAGGGCTTTGATCATCAGACAGACAATCACTAAGTCTATATCAAAAATATATTTTTTTAGAAAAGCTAGATTCATATTTTTAATTATTTGAAATATCCAAACCTCATACAACTACAGAAAAAAATAGAAATTTACTATTTAATAATCTCATACAGCATGATGGATGTGTACATGTACTGTATGTATGCAGTCCACCAGCAGTGCACAGGAAGTGGTCAAGTGGTGAAGATGACACATTTCCTGTTTAAGCACACACAGATATGGAAAACAAGTGATTTGGGGCTCATGTGAATCTCACTCTGCTTCACTGTTGCTGTTGTTGTTCATTCTTAATTGATATCACCGTTCTTCTTTTCTGCCGTGTTGCCAACTGCCCTCTCGTGTCATCTTGTATTTCCTTTAAGAGGACTTATTATGCTTATTTTCAGGTGCATACTTGTATTTGTGGTTTCTACTAGAACATGTTTTCATGCTTTAATGTTCAAAAAACGCTTTATTTTTCTCCTGCCCCCCACCTCCCTCCTGAAAAGCCCAGTCTGCTCTGATTGGTCAGCTGGCCCACTCCGTTAAAACTCTTCGGACTCCGCTCTAGCTCCGCTCTAACTACCTTTGTTTGAGTTTTGACACTTGCAGTAAACAGCTAGCGGATGGCACACTTATGGTACGTGTCCACAGCCTCCGTCTTTTCCACGCTTCCCCATTCATTGTCTATGTAAGCAGCCGTGCAATGCATTCTGGTAGCGTGACGGCGCGAGGCTACTTTAAACACAGACGTCCGACACGACTCGCCGTCTCTGGAAACTCCCTGTAAACTTTTAAACTAACTTGTCGATCTAAAATAAAGACAGATTCAGCGCCTGCACGGATTATTTCTAGCATAAAATGTTTTCAGAAACACATTTCGGGGAACTATTTTCGTGGTATAAGAGAAGAAAGTTTCCAAACGAGCCACCGTGTTGGTCCCGGTTTGAAAGCTGGGAACAGCAGCCCACGAGGGAAAGCATTCATCCAGTCAGGTGCCTTGTGTCTAGTGGCAGACCATCAAGCGCCCAATGCTGGGAAGCGAGGCGATCCCTCGCGATAAAAAACGCCCCTGTGAACACGTACCATTACCCTTTATCCTCCAAAAATGTCCGACTTGCTGTTGGTGATTTAAGCTAATGCATTCTCCTTTAAGAGCTAAATGTGAGGTGACTCCTGAGGCGACCTCCATCCATACAAAGCACAAGTCTTTCATCGCTCGCTGTCCCTTGGCTCTCTAGACTAAGCCCCGCCACCGTCTACAAAATCAAGAACAGGATGGGTTTCAGCAGGCTCGCTTGAAATGACCGAACCAATCCTCACCATCTCGTCGCCGGTCTTCTGTTTGTCCTCCGCATACTGATGCAAGGTGCTGTAGTAGTGGTCTTTGGTGCTGAACTTGTAGAGGGAGGAGATCTTTTCCCAGGCGTTGTTGGAAGGGGTGTCGATCTTTTCAGGCGTTTTGTCGCTGAAGAAGCTCTCCAGGTTCCTCTTAGCGAGCTCTTTGGCGTGCTCAGCGGTCTTCGAATCAAACATGTTGCACTCCTCCTCAACATACGCTCTCCAGAACTTGAGCTGCAGGTAGCTGACGGGTGAGGTGCAGCGACCCACACAGGTCAGCAGCAGGTTGGACAACATGACAGAGGCGATGAGCAGCCAACCCAGAATCTGTGGTCACACACAGTATGGACTTAGAACCGGTTATAGGAGATATACGAACACATTTAAATAAACAGAGCGCTGCTTTCACTTCCATGTTGTGCTACATTCAACCGTCCAAATTTCTAAATGTTATGCTTTCACTTTGTTAATGTCATCTATAGAGGTTATTTATATAAAAACACACAATTCAAATGATTAGGAAATAAATGTTTAAATATTTGCTTTGATTAAAAAAAAATCTTGGCATTAGTAGTTTTAATTATATATTAGAAGCTGCTTAAATTAAACAGGTTATAATTCCCTCTTCCCTCCAGCGTATACTGTGTAATCAAACTCTAAAAAATAACATTTTACGGATGATGGTAGGCAAGTGATGCTGTCAACTTTGATTTCACTTTATCAGAATATTTTCCTGAAATTTGTCTTGCATCCCAAGGCGATCACTGTGACATAACAAAACACAACATTTAACCAAACAACAAAATAAAACACTTTACAATAAGGAATTTGAGTCGTTACCAGGGAACAAATGAGGAACGAATGAGGAACTAACTGCTGGTGAACCATTAGCTTATGAGTAACACTTCATCAAATTTTAGTAGTAGTGCCTCATTACTTCACCATTATCTTATGATTACTTCTTCATTTTTGTGTGTCCCCCCCCCCCAAGTCCAATGTCATTTCGCCATATACAGCCTAGGAAGAAAGTTTTTGTGACACTTCTTAACCTCTTTTACCCGATGGACCCGGTACCGGTTTCGGCTGAGCTGTGTGTTAAAACACTGCATTTAAAAAACGTCATAAAATGCTGTGGTGGTCTTTTTTCTGAATAGTTTCTAAAAGACGAGGCCTTAACGCGACTAAAACAGCACTCCAAGTGTATTTTGTCCAAACAATGTTTGTTTGGCAATGATTTCAATATTTTAGTTACAAAATCAACACACAAGAAATTTTATTTTTACTTTATAATATATTTGACCGTATTTATATTGAATGTACATACTTGACTTTGGATTCTTTATCTTATTTACATTGTTATTGATCTTATCTGTTATTATCTAAGTTTTACTTGATCATATTTCATTATTATAATAAAACTACTCCATTTGGAGTCGAAATTATATAATTTAGTTGTTTTTATTGATTTTATACTGTTGCACAATGGTAGAATGTGATGATGCACAGGGTAAATGTCATGGCCAAAGGCTCCATTGTGTGCACATAGCCTCCTGTAGTGGATATCAGTAGTATTTTATAGCCAGATTCCCTTTCAAGAGGTAGAAAACCCATTTGGCACACTTTGGGTATCCAAGTGGCCAAATGGAGAGTCCGCCTGGTCCTGCCCTAAACTAAAACCTTTTGTAGAATCTATGTGCTTTGTGTTATTTATATCTACTTTCTGAATGAATTCAGCGACATCTCTGTGCATGGCATCATTGCTATAATGGTGTTATCCACTGTCTAATCTAGAAAACATTTTAGGCGAGGATAAAAAATGGAAATTTTTCCTTTGGTTCATCACAATTTACTCAGGCATAGTAACAGTCACAATGTTGCTGACACTGGGGATGAATTCTCTGAGGTCTTACCTATCCATAGAGACCAAGATCATGTATATAGACCTGGTAGTTGTGGAGCTATTCTTGATTTGTTTTGGGTATGTCTGTCTAGGTGAACCACATCTTCCAGCACTCTATAGGGCTTTAGATGTTAACGTTTTCTTCCTTTGATTCAGTTGGGTAGAACTGTCTAATGTAATATATATTATTAATACTATATTAGCCTATTATCATCATCCACATCACCCTGTTAAGACAAATTCATCAGAAGGTTGATGCATTTGAACTACTTTGTTTGCCAACTTTAACCTCATTAAACCCGGCTGCCCTTGTTGGTAGAGTTGATGTTTCAGGAGAATAATGAGCAGCACTGACCTGAGACTGAGCTCTCATGCGGAGCAGAACATCATCTCTGTCCTCACTGCTGCCGGTCCGACAGGGCAACTTGTGCAGCCCTCGCTCACACCCAGAGCTTTTGTCTCCACACAGAAGCTTGTTATAGGCGGTCACATTGAACCCGGTCATCGCGCACTCATAGTAGCTCCCGTTGAGCAGAGCCACGGCGATCCAGCTGGCCGGCGCCACCAGCGCGGTCATGCTGACCTGGATGAAGGCCGTGCAGGCCGCGGTCAGCTTCCTCCAGCGGCACCGCGGAGATCCGCGCTGGGGCCGCCGGCACAGACCCGTGAACAGCTTCCACGTCTTCTTACTCAGGATGAAACCCAGCAGCAGCAGAGCCAGAGCGGGCACCAGCAGGAACACCATGCCGTAGACGAAGTTCAGCTCATTGCAGGGACACTTGAAGACCGCCGAGGAGAAGATCTGCTCTCCTCCTGCTGTCAGCAGAGCCACCAACCCGAAACCCAGGTTGCTCTGTTTGTTGGCGATGTTCAGAAACGTCTTAAAGTTTTTCTCCATCTCTGACTTCTGCTGTCTGACAGAGCGACTGACACTGATACTTTCACTTCCATCTCTTTATGTGTCTGTCTGTCGTCACCAGTCAGCCCTCTACCACCCTTCCTCAAACCAAACCACCAGTAACTGTGTGGTCACACCTGCTGCGTAATAACGCACGTTGCTAAATAGTAAACACTATGCTCTGATTTTCTGAGTGTTTGCACTTAAAGTTAGGCCTACAACAGTTGAACACATTTTCACTGCATAGACACTACACACACACACACACACATAGATAGATACTCAGTCTATAGCCTAGATTATGATTAGTGAATATAAGAATTAGGGCTGTTGATCGATTATAATATTGAATCATAATTAATTGTAAATTTTTGTATCTGTTCAAAATTAACCGTAAAGGGAGATTTTTCAAGTATTTAATACTGTTATCAACATGGAAGTGGGAAAATATGCTGCTTTATGTAAATGTATGTATATATTTATTATTGGAAATCAATTAACAACACAAAACAATGACAAATATTGTCCAGAAACCCTTACAGGTACTGCATTTAGCATAAAACAATATGCATCTGAGCTGTCAGCAGGGCCACCAACCCGAAACCCAGGTTGGTCTGTTTGTTGACGATTTTCAGAAACGTCTTAAAGTTCTTCTCCATCTCGACTGCTGTCTCACAGAGCGACTGACACTGACACTTTCATTTCCATCTCTTTATGTGTCAGTCTGTCTGTCGTCATCAGTCAGCCCTCTGCCCAACCCTCACCAAACCAAACCACCAGTAACTGTGTGGTCACACCTGCTGCGTAATAACGCATGTTCCGCTAAATAGTAAACGCTGCGCTCTGATTTTCTGAGTGTGTTTGCACTTCAAGTTAGGCCTACAACAGTTGCAAAACACATTTTCACTGCATAGACACACACACACACACACACACACACACACACACACACACACACACACACACACATAGATAGATACTCAGCCTATAGCCTAGATTATGATTAGTGAATATAAGAATTAGGGCTGTTGATCGATTATAATATTTAATCATTCAATTCAATTCAATTCAAACAACTTTATTAATCCCTCTAGGGGCAATTGGTTTGGAGCAGCTTGTACATTAAAACATAAATAAAACATAGTGACACACAACAACAACAACAACAACAACAACAACAACAACAACAATATGTAAGCTAAAAAATATATATATAAAACAGGACCCAAAGATTACTGATGTAAATGAGACTAACTAATAAATAAACAGACTGAATAAGAACAACAGAAGGATCAGTCTAATAAAGGATAAAAAGATCTGTGACGGTAAAAGGATTAAAGTCCATAAGAAATATAAAATCTAAGGAGCATTCAATAATCTGATTGCAGAGGGGATAAATGATCTACAATAGCGGTTAGTTTTACAAACCGGTAAACCATAACGACGTCCTAATTAATTGCACATTTTTTATCTGTTCAAAATGAACGTTAAAGGGAGATTTGTCAAGTATTTAATACTCTTATCAACATGGGAGTGGGCAATATGCTGCTTTATGTAAATGTATGTATATATTTACTATTGGAAATCAATTAACAACACAAAACAATGACACATATTGTCCAGAAACCCTCACAAGTACTGCATTTATCATAAAAAAAAATATGCATCTGATTTGTTTTGGTGGAAGCTAATTTCCTCTTTTACACATGAAAGATGAACACGTAAGAGTCCGATTGCATTTAAAGTGGATTGAGGAAGAAGTGTGTTTTGCTGCAATGTGCTCTATTGTGGCAACCACCTGTGATTATTTCTTTTGTTTCTGATAAATGTTTTGTCAGTTTGGCTGACGGGTCGAAATATACTACAATACCCAACATCTTAGTAGATTTACTCAAGTACTGTACTTAAGTACAAATTGGATTTGTACTTTTACTTGAGTAAAGCATTCCCATTTTATGCAACTTCCACGTATCTCCAAATTTGTGATTTAAATGTCTGTGGTAAACTGAAGGATGGAAGTGTTCCTTTATGTGTTGATAAAACCCTCCTCATCTTTATGAAGCTAAATAAACTCTTTAAAAAGCCTCTTGGATCAGCTGGAAAATGCATCGCCACAAAGCTGAAAACAGGGCTTTGATCATCAGACAGACAATCACTAAGTCTATATCAAAAATATATTTTTTTAGAAAAGCTAGATTCATATTTTTAATTATTTGAAATATCCAAACCTCATACAACTACAGAAAAAAATAGAAATTTACTATTTAATAATCTCATACAGCATGATGGATGTGTACATGTACTGTATGTATGCAGTCCACCAGCAGTGCACAGGAAGTGGTCAAGTGGTGAAGATGACACATTTCCTGTTTAAGCACACACAGATATGGAAAACAAGTGATTTGGGGCTCATGTGAATCTCACTCTGCTTCACTGTTGCTGTTGTTGTTCATTCTTAATTGATATCACCGTTCTTCTTTTCTGCCGTGTTGCCAACTGCCCTCTCGTGTCATCTTGTATTTCCTTTAAGAGGACTTATTATGCTTATTTTCAGGTGCATACTTGTATTTGTGGTTTCTACTAGAACATGTTTTCATGCTTTAATGTTCAAAAAACGCTTTATTTTTCTCCTGCCCCCCACCTCCCTCCTGAAAAGCCCAGTCTGCTCTGATTGGTCAGCTGGCCCACTCCGTTAAAACTCTTCGGACTCCGCTCTAGCTCCGCTCTAACTACCTTTGTTTGAGTTTTGACACTTGCAGTAAACAGCTAGCGGATGGCACACTTATGGTACGTGTCCACAGCCTCCGTCTTTTCCACGCTTCCCCATTCATTGTCTATGTAAGCAGCCGTGCAATGCATTCTGGTAGCGTGACGGCGCGAGGCTACTTTAAACACAGACGTCCGACACGACTCGCCGTCTCTGGAAACTCCCTGTAAACTTTTAAACTAACTTGTCGATCTAAAATAAAGACAGATTCAGCGCCTGCACGGATTATTTCTAGCATAAAATGTTTTCAGAAACACATTTCGGGGAACTATTTTCGTGGTATAAGAGAAGAAAGTTTCCAAACGAGCCACCGTGTTGGTCCCGGTTTGAAAGCTGGGAACAGCAGCCCACGAGGGAAAGCATTCATCCAGTCAGGTGCCTTGTGTCTAGTGGCAGACCATCAAGCGCCCAATGCTGGGAAGCGAGGCGATCCCTCGCGATAAAAAACGCCCCTGTGAACACGTACCATTACCCTTTATCCTCCAAAAATGTCCGACTTGCTGTTGGTGATTTAAGCTAATGCATTCTCCTTTAAGAGCTAAATGTGAGGTGACTCCTGAGGCGACCTCCATCCATACAAAGCACAAGTCTTTCATCGCTCGCTGTCCCTTGGCTCTCTAGACTAAGCCCCGCCACCGTCTACAAAATCAAGAACAGGATGGGTTTCAGCAGGCTCGCTTGACATGACCGAATCAATCCTCACCATCTCGTCGCCGGTCTTCTGTTTGTCCTCCGCATACTGATGCAAGGTGCTGTAGTAGTGGTCTTTGGTGCTGAACTTGTAGAGGGAGGAGATCTTTTCCCAGGCGTTGTTGGAAGGGGTGATGATCTCTTCAGGCGTTTTGTCGCTGAAGAAGCTCTCCAGGTTCCTCTTAGCGAGCTCTTTGGCGTGCTCAGCGGTCTTCGAATCAAACATGTTCCACTCCTCCTCAACATACGCTCTCCAGAACTTGAGCTGCAGGTAGCTGACGGGTGAGGTGCAGCGACCCACACAGGTCAGCAGCAGGTTGGACAACATGACAGAGGCGATGAGCAGCCAACCCAGAATCTGTGGTCACACACAGTATGGACTTAGAACCGGTTATAGGAGATATACGAACACATTTAAATAAACAGAGCGCTGCTTTCACTTCCATGTTGTGCTACATTCAACCGTCCAAATTTCTAAATGTTATGCTTTCACTTTGTTAATGTCATCTATAGAGGTTATTTATATAAAAACACACAATTCAAATGATTATGAAATAAATGTTTAAATATTTTCTTTGATTAAAAAAAAATCTTGGCATTAGTACTTTTAATTATATATTAGAAGCTGCTTAAGTTAAAAAGGTCATAATTCCCTCTTCCCTCCAGCGTATACTGTGTAATCAAACTCTAAAAAATCAACTTTTACGGATGATGGTAGGCAAGTGATGCTGTCAACTTTGATTTCACTTTATCAGAATATTTTTCTGAAATTTGTCTTGCATCCCAAGGCGATCACTGTGACATAACAAAACACAACATTTAACCAAACAACAAAATAAAACACTTTACAATAACAGACTTTGAGTCGTTACCAGGGAACAAATGAGGAACGAATGAGGAACTAACTGCTGGTGAACCATTAGCTTATGAGTAACACTTCATCAAATTTTTTGTAGTAGTGCCTCATTACTTCACCATTATCTTATGATTACTTCTTCATTTTTGTGTGTCCCCCACCCCCAAGTCCAATACTGAATACTTACTGAGTAGTTCCTCATTTGTTCACTCGTAACTATACTCAAAATGTGCCCCTTGTTATAAAGTGTTCTCTTTGTCTTTCATGTCATTTCCCCACTGGCACAGCCTAGGAAGAAAGTTTTTGTGACACTTCTTAACCTCTTTTACCCGATGGACCCGGTACCGGGTTCGGCTGAGCTGTATGTTAAAACACTGCATTTAAAAAACGTCATAAAATGCTGTGGTGGTCTTTTTTCTGAATAGTTTCTAAAAGACGAGGCCTTAACGCGACTAAAACAACACTCCAAGTGTATTTTGTCCAAACAATGTTTGTTTGGCAATAATTTCAATATTTTAGTTACAAAATCAACGCACGAGAAATTGTATTTTTACTTTATAATATTTTTGACCGTATTTATATTGAATGTACATACTTGACTTTGGATTCTTTATCTTATTCACATTGTTATTGATCTTATCTGTTATTATCTAAGTTTTACTTCATCATATTTCATTATTATAATAAAACTACTCCATTTGGAGTCAAAATTATATAATTTAGTTGTTTTTATTGATTTTATACTGTTGCACAATGGTAGAATGTGATGATGCACAGGGTAAATGTCATGGCCAAAGGCTCCATTGTGTGCACATAGCCTCCTGTAGTGGATATCAGTAGTATTTTATTGCCAGATTCCCTTTCAAGAGGTAGAAAACCCATTTGGCACACTTTGGATATCCAAGTGGCCAAATGGAGAGTCCGCCTGGTCCTGTCCTAAACTAAAACCTTTTATAGAATCTATGTGCTTTGTGTTATTTATATCTACTTTGGCACAGTTGTAGTCAAAGAGTTTCTGAATGAATTCAGCGACATCTCTGTGCATGGCATCATTGCTATAATGGTGTTATCCACTGTCTAATCTAGAAAACATTTTAGGCGAGGATAAAAAATGGAAATTGTTCCTTTGGTTCATCACAATTTACTCAGGCATAGTAACAGTCGCAATGTTACTGACACTGGGGATGAATTCTCTGAGGTCTTACCTATCCATAGAGACCAAGATCATGTATATAGACCTGGTAGTTGTGGAGCTATTCTTGATTTGTTTTGGGTATGTCTGTCTAGGTGAACCACATCTTCCAGCACTCTATAGGGCTTTAGATGTTAACGTTTTCTTCCTTTGATTCAGTTGGGTAGAACTGTCTAATGTAATATATATTATTAATACTATATTAGCCTATTATCATCATCCACATCACCCTGCTAAGACAAATTCATCCGAAGGTTGATGCATTTGAACTACTTTGTTTGCCAACTTTAACCTCATCAAACCCGGCTGCCCTTGTTGGTAGAGTTGATGTTTCAGGAGAATAATGAGCAGCACTGACCTGAGACTGAGCTCTCATGCGGAGCAGAACATCATCTCTGTCCTCACTGCTGCCGGTCCGACAGGGCAACTTGTGCAGCCCTCGCTCACACCCAGAGCTTTTGTCTCCACACAGAAGCTTGTTATAGGCGGTCACATTGAACCCGGTCATCGCGCACTCATAGTAGCTCCCGTTGAGCAGAGCCACGGCGATCCAGCTGGCCGGCGCCACCACCGCGGTCATGCTGACCTGGATGAAGGCCGTGCAGGCCGCGGTCAGCTTCTTCCAGCGGCACCGCGGAGATCCGCTCTGGGGCCGCCGGCACAGACCCGTGAACAGCTTCCACGTATTCTTATTCAGGATGAAACCCAGCAGCAGCAGAGCCAGAGCGGGCACCAGCAGGAACACCATGCCGTAGACGAAGTTCAGCTCATTGCAGGGACACTTGAAGACCGCCGAGGAGAAGATCTGCTCTCCTCCTGCTGTCAGCAGAGCCACCAACCCGAAACCCAGGTTGCTCTGTTTGTTGGCGATGTTCAGAAACGTCTTAAAGTTCTTCTCCATCTCTGACTTCTGCTGTCTCACAGAGCGACTGACACTGACACGTTCACTTCCATCTCTTTATGTGTCTGTCTGTCGTCACCAGTCAGCCCTCTACCACCCTTCCTCAAACCAAACCACCAGTAACTGTGTGGTCACACCTGCTGCGTAATAACGCTCGTTGCTAAATAGTAAACACTGTGCTCTGATTTTCTGAGTGTTTGCACTTAAAGTTAGGCCTACAACAGTTGAAAACATTTTCATTGCATAGACACTACACACACACACACACACATAGATAGATACTCAGTCTATAGCCTAGATTATGATTAGTGAATATAAGAATTAGGGCTGTCGATTGATTATAATATTTAATCATTCAATTCAATTCAATTCAAACAACTTTATTAATCCCTCTAGGGGCAAGTGGTTTGGAGCAGCTTGTACATAAAAACATAAATAAAACATAGTGACACACAACAACAACAACAACAACAACAATATATAAGCTAAAATATATATATATAAAACAGGACCCAAAGATTACTGATGTAACTGAGACTAACTAATAAATAAACAGACTGAATAAGAACAACAGAAGGATCAGTCTAATAAAGGATAAAAAGATCTGTGACGGTAAAAGGATTAAAGTCCATAAGAAATATAAAATATAAGGAGCATTCAATAATCTGATTGCAGAGGGGATAAATGATCTACAATAGCGGTTAGTTTTACAAACCGGTAAACCATAACGACGTCCTAATTAATTGCACATTTTTTATCTGTTCAAAATGAACGTTAAAGGGAGATTTGTCAAGTATTTAATACTCTTATCAACATGGGAGTGGGCAATATGCTGCTTTATGTAAATGTATGTATATGTTTATTATTGGAAATCAATTAACAACACAAAACAATGACACATATTGTCCAGAAACCCTCACAAGTACTGCATTTATCGTTAAAAAAAAATATGCATCTGATTTGTTTTGGTGGAAGCTAATTTCCTCTTTTACACATGAAAGATGAACACGTAAGAGTCCGATTGCATTTAAAGTGGATTGAGGAAGAAGTGTGTTTTGCTGCATTGTGCTCTATTGTGGCAACCACCTGTGATTATTTCTTTTGTTTCTGATAAATGTTTGTCAGTTTGGCTGACGGGTCGAAATATACTACAATACCCAACATCTTAGTAGATTTACTCAGGTACTGTACTTAAGTACAAATTGGATTTGTACTTTTACTTGAGTAAAGCATTCCCATTTTATGCAACTTCCACGTATCTCCAAATTTGTGATTTAAATGTCTGTGGTAAACTGAAGGATGGAAGTGTTCCTTTATGTGTTGATAAAACCCTCCTCATCTTTATGAAGCTAAATAAACTCTTTAAAAAGCCTCTTGGATCAGCTGGAAAATGCATCACCACAAAGCTGAAAACAGGGCTTTGATCATCAGACAGACAATCACTAAGTCTATATCAAAAATATATTTTTTTAGAAAAGCTAGATTCATATTTTTAATTATTTGAAATATCCAAACCTCATACAACTACAGAAAAAAATAGAAATTTACTATTTAATAATCTCATACAGCATGATGGATGTGTACATGTACTGTATGTATGCAGTCCACCAGCAGTGCACAGGAAGTGGTCAAGTGGTGAAGATGACACATTTCCTGTTTAAGCACACACAGATATGGAAAACAAGTGATTTGGGGCTCATGTGAATCTCACTCTGCTTCACTGTTGCTGTTGTTGTTCATTCTTAATTGATATCACCGTTCTTCTTTTCTGCCGTGTTGCCAACTGCCCTCTCGTGTCATCTTGTATTTCCTTTAAGAGGACTTATTATGCTTATTTTCAGGTGCATACTTGTATTTGTGGTTTCTACTAGAACATGTTTTCATGCTTTAATGTTCAAAAAACGCTTTATTTTTCTCCTGCCCCCCACCTCCCTCCTGAAAAGCCCAGTCTGCTCTGATTGGTCAGCTGGCCCACTCCGTTAAAACTCTTCGGACTCCGCTCTAGCTCCGCTCTAACTACCTTTGTTTGAGTTTTGACACTTGCAGTAAACAGCTAGCGGATGGCACACTTATGGTACGTGTCCACAGCCTGCGTCTTTTCCACGCTTCCCCATTCATTGTCTATGTAAGCAGCCGTGCAATGCATTCTGGTAGCGTGACGGCGCGAGGCTACTTTAAACACAGACGTCCGACACGACTCGCCGCCTCTGGAAACTCCCTAGAAACTTTTAAACTAACTTGTCGATCTAAAATAAAGACAGATTCAGCGCCTGCACGGATTATTTCTAGCATAAAATGTTTTCAGAAACACATTTCGGGGAACTATTTTCGTGGTATAAGAGAAGAAAGTTTCCAAACGAGCCACCGTGTTGGTTCCGGTTTGAAAGCTGAGAACAGCAGCCCACGAGGGAAAGCATTCATCCAGTCAGGTGCCTTGTGTCTAGTGGCAGACCATCAAGCGCCCAATGCTGGGAAGCGAGGCGATCCCTCGCGATAAAAAACGCCCCTGTGAACACGTACCATTACCCTTTATCCTCCAAAAATGTCCGACTTGCTGTTGGTGATTTAAGCTAATGCATTCTCCTTTAAGAGCTAAATGTGAGGTGACTCCTGAGGCGACCTCCATCCATACAAAGCACAAGTCTTTCATCGCTCGCTGTCCCTTGGCTCTCTAGACTAAGCCCCGCCACCGTCTACAAAATCAAGAACAGGATGGGTTTCAGCAGGCTCGCTTGACATGACCGAATCAATCCTCACCATCTCGTCGCCGGTCTTCTTTTTGTCCTCCGCATACTGATGCAAGGTGCTGTAGTAGTGGTCTTTGGTGCTGAACTTGTAGAGGGAGGAGATCTTTTCCCAGGCGTTGTTGGAAGGGGTGATGATCTCTTCAGGCGTTTTGTCGCTGAAGAAGCTCTCCAGGTTCCTCTTAGCGAGCTCTTTGGCGTGCTCAGCGGTCTTCGAATCAAACATGTTCCACTCCTCCTCAACATACGCTCTCCAGAACTTGAGCTGCAGGTAGCTGACGGGTGAGGTGCAGCGACCCACACAGGTCAGCAGCAGGTTGGACAACATGACAGAGGCGATGAGCAGCCAACCCAGAATCTGTGGTCACACACAGTATGGACTTAGAACCGGTTATAGGAGATATACGAACACATTTAAATAAACAGAGCGCTGCTTTCACTTCCATGTTGTGCTACATTCAACCGTCCAAATTTCTAAATGTTATGCTTTCACTTTGTTAATGTCATCTATAGAGGTTATTTATATAAAAACACACAATTCAAATGATTATGAAATAAATGTTTAAATATTTTCTTTGATTAAAAAAAAATCTTGGCATTAGTACTTTTAATTATATATTAGAAGCTGCTTAAGTTAAAAAGGTCATAATTCCCTCTTCCCTCCAGCGTATACTGTGTAATCAAACTCTAAAAAATCAACTTTTACGGATGATGGTAGGCAAGTGATGCTGTCAACTTTGATTTCACTTTATCAGAATATTTTTCTGAAATTTGTCTTGCATCCCAAGGCGATCACTGTGACATAACAAAACACAACATTTAACCAAACAACAAAATAAAACACTTTACAATAACAGACTTTGAGTCGTTACCAGGGAACAAATGAGGAACGAATGAGGAACTAACTGCTGGTGAACCATTAGCTTATGAGTAACACTTCATCAAATTTTTTGTAGTAGTGCCTCATTACTTCACCATTATCTTATGATTACTTCTTCATTTTTGTGTGTCCCCCACCCCCAAGTCCAATACTGAATACTTACTGAGTAGTTCCTCATTTGTTCACTCGTAACTATACTCAAAATGTGCCCCTTGTTATAAAGTGTTCTCTTTGTCTTTCATGTCATTTCCCCACTGGCACAGCCTAGGAAGAAAGTTTTTGTGACACTTCTTAACCTCTTTTACCCGATGGACCCGGTACCGGGTTCGGCTGAGCTGTATGTTAAAACACTGCATTTAAAAAACGTCATAAAATGCTGTGGTGGTCTTTTTTCTGAATAGTTTCTAAAAGACGAGGCCTTAACGCGACTAAAACAACACTCCAAGTGTATTTTGTCCAAACAATGTTTGTTTGCCGATAATTTCAATATTTTAGTTACAAAATCAACGCACAAGAAATTTTATTTTTACTTTATAATATTTTTGACCGTATTTATACTGAATGTACATACTTGACTTTGGATTCTTTATCTTATTTACATTGTTATTGATCTTATCTGTTATTATCTAAGTTTTACTTGATCATATTTCATTATTATAATAAAACTACTCCATTTGGAGTCAAAATTATATAATTTAGTTGTTTTTTATTGATTTTATACTGTTGCACAATGGTAGAATGTGATGATGCACAGGGTAAATGTCATGGCCAAAGGCTCCATTGTGTGCACATAGCCTCCTGTAGTGGATATCAGTAGTATTTTATTGCCAGATTCCCTTTCAAGAGGTAGAAAACCCATTTGGCACACTTTGGGTATCCAAGTTGCCAAATGGAGAGTCCGCCTGGTCCTGTCCTAAACTAAAACCTTTTGTAGAATCTATGTGCTTTGTGTTATTTATATCTACTTTGGCACAGTTGTAGTCAAAGAGTTTCTGAATGAATTCAGCGACATCTCTGTGCATGGCATCATTGCTATAATGGTGTTATCCACTGTCTAATCTAGAAAACATTTTAGGCAAGGATAAAAAATGGAAATTGTTCCTTTGGTTCATCACAATTTACTCAGGCATAGTAACAGTCGCAATGTTACTGACACTGGGGATGAATTCTCTGAGGTCTTACCTATCCATAGAGACCAAGATCATGCATATAGACCTGGTAGTTGTGGAGCTATTCTTGATTTGTTTTGGGTATGTCTGTCTAGGTGAACCACATCTTCCAGCACTCTATAGGGCTTTAGATGTTAACGTTTTCTTCCTTTGATTCAGTTGGGTAGAACTGTCAAATGTAATATATATTATTAATACTATATTAGCCTATTATCATCATCCACATCACCCTGTTAAGACAAATTCATCAGAAGGTTGATGCATTTGAACTACTTTGTTTGCCAACTTTAACCTCATCAAACCCGGCTGCCCTTGTTGGTAGAGTTGATGTTTCAGGAGAATAATGAGCAGCACTGACCTGAGACTGAGCTCTCATGCGGAGCAGAACATCATCTCTGTCCTCACTGATGCCGGTCCGACAGGGCAACTTGTGCAGCCCTCGCTCACACCCAGAGCTTTTGTTTCCACACAGAAGCTTGTTATAGGCGGTCACATTGAACCCGGTCATCGCGCACTCATAGTAGTTCCCGTTGAGCAGAGCCACGGCGATCCAGCTGGCCGGCGCCACCAGCGCGTACATGCTGACCTGGATGAAGGCCGTGCAGGCGGCGGTCAGCTTCCTCCAGCGGCATCGCGGAGATCCGCGCTGGGGCCGCCGGCACAGACCCGTGAACAGCTTCCACGTCTTCTTACTCAGGATGAAACCCAGCAGCAGCAGAGCCAGAGCGGGCACCAGCAGGAACACCATGCCGTAGACGAAGTTCAGCTCATTGCAGGGACACTTGAAGACCGCCGAGGAGAAGATCTGCTCTCCTCCTGCTGTAAGCAGAGCCACCAACCCGAAACCCAGGTTGCTCTGTTTGTTGGCGATGTTCAGAAACGTCTTAAAGTTCTTCTCCATCTCTGACTTCTGCTGTCTGACAGAGCGACTGACACTGACACTTTCATTTCCATCTCTTTATGTGTCAGTCTGTCTATCGTCACCAGTCAGCCCTCTACTGCCCAACCCTAACCAAACCAAACCAAACCACCAGTAACTGTGTGGTCACACCTGCTGCTTAATAACGCACGTTCCGCTAAATAGTAAACACTGTGCTCTAGTTTTCTGAGTGTGTTTGCACTTAAAGTTAGGCCTACAACAGTTGCAAAACACATTTTCACTGCATAGACACACACACACACACACACACACACACATAGATAGATACTCAGCCTATAGCCTAGATTATGATTAGTGAATATAAGAATTAGGGCTGTTGATCGATTATAATATTTAATCATTCAATTCAATTCAATTCAAACAACTTTATTAATCCCTCTAGGGGCAAGTGGTTTGGAGCAGCTTGTACATAAAAACATAAATAAAACATAGTGACACACAACAACAACAACAACAACAACAACAACAACAACAACAACAACAACAACAACAATATGTAAGCTAAAATATATATATATAAAACAGGACCCAAAGATTACTGATGTAAATGAGACTAACTAATAAATAAACAGACTGAATAAGAACAACAGAAGGATCAGTCTAATAAAGGATAAAAAGATCTGTGACGGTAAAAGGATAAAAGTCCATAAGAAACATAAAATCTAAGGAGCATTCAATAATCTGATTGCAGAGGGGATAAATGATCTACAATAGCGGTTAGTTTTACAAACCGGTAAACCATAACGACGTCCTAATTAATTGCACATTTTTTATCTGTTCAAAATGAACGTTAAAGGGAGATTTGTCAAGTATTTAATACTCTTATCAACATGGGAGTGGGCAATATGCTGCTTTATGTAAATGTATGTATATATTTACTATTGGAAATCAATTAACAACACAAAACAATGACACATATTGTCCAGAAACCCTCACAAGTACTGCATTTATCATAAAAAAAAATATGCATCTGATTTGTTTTGGTGGAAGCTAATTTCCTCTTTTACACATGAAAGATGAACACGTAAGAGTCCGATTGCATTTAAAGTGGATTGAGGAAGAAGTGTGTTTTGCTGCAATGTGCTCTATTGTGGCAACCACCTGTGATTATTTCTTTTGTTTCTGATAAATGTTTTGTCAGTTTGGCTGACGGGTCGAAATATACTACAATACCCAACATCTTAGTAGATTTACTCAAGTACTGTACTTAAGTACAAATTGGATTTGTACTTTTACTTGAGTAAAGCATTCCCATTTTATGCAACTTCCACGTATCTCCAAATTTGTGATTTAAATGTTTGTGGTAAACTGAAGGATGGAAGTGTTCCTTTATGTGTTGATAAAACCCTCCTCATCTTTATGAAGCTAAATAAACTCTTTAAAAAGCCTCTTGGATCAGCTGGAAAATGCATCGCCACAAAGCTGAAAACAGGGCTGTTTTTCTGACACCATGAAAAGTTGACTTTTTAGAGATACATGGTTCTCACAGGACAATTTAAAAAAATATAAATTAACTGTGATTTGTATATATATGTTGAAAGCTTATACAAAAAACATATGCAATTATGGGAGCAAACGGTAAATAATAATCATTTAAGAAACTATTTGCATAACTGTAAATATAGGGTGGAGTCAGGCTAGATTAGGTTGGAGCATCATAGCTCTTTAAAATTTTACAGCCAATCACAATAATTGATCTTGCATTGTTGCGACAACACTAGTTGACATGTAACAATAGTTTTGATTGCTCTGAGGTTGCTAATATGGGCAGGGCATATAAGTGTTACATGAAGCATGTCAGAGAAATTGTATGGTATGTGAGCCTGACATAGCAAATGTTTATGAGCAATATTTTTGACAGGCTCTTTCAAATAAAAAAGTTGAAATAATAATAAAAAACAAAACGTTTTTATGAAAAAAGTCATTTTAGGTACTGGCCCATTTAAGCATAACCGTGTCAGCTAAAATGGGCCGCGGTTTCCAGCTAAAATAGGCCACATACACACACTTTTACACAGAAGTGACACAGAAAGGGTGCAAAACAGGTTCATAGGTCTAGATACTGTTTGTATCCAAGCAAAATCTTAACAATCTTTTTCTAAACTATGCATTGCAGACAGTGTTTGAAAGGGAACGCAGACCAAGACCTAACAAGACCTGACTATGAGATATTAAGACCAAGCTACGGGAAATGTTAATGCTTTTTGATGTTTTGATTTTTTGTCTAAAACGTACAAATTTTCTCCGGGCACTTCACAGCAGCTCACTGCTTCTAAATGCTTAGGATGGGTTAAATGCAGAGGTCAAACAGACACAAAACAGTCACAAAGACACCAATGTGCAGAAACCAACCGCCATACAACATGATCAGTTATTTTTTAAATGCATTACTCAATTAATTATTTGTTCAACTTTTTAAAGGGACTGTTTGTAACTTCTTACACGTATAAATCACCCGGGTCTGTGTCCCATGCGTGCTCGCGTGTTGCTACGCTGTTCAGACAAGACTCCAACACAAACTACACGGAAGCACCAAAACCGCAAAGTTATATCTAGTGAAGCCCGTCTGTTAAACAGTGTTGGCTGTGGTTGTAGTATCCGGGGGAGACCGTAGCTTTGGTCTCCAGGGCCGGAGTCTCTGCTGTACTCTGCTCCTCTGCTCCTCTGCCTGCCTGCTTGCCTTCACTCAGCTTGCTCCACCTCACATGCATGCGCGCACACTACACACTGCAGGAGACTTCGTAGTTCTGAGAATATCTAGTAAATGTACAGTGGACGTTTGTGCAGAAATAAATGCTGCAGCTTTTAGATCAACAGAGGTTTTCAGTGTCTTGTGAAGTGACGGGGCTCCCCAGCGAGAAACGTTATCGTCTCTGACCGGGTGCTGGTGTCTCCCTCCGGGGGCAGTCGGGAGGCTGAGGCAGGAAAAACCAACACTAGGATCCGCAGTGATTCATGGAGAGACCTCCGTCTGGTCAGCTAACATTACTGCCAAGCAGGTGAAATATAGAGTGATATTGTGGTTTTAGCTGACGTGTGTCGCCTCACTGTTTTGAGCGATGCTCGTTCATGTCTATTTAGAGCGAGCAAGCGCGAGCCCGACGCCGACTTTCGTTGACTTAACGGCCACAGGTGTCGCTGTTAACAAGCATTTCTGATTCTTACAAACAGTCTCTTTAATTGCATGAAATGTATTTATGGTGTTGTTACTATGGCACACCAAAGACAACAGAAGTGTTAATTTACTGTTAAAATAAAAAAAATATTTCAGATTAAATTACTGTTTTATGCCCTCTTTTTATATTGGCCCATTTTACCTGAGCATTGAGTGGTAGCTCAAGGGGGAACCTGCTGATCTAAAGCTCATAATACGGTAAGATAAGATAAGATATTCCTTTATTAGTCCCGCAGTGGGGAAATTTGCAGTGTCCAGCTAACACAGTAAAAAAAAGAGCTAAACAAAGTGTAACAAAATATGAACCATTTAAATAGAAGGAAGTATAAAAATAGAAGCAGTATATACAGTATTGACAATAAACAGACTATTAACAAAATTGCACAAGTGGAAAATGATACTGCACAGTGAGAATGAAATGAATGAATGAAATTCCACCTGAAAATATCAGGTTATTGTCATTAATTCCAAAACAATTATACTTTTTCACATTTTTTAAACAAATAAATATTGAAGAGACCCATGCCAATTTATTAAAAAAAAACACTATCACATGCATAGCTTGTTTGATGGCCCATGTCACCTGATGTATCTTCTCCTGACTCCTCCATGACAACAGAGGGCGCTGCTGCGTTATGACGCGTTTGGTTGCAAACTGTAAACAAAACGACAAAGAAGAATCTGTTTAGAGCGGAGCAGCCAGACCTCAGCTAGCTATCTACTGTGTGAAACACTGGAGATTATTCAGTATTCACCTATACATCTAACGTTTCATCCGCCAGTCAGCGGGATTTAATCTAACCTAATCTTAACCACAAACACAGGATCTCTAACTGTCCTTGAACAGAGCCCAGAGATGGCAGAAAACACAGGTGAGTGCGTGAGCTAATGCTAACTGGAGGAGCTAGGTGTGCGTAGCTAGCTTTGAGTAGACGCACCTTGTAATGCAATCTGTCACATTAATACCTGGTAGTGAACTGAGGAGGGAATCAGTCGTGTAAGGCTCAGTTGTTCATTATCTTAGCTGTGTGTGCTAACACTAACCAGCCAGAGGAGCCCTGCAGAGCGCCTGTTAGCCTAGCCGAGCTGCATGTTGCCTCAACGCACGCTCAGGCAGAACTCCATTCAACTAATGTCGCATTGAAGTGTATTCTTCACTGGCAGAGCACATACGAGCCAAACATACCGTAACATCGCTATCCTTAACGTCCTGGGCGTCTTGTGGTAAATTCGGCGTGTATATAATCCACCAGGAATATTTAGTTAATCCCACATGGAGAGGATAGCCACAGGCTGGCTAACAACAATGCTAACAGTTAGCGTTACCAGGGTGAAGCATTTCTCCGGGTGAGGTGTTTACTCACATAGATTGGTTTGAGATGGATTAAATGAATCACAGATTCAGTGTTTTAGAGGTTTATGTAAAGGTGATATCAGAATGAACGTGTTGTGTTTGATGCCTTAAAATGTCAGTTTTTTTTAATGAGGTTCTCAAATTATCCGCCAACATCACGTCATGACATGTACACTCAGTGGCCACTTTATTAGGTACACCCATCTGCTCGTTAATGCAGATACCTTAACCCTCTGAGACCCACAATAGAGCCGTTTTTAGGGGGGTCCAGGGGGTCTTTAGGGGAGATAGCAGGTCAACAGTAGATGTCACATAGAAGTGGTGTACATCATCTGGAAGCTGGGAACCTGGAGGTTAATTTGAGATGCAGCACTGTGTGTCAGGGTTTTCTAGTCATTAATCAGAAATAAACATCAATTAATTAATTAAAATAAAGTGTATAAGGGTTTAGAAAATGATGATAGAAGTATATGATTGTCATCCCCATGCTCTATTGTGTCTCATAAATTGTTGCAGCAATTTTTGGGTTGATACCATTTGTTTCACAGATTTGATGCTAAATTTAACCATTTTTTACCACTTGAGAATTGATAAAAATAATCAATAATCCCTCCAAAATAGCACATTAAGACACCAAGACCCTGAGGAACAATTTAGAATAAGCCATGCTGTGATTTCTGAGATTTATGCAAGAATTGCATTTTTTGGCACTTCGATGGCGAGCACTTCTGCTGTGTAAACTGCTCAGAAACCCCCTTTTTGTCAATCTAGCTAGGAAAGCTATCCATCCTCTGAATCTTCTAGGTCTCTAGTTTGTGGCTGCATGTGATTATCATAAAGTGGGCCTGTCTGTAAAGGGGAGACTCGTGGGTACCCATAGAACCCATTTTCACTCACATATCTTAGGGTCAGAGGTCAAGAGACCCATTTGGACATGCCAGTTTTTTCTCGCCAAAATTTAGCCCAACTTCGGAGCATTATTTATCTCCCGACAACCAAGCATGACATGTTTGGTACCAATCAATGGATTCCTTCGGTTTTCTAGTTTCATATGTATGTATCTTATCTCTAGCTCTAAAGCTGATCCTGCTACAGACTCTGAAAGACAGTAAAGTCGGTCGGGATTGCCAATTGAATCCATGCCACGAAGAAATCAGGCTGTTCTGGGGGCAAAGGCACCCGGTATTAGAAAGGTGTACCTAATAAAGTGGCAACTGAGTGAAGCTTCAGTCAATACAGGCTGGCAACATTGCTCATCCCAATTGCATGTATAGCCTTGGTTTGAGGCCAATGTTTGACTTTTTTCTCTCTTTTTCATTTGGATCAGAACAAAATGAGGCAAAGCATGACAACTCATCATCACCTGGAGTGGCGGACCAAGAGAAAGAAATGGCAGCCAGTGCATATGAAGCGTTTTCGGTAAGTCACCTCCTTCCTAGGTTTCAAAAATAAAAGCGAGAAGAAATTCTATCATGTTGCAAATTTGGTTAAACAGCCTTCTGTGTTCCTCATAGACCGGGAAGTACGACGAGTCTCTCAAACAACTTGAAACCCTGCATGAGCTCAACAAAGAGGACTATAAGATCGCCTTGAATAAAGCTGTCGTAGAGTTTTACAAAAGCAGTCAAACTACCACAGGGACTCTGAAGCAGACACTAATGGCAATGAAGAACCAGGTAACTGCTGAAATGTGGGTCATATTTTTCTCATGCTTTCAGTTCAAGTTGAATCTGTTTTCAGTGGACGTTCTAGACAAACGGCGCTTAGCTTGCCTGATGATGACGCGGATTTCATCAAACATCCTGTTTTTATCTTTCAGGTTCACACATCAGCGGAGGACATTGAAGGGTTGGATGATGTTGAAAATAGCTTGCTGTACTATAACCAAGCCATCATCCATTATCATATGCGACAGTACTCTGAAGCCATCGCCATAGGAGAGAGGCTCTACCAGTTTCTGGAACCATTTGGTATGTTGTGGTGCTTTACTCAAGTGTACTGCTGATGAAATCAATTGGTTGATCAACAGACAGCTGATCCATTGCCGCTAAACTAAATGTGGGTATTTGCTGCTCTTTAAAAACATCTTATCATTGTAAGTGAATACCTTTTAGGTTTTGGGGGGTGCAAATTAGCATTTTGAGGACATGACTTTGGGCCGTTAGGCATCTTATCGTTTATCCAGCCTACTTTGGATGAAACCACGGCCACTTCCGTATGGCGAAAGCCCCGAAATATGACATGCTTGGAAAATAGTGATATGAGGCACTGAATTTGATGAATTTTTTGTTTACCAGACCACAAATGAGATTAGAATTAGCTCGCTCCCTGCAGTCCCTCCAACTCATTCCCTGCCGCTAAGAGACTACTTCACCGGAAACGGACCCGGACTTCAGTTAGCGGCTGTAACAAGTCGATTCAGCCAGCACTGAATAAACCCCAGAGCTGGCGGTCACAGCGTGGTGGCCAGCAGCAGCGCTCTAACCTGTGTAACGGCAGCAACAAAAAGTTTGCTGCTCCGGCGGGGAGTCGGCGCTGGCTGAATTCCAGTTGTTACAGCAACTAACTGAAGGTCCGTCTTCGGAGCTACTGACCGCTCTCCTCCTAGCGGCGGGGAGTGAGGCGGAGGGACCGTGGGGTTTGCTAGCTAGCTGAAAGTATGCTTTCGTCATACGTAAGTGGGAGTGGTTTCATCCTAAGTAGGTTGGAAAAACGTCAGACGAGGCCCTGACGACATGCGACAAGCATTTGTCGTTACTTTGGACATCTCATCGATCAATGTATCAGCTCTTACTGAAAATGTTTAAAATGAATGTTGATTAACATGATGGTAAACAATGTTTTAATGTCATATATGACATAGAAAATAATAATCTGAGTCGCAGATATGAGACTGTCTCGCAGAATTGAAGCCTTGCAGCTTGACTTGAACTCATCTGCCTGGCCACTTACATGCTTGAAGACGAGGGTTTTAAGGCAAAAAGCTGAGGACACTTGACTTGTTGAGCCATACATATTGAAGAATGCTGTGCTGTGTGTAGTTTTGCCTTTTGAAGCTCTGCCAAACTGGTATGAATAATGGATGACATGGATGTGCAAGCCAAAATTCCCATAATTCCCTAATAAACACAGGTCTCAAGTCTTTGAGGCTTGACTTGGACCTGGCCCAAAACAACAGCTAAATTCACTGTGCAGGCGACTCAGCCGTGGGATTGTTTATTGGAAATGTGATGATGATTTAAAGAAAGGCTCGCATTAACAATAATACTGGGGGGGGATACAGCCTCTCGGTTGTCTTGACCATAGTATTCCAGTGAATCTGACCGTGATAGGAACCATGTGTCTGTCAGCCATGAGTTTGGCTTGGAGTCATTGTGTTATTTGTCCTAGCAGAGAAGTTTGCTCAGGCTGTGTGCTTCCTGCTGGTGGATCTGTACCTGCTCACCTTCCAGCCAGAGAAGGCCCTCCACCTGCTGGCTGTGCTGGACAAACTCTCTGTACAAGGAAGCAACAAGAACGGCAAAGGAGAGGTACATCCCGCCACACTACACTGACATGAAAAGACAATTACAGTTTTACACAACCTGCTCTGTTTTTTATGGCAGTATGGCTTTTGCGAAACAGTGTCTTTGTTCATTCAAACTCACAGAAATTCTTTGTATGACAACTGTTAGCAAAGTCTTCAGACCACACTTAAAAAGGGTTTTATTCTGTTATCCAACTAAACAAACTAAATATCTCAGCTGTGTCACTTGAATGGCTACAACTGGGAAAGAGATTGGGCTTGATCGCACGTCACCGCAATACGATAATGTTTCCTGTCCATGACAGAGTTAGCATGCAGCTTTAGCCGTGATGTCTAGCTCTGCTTTTCCTGCAATGTGTGAAACCCAAAGTGTTTCCATACTTTACTGTATGTGTAGTGTTTACCACGTTGGATTTAACATGTGAGGGTGCAGGTCGTATCCACGCAGACCCTCCGCCGTTTGCTGCTTTGTCGTTTCGGCTCGCTGTGGTTTGCTTTGGTTGACGGATACGGAACGGATATGACGTCACGTTATTCAGACTACAACAATAAAAGCGTTAACTTTTTTCAACCACCAAAAAGACCCAAACGAAGCGAATAAATCAATTCTGGCATTTAAAAATCGTTAAAAAAATAAATCGTGATATATAGCTGAATTGATTTATTTATTTTTTTCACCACTAGTATTTAGTTGTTTCTGAGGCCACTAACTAAATACGTCACATGAAGCAGATGTAAAAGCATGCAGTTTACTGTTTGAGTGCTGTGCTTGATTCCAGAGCAACACTTCCAACAAAGACGGAGCAAACCAGAGGGCAGAGTTCACGGCCATGATCGAGGCAGCCAAATCAAAGATGCACCAGGCAAGGGCTCGTAGATTTTAACATGCGCTGTTTCTCTGTGTCGGTGTCTCCATCCCGTTGACTGTGACTGACTGTTGTTTCCTTTACAGTACAAAGTGAGAGCCTACATTCAGATGAAATCCTCCAAGGCCTGTAAAAGGGAGATCAAATCAGTGATGAACACAGCGGGAAACGTGAGTCTCAGTGTTGTTGCTACATCATCACAACAGTGAGGGGGAGGGGATGTAATATATAAAGGATATGCATGTGATGTCAGTGTTTTGATGGTCCCTTAGGTAGACATTTTTCCTTCCCGATACCTGAACTTGCGGTATCGCCCAATACCGAGTACCGATCCAAAACCAGCATGATAAAAAAATATATAGTTATTATTATTTTTATTATTAAACACCTGTTTACTACTGAGCATGTATGGATGCTATATTATTACTATCTTGGCCTGGCTCAGGTTAAACCCTTTGTAAAACAGGAACAAATACATATAGAGAATGAACGCAACAGAACTTTGTCTCTGCATACACTGACCATCCCATCGCTCTGCCGATGAGAACTGTAGAAGTGTGTGTCTCTCTCTGACCTGTGTTTCCTGTCTCCTCCCATCAGTCTGCACCCTCACTCTTCCTCAAGAGTAATTTTGAGTACCTGAGAGGAAACTACCGGAAAGCAGTGAAGCTATTGAACAGCTCCAACATCGCAGAGCATCCCGGACCCATCAAGACGGGTGACAAACTACTGTACCTCTCAAGATTGATGGCTTTCTCTGATAAGCCTGGTGTGACCCACCCTGGGTCAGACTGTTGATGTATCATTATTGCCTCCAGATGTTGTCTTCATTGGAGACATAACAAGCTGTAGCGGTCACATTTGATGATTTTTTATTTTTCATGTGTGTGTTGATGGATTGTTTATGTGTTCTGACTTGTCTCATTCAGGTGAATGTGTTCGATGTATGTTCTGGAACAATCTGGGCTGCATTCACTTCGCAATGGGGAAACATAATCTCGGCATTTTCTACTTCAAGAAGGCGCTGCAAGAGAACGACCACACCTGCGCACAGCTGGGCGACGGCAGCAGCGGGCAATGTGAGTCACAGCGAGCACTAATTCCTCTCAAGCACTCACCTCCCGTAGGCTCGGATGTGAAAAGCTCGTTGCTTGCTCCATCACAGAGGACAGAATCTAATGTTTCACCGTTATATCTGCTCACCATTGAAATCACTGAATCTAAACTGACTACAGCCTCTCATCGTAAAGGAACAAGCTACTTTATGCAGAAACTAGGGCTGTCAAATCAATTAAAATATTGTACACACCCATGTTATCTTATTGTGTAAAGTGTGTGATTCAATTTGAACTAAGCCAATTAGGAAAATGTATTGTTATATGTGGGTCCCCAGTGGTAACAAGTCCTTTTCTGATGTTGTTCCTTTTGCTCTCCAGCTAAGAAGTTCACAGGTATCCCCATGTGTGCTCTACTAGCCAACAAGCGCTATGAGCTGCTGTATAACTGTGGTATTCAGCTGCTGCACATCGGCAGGCCTCTGGCAGCGTTTGAGTGTCTGATGGAGGCCGTGCAGGTTTACCACTCCAACCCCAGACTGTGGCTGCGACTGGCAGAGTGCTGCATCTCTGCTAACAAGGGGGTAAGTAGATCCTGGTTTGACTTTAGCCTTGTTTCAGCATTTTGCCTTTTTGGATTTTCCCTTTTTTGTGTATTTTTAAGATTACTTGTTGTGATTTTGCATATTTTATTTGTCAGTGTTAGTATCTGTTGTTAAAGAAGACAACCTTGCACTCCCTAAAATTTTTTTTTTGAAGCAGGTTATGTTATGGATCAAGATATGTTATGTCCCTTTCACTTTAAATATTAGTCGAAGTAGTACAATTAGTATTAATAATGGTGATGGTTTTGCTTCACTAATTCTTCAGAAACTACCATGGACAACCTATTTTTCTTCAGTGATGATTTCAATACCATTTGCAGCAACTGCAATGTTAGTTTAAACATGTAATTGATGGTACCATCCTGTACAGTTGTATAAAGGTGAACAGAAAACCACATAAAGTTATGTCACGCTCGCTGTGTTTGCTTGCAGGGGTCGGAGCAGGAGAGCAAAGGTTTACCTTGTAAAAAAGGTATAGTTCAGTCTATTGTCGGGCAAGGCTACCATCGCAAGATCGTCTTGGCCTCCCAGTCCACCCAGAACACTATCTACAGGTCAGTGTTTACACCAACAAGTCCCTCCTCCAGCCCTGTGAAACAAGTGAAACTACTGATTTAGACATGTACGTTCACTGTCCAGCAAAGGGCAGCAGTGCTGCATGTTAGTTGTTGACACTGAAACTACTGTAAAAGGTGCTGTTATGGCGCATTATACCAAGAGCGAAGCGAAGTTTTCGCTGTGATTAAATACAGAGTCAATACAAAGAGGAGAATATAGGCAAATTTGCGCCGGTTGACGCAAATGGTGCGTGTGACACGACGCAAAATTTGCCTCATTCTCGGGAGTTGAAATATTTCAACTCAACTGAGAAATTTGTGTGACACTGTGTAAGGAAAGCCTTTAAGATTCTCCTCCTGTCGTCACTGACGTCCTGACGTTGTTGAGTCAGAAATTGAGGAAAGAAGTTTTGCATCCATCTGTGGTCATCCAGAGCTACGATAGTACATCATATCTGTACAGAGACCGGACCAAACTCTGTGTATGTGTGTGTGTGTATAAACCACAGACTGTTTATGGTAGAAACAACAACGTTGCTGCCGTATTTATGCCTAGATGACTTTATTGGATGGAGCAGCTGCATAGCCTGGCACTGAGCCATCCAAACTCCATTCAGAGAACAAGCATTTTAAAAGTTGTTTGCTTGTCGTCTTGTGTACAGACCTGACAAAGCATGAATTCAGACTTTATACAAATCGGCATCACTATGTAGTTATTTCAGCATCATTTTGATCTGTTTATTGCAGTTAAATCACAGCACAATCTTTTCTTTTTGGGTTCATACCGCAGTAGCGATGTGTGACTTGCTAGATGCAGGCGTTTGGTTTTCTGACATATCTGGGACTTCCAGAACATCTACAAAGCAGCAACAGTGGTTATATCTTCCGTGGTTGATGGCGGAAATAAAAATGTGTTGGTATCTGTGGAGACAAGCTCCTTCTCTTCTCCGGCACGTCTAGAGTGAATGAACATAAATGATTCCGGCGGTCCAGCTCGCACGAGTAAAGCGAGACGAAAATCCGCTTCGCTCTTGGTGTGAATGCAACATTAGTCTTGGATTTCTCTTTAAAGGAATAGTTCAACATCTGCTTTCTTGCCAAGAGTGAGAAGATCAATATCATGTCTGTGCATTAAGGACACACTGACATATACACATATGTCTAATTAGTAGCTAGCTTGCTTATATCGACCTGATGCTCTTTTTGACTAGAATCTGCCCAAGCTGAATGTGTGTGTGTTTTTTACAGTGAGGGCCAGTCAGCAGCCATCCCAGTAGCCAGTATGGAGTTTGCCGCCATCTGCCTGAGGAACGCTCTGCTGTTACTGCCTGAACACCAGCAGCAGGACAGCAAGACAGAGAACGGCTCCAAGAGCTCCAGTCAGTCAGGAAGCACCGAGAGCGGCAGCGAGAACAGTGATGCCTGCAGGTTAGAGACACACACACACACACACACACACACACACACACACACACACACACACACACACACACTCACCACTAGATATTGTATCTAAGGTAGCACTGCAGAGGAAAGACCAGCAAAGACAGTGTTTTAATACAAGCTGCGAGTTGCGTCGATGTGCGTCGTGAATAGTTGCAGTAAAGATTTATAATATATTACTGTTAGGATATATATGGAACTAATTTATTTATCTATTAAATGTATGTATTTATTTATTTATGTATGCATTTGTTTATTTATTTCTGCAGGCAGAAATGCTTAAAGAAATGTATAAAGAAAAAAATACATAAATAAATAAGTTTGGGGAAAGAAGTAAGGGTTGAAATGCAAAGGGAAAATCGTGCATAAATAAATGCATGAGTACATCAATAAATACATATATTTAAAAATAAATAAAAAATATATGCAAAAATAAATACATTTAAAATTAATAAAAATAAATACATAAATAAATAAAATGGAAAATTAAACAGAAGAGTAAATAAGGGAATTAATACAAAGATGAAGCAAATTAAAATAGAAATATCCATTTATGTCACATTTGATCAATTAATATAATGGCTACATTTATTTTTTATATTTTTGCTACATTTAATGACCAATTTATGGAGTCATTTATGAATTTATTTTGGATTTTGGCAGGTTCCGTGCTTTATAGCATTAAAGCAGTAGGAGAGGTATCAAAAATGTTTCCAGGATATCATCATATATCCAAATGTGCAAGGATTTTCTGTAAATGCAGAAAACTCCATCAAATTCGGCATTAATCATGTTGCATTGATAAATGTGTGTATATAGCATAAATGGTTTTAGTGCTGAGCAACAAAAGGCATGGAAAAATAAAAAAATAAACCAACTGACTCAACATGATGATATTGTGATAATAACTGTGTGCCATCTGATCAATGATGACTGTGGAATGCTGCGCTGTGATGGAGGTTTGATTGTGGCTCAGTGGAGTTAGATATGTGCTCTGGTGATGTGTTGCAGTGGGAAAGGTCAGGAGGCTGATAAGTTCCTGTCTGCAGCTCCATCGTCTCCTCTCAGAAAACAGGAGGTAGAAAACCTCAGGTAATGACGCTTCTCATCTCTTCTCACACCTCAGCCATTATTCAGGAGCATTGCATAACCTGTAGAGGGCTGTACTCTCATCAGTAATGTCAACTGTTGGATGTGTAGGTGCTCCATCCTGGCCTGTAGTGCCTATGTGGCGTTAGCACTGGGAGACAACCTGATGGCTCTAAACCACGCTGAGAAACTGCTCCATCAAACCAAGGTGTCTGGATCCCTCAAGTAAGTTCTGGGTCTGTTTCTCAACCTGCTCTGTTTTTCTTCTGTTGTCACAAATGAGCACAATGGTGGGTTAAGGTTTTGCCAGCAGTGTCCTCTATGGGTATACTGCTATACACCAATATACTGACATTTATATTAAATGCATTCAAACGGCCCCAATGGAGCTGACCATGGATGTATAAAGAGAACGGAGCTGAGGGGAGAGCTAGAGACGACCTTGGAGAAGTTACAGGAAGTATACACGTGTGACTACATCCGGTTTTCAAAATAAGGTGTTAACAAAGGGAACTGTATATACAGAATACATATATGGAAATGAGATTGATTGGATTATATTCACCAGAAGTATAAAACATTACATGTCCCTTATAAATTAAAAAGAACATACCACTAATTTGTGAGAGAAATGTCTTTATTCTTTGATTTTTGGGTTGCTCTCAAAAATGTAATAAATAATACCTGACAATGACTGATATATTTGACTTCAGGACATCTCTGACTACATACATGCTGAATATCAAACATTCTTACGTAACTAGAAGTGTATGATTCAACTTTTTCTCATGGTCTAATGTTAAAAAAGTTAAAAATCACTATTAATCGTAATATTGAATCACAATACTTAAAAATCGCAACACATATCGAATCGGCACTAAAGTATCATGATAGTATTGAATCGGGAGATACTGTAGGTGTATCGTCCCAGCCATAATGTCCTCTTCCACTTTGAATCACTCAGCTGTCTGGTTTGTCTGCCTCCTCCTCCTCCTCAGGTTCCTGGGTCACCTGTACGCTGCTGAAGCCCTCATTTCATTGGACAGGATCTCTGACGCTATCGCTCACCTCAACCCAGAGAATGTCAGCGACGTGTCAATGGGAGTGCTGACCAGCGAGCAAGACCAAGGTCTGTAGGTTTCACACGTTACTCTTCAAAACATCCAATTGAGGCTTTTTTCCTTAATGCTTGTATGTTTCTGTCAACAGGTTCTGACAAAGGAGATGAGCCCGTCGAGTCCTGTGAGTCCACCTTGTCTAAAACTTAATGCATGATTTTTACTTGAAACAGTTAAAAATCTCATCTATATATTTAAACAGTGATAATGGACATTAAAATTACATGATGCATTCGAGTCAAAATAGAACCAAAAGTAAAACAGTAAGAATTACATTCTGATGTCAAATACAGTTTCATAAATTATATGAAACTAGCATACAAATAAAAGAATAGGGCTGTGCCGACTGTCTTTTATTTTTGCATTCAAAGCTTCTATTGAGATTTTAGAATGAAGCTTTGAATGTCTCGTCATATTTGATGACGTCATCACTCTAAAAAAAAATTAAATCCTCAAACAAAAACCTAATTTTGAATAAAGTGATTAACCGGATTAATTGTGTTAGTCTTTTTGTGGTAAATCAACTTTCTTTAATGAGTATAACTCATCAGCGTGTGCCTCCCTTTGTGAGCGGAAGCAAGTGGGAGAGCAAACACTTTTTTGACTGCAGTGAAAATTTTGTTTTTGAAAGGCTAAATGCCAACAAAAATTGATTGAAGCAGAATATTTTGTTAGATTAAAAACTAGGGCTGTCAATCGATTAAAATATTTAAACGTGATTGATTGCAATTAATCACATTTTTCATCTGTTCAAAATGTACCTTAAAGGGAGATTTGTCAAGTATTTAATACTCTTATCAACATGGGAGTGGACAAATATGCTGCTTTATGCAAATGTATGTATATATTTATTACTGGAAATCAATTACCAACACAAAACAATGACAAATATTGTCCAGAAACCCTCACAGGTACTGCATTTAGAATTCAAATGTTGATTTACAATTCCAATGTCAACGTTATGAATGAAGCTTTGAACTATTTGCTACAGTCCTACAAAAGAATAAGTTAAAGTATTATTAAGGATATTCCTATAATAGTTCCCTTCGTGTGTGTTGTGTGCAGCAGGGAAGCAGACTCCCCTGTGTTACCCCAGCAGTGTGACAGCAGCTCGGGCCATGATGCTCTTCAACCTGGGCAGCGCCTACTGTTTGAGGAGCGAGTATGAGAAGGCCCGCAAGTGCCTGCATCAGGTAACCATGACAACAGATGCATGACTTCAGCAGGTCCTGGACATGTTTGGGCCGGCTGTGGCTTGTAGATGGAGTCCACTAATCAGGAGGTTGGCGGTTCGGTACCAAAAACTGGTATTTGGGACAGCCCTAACTGTCTGATGTGTGAAGACACAAGGTTTCATTCAAATCCATGAAAAACAAAGCTTCTCTTAACCATGAAAGATCATTCTTGACCTTGGAAAAAAAGTAGTTTGACTAAACAATCTCTCGTGTTGAAATAATTTGACAGTGGAGTTGTGTTGTGTTCATCAGGCTGCATCTATGGTGAACACCAAGGAGATTCCACCTGAAGCCATCCTGCTGGGAGTCTACTTAGAGCTACAGAACGGTCAGACCTCCAACAGTCACTCACTGACATACACTGTCTTCAGAGCCATGTTTAAGATTCCTGTCATGGTGTGGGGCAAAAGATATAAAAATACAGTAATCATCAGACCAGCAGTCTTCCCTGTCATACCAACAGCCAACTGCTTTTAGAGCTTTACTGTGTGCATGCGCGCTGTCTAAATGGCTTTTTAGATATTGTAGTAATTATACATTAAATCCAATGGCTTTTTATTTAAACGCTCATTTTGTAAAGTTCTTGGACAGTGGCACATCTGGAAAGCGAAGTAAAGCATCATTTTGATATCGGTATTAAAGTCAGGCATCATAAAGACATTGTTATCACAGATCTCAAACTGCTCTCTAAACACGGACAGCAGTCTCCTCTTTGGCTGGTCATACTGATGTGGTTTATTACCCGTATTCCCTTTGTTCAGTATGTGAGTAACTGGTTAAGATCAGGAGATAACCCCCTGGATGTGTGTCGTGCGTCCTCAGGAAACACCCAGCTGGCCCTGCAGATCATCAAACGGAACCAGCTGCTGCCCACGGCGGTCCAGAGGGTCTCCCCAGACTCCCGCAAGAAACCCGTCCAGCCCTTCCAGTCTGTCCAGCCCATCCAGCTGCCCTCACCCTTCACACAGGTTCAGCGCAAATGAGCCTTCGTTCGCAGCCACCTCTAACCCCCCCCCAGCCATCCACACACCCTCACCCCCCTCCACAACACACACACCCCCCAGAGGAGCCTTGATATTTATAAAGCTGCTTCCCCTCAGCACCAGGAGCCGTTTGAAATGCAGGTGTGGCTGCTGACTGATGAGGAGAGAAGACATTCAGCAGCAGCGGTACCCGTGGACTGAGACCAGCTGACTGTTTTATTTCCATTTGAATGAGGAATCTGTGTGTTGTCTGAACAATGAAAATAAATTTTATTTACTGTACAACGTGTGCGACTCTTGAATACTACAGTCTATTTTTTTGACTATAATCTAAACGATACATACAGGAAGTAAGTACTGAGCCTCTTTTATTATAATAATAACTATATAGCACCTTACAAAACAAAGTCACAACAAAAACAACTAATAAAAGATAATATATAAAATAATTTAAACTGTTAAAACAAGTACCATCAGTTAAGGGGGACATATCCTGCTCATTTTCAGGTTCATACTTGTATTTTGGGTTTCTACTAGAACATGTTTACATGCTTTAATGTTAAAAAAAAACATTATTTTTTCTCATCCTGTCTGTCTGAATATACCTGTATTCACCCTCTGTCTGAAACGCTCCGTTTTAGCGCCTGTCTCTTTACGACCCCCTCCTGAAGAAACCCAGTCTGCTCTGATTGGCTTGTGAGAAAAATATGGTGTACCTTTGCAAAGGTAAGTTGCGTCGTTGTTTTAAAAAAAACGCCTAAAAAACGTTATTCTTCTACGTTAAGTCATGTAATTGGGTTTTTTTTTGCTTAAGAATGACCGGTCTACTGCTATCTGCTGTACGGCCACTATGCCCTTGGGTCTTGTTGTCTGGGTGAGAGATGTGGGACCATGGTTGCGTCCGAAATTCCACACTAACATGCTATTTAGTATGCTAGAACAGTGTGTGAGATATTTTAGTATGTCCAAAAGCTTAGTATGGAACCAATAGTACATGAATTGCATACAATTTCCAGTGAAATATTACAGTATGCGATCCTGGACACTACGGCGGCATAAATATCCCACAATGCAATGCAGTGGTGACGACAACCTTAATTGACGGACAGCTCTGTAACATCAGTAACGCTTCAATTTATTTTATTGCCACACATTGTACACAGCACACTTAAATTTACTCTCTGCATTTAACCCATCCTTGAATAGGAGCAGTTTGGGTTTTTCCTGAAGAGTTGTAGGAGTCCGGTGCCTTGCTCAAGGGAACCTTGGCAGTACCCAGGACGACCCTCCGGTTCCCAAGCCAAGTCCCTACAGACTCATCTACTGCCACCCCAAAGGTTAGTGAATTTTAAAAAGAAATTTCAAAGAGGATACTGGAGTTCCACAGCAAAGGTCTGTCACCTTTAGTGACAAGTGGAGACTGGAACCATTATATAGTCCTGCCAGAGGATCTCAAGACAGATCACAGGTAGACACCGGAGCCCGACATAGCTTTAACAACCAGCAGTAAAATCTCAATTCTAAATTGGACAGTTAACCATCGAAGGGCAGCAAGGATCGGTGTGATGTGTTCGTGTTGACAGCCTGGCAGCAGTGTTTTGTATCAGCGTCAGTCTTTGGATGTCATAGGGTTTTGGATTATTGCAGAAAATAAGCTCTGTGGCAAACAAATGTTTATGATACTTACACGTTTTGTTCAGCAAGATAATCTCCACAAATGAACACCACTTTTATGATTTTTGAAGTGTGAATGCAATCACCAGAACCGGGTGAGCTAGAGGTCACCTCTGTTAACAAGTCATCTTCTATCTGGAAGATCCAACAGCTGCTTAATCTCTAAACTTTACATCTACAAACAGGTCAGGAATGATTCTTAAAATATACTTTCACTTTTTTCCTGTTGCTGATTTTCTTAAAATGAATAAATCATTTATAATATATTATATTTTATATTATCTCTATACCATTTGTAATCTAGTATCTAACTGTATCACAGATGGGTGGGAGTGTGAATATCCAGGAAGCAAGCTCAGCACAGTGATCAGGCTCTGTTCTTCAGATGTGGCATAACACATGTGGGTAAATTAATCCTGATGTAGTTCCATCCATTATCTGTAACCGCTTATCCTATTCAGGGTCCTGGGGGGACTGGAGCCGATCCCAGCTCACATTGGGCAAAGGCGGGGTACACCCTGGACTGGTCTCCAGCCTATCACAGGACAGACACATAGAAACAGACAGCCATTCACACTCACATACACACCTACGAGCAATTTAGAGTCAACAATTAACCTAACCTGCATGATTTTGGATTGCGGGAGGAAGTCGGAGAACCCGGAGAAAACCCACGTTAACACAGGGAGAAGACGCTCTAGCTGTGAGGCGACAGCGCCTACCACTGCACCACCGTGCAAGCCCTGATGTAGAGGGGTAATTAAACATGCAATGCAATTGTGCATTTTGTGATAAAAGCAACACATTTGGTACAGATGTGGGTTTATATGTTATGAAAAGATATAGATATCGACAGATATAGATATACATATAGACTTTTTTTGCCATACTATAATATGAATTTTTCATCACTTTTTTCAAAAAAAGGCATAGAAAAAAATTATGAAAAACGTTATGGTATAGTATGTCGAAAAAAGGGATGAAAAAAGTCATAGCTTACTGTATCGAAAAAAGTAATAAAAAAAGTCATAGTATAGCATGTCGAAGAAAGAAATGAAAAAAGCCATAACATAGTATGTCAAAAAGTCATAAAAACATTATTGTATAGTTTGCCGAAAAAAGTCAAAAAGGTTAATTGTACAGAATGTCGTAAAGAGTCATAAAAACATATTATAGTTTGTTTAAAATAAGTCATAGTATAATATGTAAAAAAAACAACAATATAGTTTGTCGAAAAAGCCACAGTATCGTAAGTTACAAAAAGTCATAAAAACATCATTGTATAGTATGTCAAAAATATTCAGTATAGTTTGTCGAAAAAGTCAAAAAAGGTCATAGTACAGAATGTGGTAAAAAGTGATAAAAACATAGTATAGTATGTTTAAAGGGACTGTTTGTAAGAATCAGAAATGCTTGTTAACAGCGACACCTGTGGCCGTTAAGTCAACGAAAGTCAGCGTCGGGCTCACGCTTGCTCGCTCTAAATAGACATGAACGAGCATCGCTCAAAACAGTGAGGCGACACACGTCAGCTAAAACCACAATATCACTCTATATTTCACCTGCTTGGCAGTAATGTTAGCTCCATGAATCAGTGCTGACCTTAGTGTTGGCTTTTCCTGCTTCAGCCTCCCGACCGCGGCCGGAGGGAACAGGGGAGACACCGGCACCCGGTCGGAGACAATAAAGTTTTTCGCTGCAGAGCCCCGTCACTTCACAAGACACGGAAAACCTCTGTTGGTCTGGAGGAGCTGCAGCAGTTATTTCTGCACAAACGTCCACTTTACATTCACTAGATATTCTCAGAGCTATAAAGTCTTCTGCAGTGTGTAGTGTGCGCGCATGAACGTATATGAACGAATAGTAGTTTGACGAGAAAGGTCATAGTATAGTATGTCGAAAAAAAAGTCACAGTGCAGTATGTCGGAAAAAGTAAAAAAAAACATCATTGTATAGTATGTTGAAAAATGTAAACAAAAAAAAGTCAGTATCGTATGTCGCAAAAAGTCATAAAAACATCATTGTATAGTATGTCAGAAAAAAGTCATAGAAAGGTCTTGGCTTAGTATGTTCAAAAAAGTTTTAAAAAGGTCATGGTATGTCGAAAAAGGTTGGGCATTGACCTTGAATGGTTAACGTTAGGCATTGACCTTGAATGGTTAAGGTTAGGCATTGACCTTGAATAGTTAAGGTTAGGCATTGACCTTGAATGGTTAACGTTAGGCATTGACCTTGAATAGTTAAGGTTAGGCATTGACCTTGAATGGTTAACGTTAGGCATTGACCTTGAATAGTTAAGGTTAGGCATTGACCTTGAATGGTTAACGTTAGGCATTGACCTTGAATAGTTAAGGTTAGGCATTGACCTTGAATGGTTAACGTTAGGCATTGACCTTGAATAGTTAAGGTTAGACATTGACCTTGAATGGTTAAGGTTGGGCATTGACCTTGAATGGTTAACGTTAGGCATTGACCTTGAACAGTTAAGGTTAGGCATTGACCTTGAATGGTTAAGGTTAGGCATTGACCTTGAATAGTTAAGGTTAGGCATTGATCTCGAATGGTTAAGGTTAGGCATTGATCTCGAATAGTTAAGGTTAGGCATTGATCTCGAATAGTTAAGGTTAGGGTTAGGGTTAGGGATTGGCAGTCGGTTTCAGTTGCGGTGAGGAATAAGAGGACGCAGCCTTCCTTCCCCATGCCGCCCGCTCCAGAGAGATCTATCAGAGAAGCAACATACTCCAGCCACCAGGGACAAGGAGTGTATTTAATTAACCATCCATCCACAGTCCAGTGCTTTCTCACATTAATAGAGGTCATAATAAAGAATCCAGTCTGAAATGAGCATTTTTTATTTGAGAACTCTGGACTCAGACAATACAGCAGCATCTGAAATGTCCAATATGTCCAAGACAGCTTCATCCAGTGAAGCAACTCATCATCACGTCTTAGTCCACATGCTGGATCACACAGTCCTGGTTAGTCCTTTCTTCTCTATACACCTCTAACGTACATACGACACTAAAAGGTGCTGTAACACAACAGTCTTTGTTAATGTTCTTGGATTGTCTGGTGAAGTGATGACTCTTCCCACAGTTCTGTTTTATGATCACATAAATTAGTTATATTCACGTGTATATGATTTCAGTTTGACCTCTAGCTGAAAAATCAGCATTTGATACTACAACAGCAGCAATATTGATAATATAAGGGCATCAGTGTGCTTCAAACAAAGTGCTTGTTGGATCATGTAACAGGGTCACATGTCATGGCGTGATTGGTCTGGTGTGAAAGTAAGTTGGGTTTGAACTTCTCTCACAAGTTTTTCATTCTTCACACAACTAAGGATACTAATTTTTTTAATTTATTTTTTTTAACCGATAGTTGATCCTTGTTAACCGATTATTAACAGCTAACCGACAAAATTAGTGCGATGCACGCAGCGGTGTTATTTTTAGTGAAAAAAAGCCGCCCAGCTGCAACGATAAGCCGATCCACAAACAGGTTAAATCCATCATTTATCGCCAGCTGCAGTGCATGTGCAAAACAGAGTCCCCAGTTCACCTGACCGGGAGAGTTACTGTACTGTAGTAGTTATGACTCTGTGTGTATTGTCCTAGTAAGTCTCCACCGCACCATTAAACGTTAGTTTAGCTGCGAGGTAGTCAGCTGTTTGCCTGCCTGGCGTACACTGTGAGCACGGCGTAACTTTAGCGAGCATACGGTCAAGAGACTCTCTAGCAAAGTGAAATCTTATACTTACAGTTAAATTGAAGCGTTAGTGACGTTGCAGAGCTGTCCGTCAACGTCCGCTATGAACGTTGTCGTCACTACCGTGTTGCATTGTGGGATATTTATGACGCTGTCGTGTCCGGCATTGCATACTGTAGTATTTCACCTGAAATAGTAGGCACGGTTTTGGACATCACAAACTGTTTTAATGTACTAAATAGCATGTTAGTATGGACGCAACCACGGTCCCACATCTCTCACCCAGACAACAACAAGACCCAAAGGCATAGTGGCCGTACAGCAGACGGTGGCAGTAGACCGGTCATTCTTAAGCAAACAAAAACAATTACATGGCTTATCGTAGAAGAATAAAGTTTTTTAGGCGTTTTTTTTAAAACAAGCTTTGCTAGTCGATTGTTTTAAGGAGCATGGAAGTATATATTCCATTGAGTGGCAGCTCTGTACAAAACCATTCTAGGTGCAGGAACTACAACATGATCTTGTGTTACCTGTCTGGTAGTATGACCGTGTCTGTCACTGAGATACAGTATGAGATATTGAGTGAATGCTTTTAAGGCCTGGCCAGAGCACAACGATGGTGTCAGTCTGTCAGAGTGATAACAAGTTCTAACCCTCTGTATTGGATTTTGGTTGTTTCGTGACTATTTTAGTTTACATTTAGGGCACAGATTGTGCCTTTAACAGAACCATTACTTATTTCTCAGTGCACTCCACACAACAACAAAAAATACTCACTTTGTCAAACTTTGCATGTCAAGACCTCAAACCCGGTCTTAAAAAAAAGGCTTCAGTCATATTGCACCTCTGCCAGTGGTTCCCAAACTTTTCAATTTCAACCCACATCCCTTATCATAGTTCAACCCAACACTATTTGGTTCTCAGCCTTTCAATTTTGATCCCTGAAGAGGTCAAATTCTACAGTATTTTAGAAGAAAAGCAAAGAAAAATCTGAGAACAAAACCGAAGTTTATGCAGCAGAAATGTTTCTCTTCTTCTTCTTCTTCTTTTCTTGTAAATCATTTTGCGACCCCTGGAGAGTCCTCGCCTCCAGGATGGACCCACTGTCCTCCACTGTCAATCAAATCCTATTTGGCTTTTCCAGCAAGTGGATAAAGTGCTTCTTATTGGTCAGCTTGAATGAACCACTACACCTGATTCTTTTCTCCAAAGGTTTCCCTTGAGAGTGAACAGATTTGAAATCTGTTGTGACCGCCTGACATCTGACATCTGACAAAGGACCCTGTTCAAATTGTCCCAACATTAAACTGCTAAAAAAATACTTCTTTCCAACACTTGGACTGACCGTGTCCCTCCAGCTCAGCTCTTCCAGTCCCAGGGGACACACAGGTCGCCGTCCTGCATGACCGAGTAGAAGTGAGAAACACAGACGTGGAGGCCCTGCATGAGGGGGGAGCGCTGCTCCACCAGCCGTTTACAGCACAGGATCATCTGGCTGGAGCTGACACTGGGCTCCTTGGACAGACCCCTTAGAGACAGACTCTGGAGACACAGCTTCACCACAGCCTCCTCCTCTGCCTGCAGCCTGGACACACACAAAGAAGTAGGATTCAGTAACAAAAGTGAAGAACTAGCATGAGGTGGTGTATCACGGAACTAACATAACAGTTGAGCAGCAGTGATTATCAGACAATACTTTCTTTGTGCGTTCTCTCTTGCTTTCGTGTTCCGTCACAAAATATTTGTATAGTTTTTAATGCATTACTTCATTCATTTGTTTGTTATGGGAAGAATGCTGACCAGATGATAGACAACCTTCTTAGCTACTAGGTGTGTTAATAATTAACCGTTTAACTGTTAACCGACATTACGAATTTTTACCGATTAATGCTATCAGTTATATGGTTAAAAGAAATATTAAAAATGATAGCTGCTGTGCAGCTGTGGGTCGGGGCCGGGCATTTTGAGGAGGAAGAAGAGAAGGAAGATTTAAAAAGGAAGAGGATGTAGACTAATGAGAAGTACAGGACAGTCCATCATCGTTAATCCTTTAAGGCATTAGCATGTCCACTCTGACTCGATTGGGTCTCGAACACATAACCTCAGACTCCAATGACAAGTCAGTATCTTGGTGAGCTTACTGCTCGCAGGAAACTACCACACTATGACTGAGATAACCGCCAGTGTTGCACATAAAGGGAGATTTCAAAGTAGTATCAAACATTCAGTTTTTGAGACAATTCTGAGAATTTGCGTACTTCATCTAAACAACACAGAGATGTCTGTAATTTATTTTAATGAAGTTTGATTTCTCAACATGTGACAAACAAATGTTTGAAAATGCTTGATTTCCATTGCAATGTGTCAGATGAGGATGTAATTCAAAATACTGTCAGAAATACAGTTTTTGAGATAAAATTCGGAAATTTACCACCCTACATCTACCATGACCTCAAAATGTTATTTATTTTCATGAACATTGGAGCTTTATTTAGCGAGAATTTGCAATAGCTGTGTACAGTACTGTAATGTTTGGATGCACCGAGTTTTAATTAGTTTTACAGTTCTTCAGGAAAACAGTGATGGACTTCTATATTTCTTCTATACAGCTAAAAAAGTGCAGTAATTCAACAAACAATATGCGATGACTCATCTCAGCTAATGACTGGAATCATCGGCCCTTGAATAAAGTGGCATGTGTGACTCACTGGTTTTTGCGTTGGGTGCGCTGTCTGGCCTCGGGGGCTTGGCTCTGGAGGAAGACCTGCAGCTTGGGAGGGTCACAGCTGGTGGGGATAATGAAGTGCCCCATCTCGTGAAGACTGGGGTTAGAGCGGTCGCTGTGATTGACACAAACAACAATGTCTTTATGTAATGAAGGTACACAGCAGTGTGTCATGTGTGTGTGATGGTTAATGCGACAGCGTACTTCTCCAACAACATGGTGAGCCCCTGCAGGCTCCTGGGGTGCAGGCGAAGGCGTCGGGACATCAGGCTCTTGTGGAAGATGCTGAGTGTGCTGTAGTGTTCGGCGATGGGCTGGACTGGTCTCAGCCTCTCCACGTGGACCACTTGAGTCCCACCCAGGAGGAGGCTGATCCTCTCCTTCAGCCAGTCTGTCTGCTGCTGCAGGCTGCGATAGCTGGGCAGCTGCTCAAACAGCTAAGAGACACACAGAGGGTCAGAAAACAAAGAGGAACACACAGAGAACAGCAGAAGCACTGCAGTAGCTGCATTACTTTGGTCCACTGATGATGAACGTCCATGGTTCCCAGCATGATGTGTCCGGAGGCGTTCATTCCTGACTGGTCGGCAAACACAACGGTGTGTCCTGGAGGAAAGACGGAGGAGCGGATTAACGGTGAGTTCACCAATTCTACACGTCTATACACGTCTGTTTTGCTGGTTTTGGGCAGTAGAGCTAAATAAGGGAAAGCAGTCCATGACTCATGACGCTACCTACACAGATTTTACTGTTACCTGTACACATCATTAACCTGTTCCTCTCTCTGGCCCTGTTCAGACCTGGTATTAACATGCATCCTGAGTGATCCGAACACAAGAGTACAGCTTTAAGTAAGTCTGTTCACACCTGGCATTAGAATGCGTCTCCACATGCGTCCTGAGTGACCACTTGTGATCAGATCTCACTTCCCCGCTCTCTATGCAAATAAACACGCAGTAAACACACGGTTAATACAGCAGACGTTACGACGTAATATTACAGGAATGTCAGCAGTAATATCCTACATATTCATGAATTCGGGTACATTTTATTAACATCAAAATATACGGTTATTGTACCGGCGGTCCCCGGGGACCTCCGTGCTGCCGACACCGCCACCTTTGCCAGGCAACAGCGGTGTACAGAGCTTCAGAGAGCCGGGGATGAGAGAGCGCGAGCTGGCGGGTGTCCGTGCAAAGCACCGGAACAAAAACACCGACACATCTCCGACAGTATGATAATAATGCACTTTGCATGCCTCATCTGATAGTATGTAGATTATGTAGCCTATAGATAAGATATAATTTAATAAAATACAGTTGTACAGACAGAATACAGTAGAGCACAGAAGGCGTTTCCATGCTGTGAGGCAGACAAGCGCTCGGGTCTGCCTGTCTGACACAAGTCGTACAGTTGAATGGCCGTCAAAGAGAGGTAATGAATGTTCATCTAGACTGGTGCCCGTGTGACCACACCTTCACAGATCTACAGAACACACCTGGTTTAACTACGACCTGAGGTCCCTGGGAGAACTCTACATCACATGCTATGATCAGACAGAGTTTAGAGACTGGCATTACTGGGAGTGCAGACAGATGTCCTGTCCTCAGTGAGCCTCTTTACCTTGCAGGTTGATCAGGGCCTCGGGGTTCTGCTGAGACAGTCGGCTCAGACTCTGAAGCTGAGAGCACCTGTGGGCCACTCCCCAGCTGCGCTGCCACCTGCACCACACAACTGACGTCATCGTCACAATAATATGTACACAGCTTCTTACTAGTTCATGCACAGTTCTGCAGTGACTCACAATGTAGAGGAACAAGCTTCAGGGCTAACTTCTGACTGCTTATTCCCAAACCAGGTTGATATATGTAGTTATTAGGGCCGTAACGAATGCATTCAAAGCTTCTATTGAGGTTTTCAAATGAATGTCTGTCATCATATTTTATGACGTCATCACACACAAAAATCCTCAAACAAAATCATTAATTTGAATAAAGTGATTAATCAGATTATATAACTTAGTCTTTTTTTTTTTTTTAAATCCACTTTCTTTGATGAATATAACTCGCAAGTATGTGCCTCTATTTACTGTATGTGCAGCAGCAAACAGTTTTTGATCGCAGTGAAAATGTAGTTTTTGAAAGGCTAAACGCCAACAAATTGAATCAGAATATTTTGTGAGATAAAAACATATTGTGAATTTCCAAAAGTTGTGTTGTATTTTAATTAGGGCTGTAGGCTACCGAATGCCTTTTTTTTTTTTTTTTTTACACTCAAAAGCTTCTATTGGGTTTTTTTATATGAAGCTTTGAATGTCTGTCGACATATTTTATGACATCATCACCCTAAAAAGAAGAAAAAGAAATCCTCATTTGAATAAAATGATTCTTTGGATTAAACGAGTTAGTCTTTTTTTTTATTAAATCAACTTTCTTTAATGAATATAACTTGTCAATGTGTGCCTCCCTTTGGGTGCGGCTAGTATAAGAAAATGTTGTTTTGAAAGGCTAAACGCCAACAAATATGGATTGAAGCTGAATATTTTGTGAGATAAAAACATGTTGTGAATTTTGGAAATGAATACATCCATCTTTTTTCAATCAATTTTGACTTTTGGATTTAACGAAGCTCTGGAGTTATTGGAAATGTTTGGATCACACAACTCGAAAACAATCCTACGCAGCCACCACTGGAATATAATGTAAGTCTACAGATAGTATAATAGTAATAATATTAGTGTAGCATGATCTTTATCTGCAACTGCGCAGAAATACCATCTTTAAACACAATGAATAGACATGCAAAAAAAAGCTGCGCTGCATTCGAATGTGGATTTAATTTAATTCCATTGTCAATGTTATGAATGAAGCTTCAAACTATTTGGTACAGCCCTAGTACAGTAGTTGTTCTCTCCACTGAGAACCAAAGAGCTGGCACATTGGACCTGGTAAGTGGATGAAAATTTTGCCAAGAACACGGCGCATCAGATTGTTCAGACGGACGAGTGGACGTGGTCAAACAGATTGCAGTGTTGCAAGCAGCTCCCACAGCACTTACTAAGTGTTAGGGTAAACAGTAGAGTGGAGCGTACCTGATATCAGCGAGATCAAATTTGTGACACAGTTCCTTCTTCAGTCTGTCCAGCTCTTCTCTCCGAGGAAGACTAGCACTGTGCTTCTTCGTTGCCTCGGTCTCGTTGTTTCTCAGCCACAAGCTGACAAAGAAAAGAAAGAATTATAGAACACTACTAGAATAAATATGTTTTGTGGTGACAAACCCACATCGAATGATCCACGACTATGCAGTTCATTCATTGTTTTGGTTTTACGGCCCACAACTTTATGGTTTTTGCTCAGTAGCTCTCATGAAGTTGGTTTCCAGCTGCAGCAGGCAGCTGTTTTCAGTGAAAAAGCTCTACAAAGCCACTGTGCACCATCTGCTCAGCAACAAACAGCTGACAGACCCAGGTAAGGTTTGATCAGGCTTCTATACAGTACTACAATCGGGGGTCTGCATAGTACGCAGACACGTTCCACACACATGCTAGAAAACATCATTCTGACCACCTGACAACAAGAAGAGTCAGTCGTCAGTCCTCTAGCCATCACAATTTAGCCCTTGTCAAAGTCGCTCACATCCTTATATTACGCTGGCCCATTTTTTCTGCTTCCAACACAAAGTTCAAAGTTCAAAATGTTCACTTGCTGTCTAATATATCCCCCCCACTGCCAGGTGCCATTGTAACCAGATAATCAATGTTATTCACTTCACATGTCAGTGGTCTTAGTGTTATGGCGGATTGGTGTATATTTTTGGTACTTCTCATTATTACATACTACATTCCTGTTTACATTCAGTTTTCCCATCTGAAATACTGTCTTCAACAAAATTACACATTTACATTACTATTTTATATTTACTCATGTTTATATTTAAACCCTATATTCTAACTGCACTATTTCATGCCTTAGATTATCATTTTGCTTTTGCATTTGATTGAGTTGAGATACAGAGTTGCGGTAAGTGTTACTAACATGAGTCTAGGCTCCACTCTCCTGGCCTGCTGCAGCTCCTCCTCAGGGTCTCTGAATCCAGTGAAGCTGTAGTAGCTCTTGTCCCATCTGATAGGTCTGTAGAAAGGCAGCCCCGCCTCAGGTGGACTCTTAGAAGCCCCTGCACTTGCTTTCGGTCCCTTCATGTGTTCCATGGGCAGGCTACAGGACTTCAAGACGTTCGTCACTGTGCTCAAGACATCGTTTGTGTGCAGGGTGAAGCTCACTGACCGGAACCCTGAGAACCAGGCGGGAGCTTTTAGATTTGTCAAAGACAGAACTCACGAATATTATGAGCAATATTAACGGAAACTGTACCCAAGGCGAGGAGGTCTGGCTGCACATCATTGCTGTTGTCCTTTGTGTCCCTGACATAAAAGGTGAGCTTCATTGGCTGAACTGAGCGTGAGCCGGGCTTCTGTAGGTTGTCCAGGTAGCCATTTAGCCTCTTTAATGAATTCTCATTCACTTCCTGTGAAACATAACATTGAATGTTACACAGTGTGGTGAAGCCTCCTCTTCCACAAACTCTTTGCATGGTGATAATTATTAGTATACCAATAAGTTATCCCTCTAAGAGACTGTCTTTCAGAGGCTCTAGCAGGTTCAATTTTAAAGCTAGAGTGAAGATGGGTTCTATGGGTACCCACGAGTCTCCCCTTTACAGACATGCCCACTTTATGATAATCACATGCAGTTTTCTGCAGTATAAATGTGTTATTCCTATTCTAAGTTGATGTGTTGCGAATATTTCTACATACTGGGGTCACTTAACAGTCTTGAATCGCATAGATTGGGTATCACTGTAAAGCTGAGACTCTTGTGGATCCAATGAGCCCAACTGTATTCATGTGTGATGATGTTAGTCCCCATGGTAGCCATTTCATTGTAGTGAGACCATTTTTTTAAATTTGACCTCACTGTATAAAATGACCTGTGGTGACCTCTAGGATAATCACAGCCTCATGAAACTTTACAGCCACAAACTAGAGACCTAAAGCATTCAGAGGATGGATGACTTTCCTAGCTAGATTGACAATAAGGGGGTTTCTGAGCAGTTTACACAACAGAAGTGCTCGCCATCTAATCGCCGAAAAATGAAATTCTTGCAGAAATCTCCAAATGTCAAAAGTTTTTGATCCCAAATCACAGCATGACTTTTTCTATGGTGTTCCTCAAGGTCTTGGTGTCTTAATGTGGTATTTTAGAGGGATTATTGATCATTTTTATCAATTTTACAGAGGAAAAAATGGTTAAATTTAGCACCAAATTTGTGTAACAAATGGTATCAACCCAAAAATTGCTGCAACAACTTATGAGACATAATAGAGCATGGGGATGATCATCATATACTTCTATCATAATGTTCTAAACCCCACTACACGTTTGCAATATATTTTAAATAATTCATTCATTCATTCATGTTTATTACAGATTTATGACTAGAACATTGTGACATACAGTGCTGAGCTGCATCTAAAATTAATCTTCAGGTTCCCAGCTTTCAGATGATTATATGTGACATCTACTGTTGACCTGCTATCTCCACCTAAAGACCCCCTGTACCCCCCTAAAAAAGACAAAAATTGGTCTATTGTGGGTCTCAGGGGGTTAACTGTCTCTGCTCAATCCATTCACATTGGTTGTATTTTCAACATACATATTTATTTGGATTCTAAACAATTCCTGATATATAAGAGACCTACCCGTTCCCTGGGATATTGCCCAAAGAAGTCAGGGTGGACTGCAAAATAAAACGGTCTGAGTGCATTGACAGCATCGGCCCCTGACAGAGCTCTCCGCTGGACTAAATGTGTGGCCACATGTCTCCTCTCCAGCCTGTAGAGAAAAACAGAAGACAGAGACAGAGAAGACAGGGATGAAGTATTAGTGGTATAAACTATAGCCAGTGATGGTGGTATTGTCACATTTAGTGTTCATATAGTTCTCTAAAGAATGATTATTTTGATTGTTGATCCATGTATCACTTGTCTTTCAGCCAATTGTTTACTTTATAAAACCTGCAAATGCTAATTGCAAATTGTGAGCCCGATGTGTGATCATTTAAATGTGTTTTTTTATTGCTGTCAAAGTTAACACGGTAATAACGTGTTAAAGCAAATTACCAGTACAGACGCTGGTATCATATGAAACTAGAAAACCTAAAGAATCCATTGGTACCAACCATGTCATACTAGCTTGTCGTGAAGGAGGCTAAAGAACGCTCCAAACTGATGCTAAATTTTGGTGAGGAAAAACTGTCATGGCCATTTTCAAAGGGGTCTCTTTACCTCTGACCTCCAGATATGTGAATGAAAATGGGTTCTATGGGTACCCACGAGTCTCCCCTTTACAGACATGCCCACTTTATGATAATCACATGCAGTTTGGGGCAAGTCATAGTCAAGTCAGCACACTGACACACTGACAGCTGTTGTTGCCTGTTGGGCTGCAGTTTGCAATGTTATGATTTGAGCATATTTTTCTGCTAAATGCAGTACCTGTGAGGGTTTCTGGACAATATGTGTCATTGTTTTGTGTTGTTAATTGATTTCCAATAACATATAAATACATTTGTATAAAGCAGCATATTTGCCCACCCCCATGTTGATAAGAGTATTAAATACTTGACAAATCTCCCTTTAAGGTAAATTACAAGGTGAATTACAAGGTGATTAATTTGCAATTAATCGTGACTAAATATTTTAATTGATATGTGACATTATGTCATTGAGTCTTCTGAGTACGCTATTTAATCAAAGAACTGGAAAAAGGGTCACACTTAGTATGTCTGACCAACTCTCTACCACCAATATTAGATGGATTGCCATGAAATTTGGTACAGACATCAATGGCTTTTCATCCAGCATCATCACCTCGAGGTGAGCTTAGAGCTGAAGCTGACACATCTACAACCACCATGCACCACAGAGTCCTATCAATCATACAACAGGTCAAAGCAGTGTTACCTGATGGTGTATCTCAGGAGGCAGTTGACAGACATTGCTGATGCTGCTTGCCAACGGGAGAGCATTAAAGCATGGCCTCTGTAGGCAGTCCATCAGCAGTCCTGATGTCAAAGTACATGATTTTACTCGCACAGCAAAGCACAACACAGCACAGCACAACACAACACAGCACAACACAACACAACACAGCACAGCACAGCACAACACAGCACAACACAACACAACACAACACAGCACAACACAACACAGCACAACACAGCACAACACAGCACAACACAACACAGCACAACACAACACAACACAACACAGCACAACACAACACAGCACAACACAGCACAACACAACACAACACAACACAGCACAACACAACACAGCAGTATCCATTCATTCAGGGTAACTTAGATGAAGGCTTTCAGACAACCAGGAGGAAATTACCAAATCAACTTGAACGTTTATCTATTATGGACTTCAATAACAGCAACAGATAAATGCACCTTCAAAACTAAATATCCAAGGAACAAGTAGTTTAGTCTACTTTGTGATTTAGCTGCTGCTTTAGCTGACTTGCTGTTATTAACTTAGCAGTTGCATTTATCTCTAAAGGAAGATCAGCTCATCCCAATACATATCAGATTAAAGCAAAATAACCAGAGTTAGTTTACTAACTGAACTACAGTAGCGGGAACACAGAGAGGTAAACAGAGAGGTTGTTGTACCTCAGCTGGTTGTTGTTGTTTGACTTCTACTCAATGACAGCAGCACACCATGCTAACATCCGGTTAGCTGCTCTGGCTGGTATATCAGCATGTTATCAGTGTTGGGACTACGGCCGTCAGCTTTCACTGTCCGACTATCAAGAGCTCGTAATACCGGTTAGATACAAGTAAGTGTGCTTGTTAAACTGGCCACTAACACTAAACAGTAAGGTCACTCTCACCGTGGGGCCACTAGCTTTAGCTTTAGCCATGGGGGCTTTAGTGCTTCTATTTCCGGTTCCGTTCTTCTTCTTCTTCTTCTTCTTCTGACAAAGTAGCCGCACTATTCCGCCCCCAGCTGGACTGGAGGACCGCTGCAGGTCAGTGAATATATCATAATAATAATAATAATAATAATAATAAATGTATATATAAAACATGCATAACAGCAGTGCTAATAATAATACCGAGTATGTAGGATAGATAGATAGATAGATAGATAGATAGATAGATAGATAGATAGATAGATATATATAGATATATAGATATAGATATAGATATATAGATAGATAGATAGTAACTTTATTGATCCCTAGGGAAATTCAAGTTTCCAGCATCACAGTTCCATAGTGCAAAACCTGTTAGTAAAAAGGCAGTAAAAAAGTTAGTAGTGCAAAGTACAAAAAAATATATATACCAGATATAAAAATACAAGGAGATGAAGAAAACTGTTAAAACTGAATACAGTGCAGGGTAACAGCTGTGATACACGACTGTGAATCAAAAATGAATATAGTGCAGAAGAGACTGTTAAAAACGAGTATAGTGCAGGGTAACTCCAGTAGCTTAGTCTATGAAAGTGCACTGTGTGCATTATTATCTGTCCTGCAGACCGTCCTCCTTTGCCCCCAAATGTGTAGTAATATAAATAAATAAGAATATTAGTTTAAATGTGCTGTATAAATCAATGCAGTGTTAATCCCAGAGTAAACCAGATTATTGCATATCTGAATTATTGCACTAAACTATCGTACTGTGAAGTCATTATTGCACAGTTGAAGATATAATACAATTACGGGGTTAATGCTGCTGATAGGGGTAAAAAATAATAAATATATGTTGTGTGTGTATATATATATATATATTTATATCTATATATATATAGATATATATATATACACTTATATATTTATATATATATATATATGTATATACATGTGCAGTGCACCGCACAACACAGAAGCAAACCAAGGAGGGTGAAAAGAGGAAAGGTTACGCGTCATATCTTTGGGGTGCAACACATGCGCATTAAAATCTGGTCTGCACTTGTGGAAATTGAGCAAATCGTAACACACGACCGCAGCTCCAGTAACACTGTGCATTTGTTATACACCCCAAGAGCCGTGTCCCAGCCTCTTTCAATAAGCCTCGAAGCAAACCAGGAAGAGATAACTTTTTGGATCATGTGCTGAATGAAGTGGTTTCTAAGACAGTATCCAGTATCCAGTTTTCACATTGCACTCAAAAACACACTTTGTACAAGCGACACAAAGGTGAGATTTATGCTTTAATGGACACACTGTATGTTTCACTTTTACAGGACAAAAGACTTCAGTGTTCAAGCTGGTCCCAACGTGGCCTACACTGTTCAACGGGAAGCATCTGGGACTGTCCAGCACACAGTGACAGTCCCAAGACGACTACGAGGATACCTAACCAAAAAAAGAGCTCTATACAATCTTACTTGGCAACAGTTTGGCAGTTTAAAGAGAAAAGCTCACAGAGATATGACTGATTTGATTTAATAACACTGAGCTAATGCTGGTTTATCAAAAGGCAGTATTAGCATGCTGTAGGTTTTGTTAACTCACGTCTGCCCATACAGATTTAATCCATTTAAAAAGGCAAAAGATTTCCAGTGCTGGATGTCGAAGACGGAGATTGACATTATTCCTTTTCAACACTACGGTATGTTTACCTGAGTCGCAGTGAAAATAAAAAAACAATACAAACCCTGTGAAGTTATAAAAAATATTGAAACACAGTAAATGTTCTCCCAAGTCACAATGCACTGTCTACTGCTGTTGTGCTTGTGCATCAGTATGACACAGATGCAGTCCCACACTGGTGTCCACAGACAGGCCTGTATGGCTGGTATTGTTAGTCGTCTCAAGATATGGACAGCGCCTGTCTGTTGACATTGATGAGCCACACTCTACAGATAACCACTGTACTGTCACAATAAGAAAACACAGGTTCCATTTCAAACACTTGGTCACAAAGTGGAAATATACATTATTTGCAAAGGTAAGGGGGTAAAGGTAAGGGGCTCAAGAGTTGCTGTGTAGTTGGTCTGCAAATGCTTTGGATTTGAGAGGAAATTCATCTTGAGGAGAGGAGGTGAGATCTAGCAAACAGGAGGAGCTGACTCTCTCTGCATTCTAAGACTCAGATCTGTTTTCCTCTATCGCCCGCTAATAAAAAACACTGTTGGAAATCTGGCAACTCCAGTTTTTCATTTCTTTTTGTAATTGAACTTGAACTGATAAAGGACATTGTGTTTTTTTTGACAGCATTAGTACCTAATGCTAAACTGATGTTGGTGGAACATGTCGAGTGAATCCCTTCAGCGGACCCACCGGGTGATCACATGTGCTCCGGGTGGCTCTGCAGGCAGGAGATCATCTCTCGAACCGGCTTCCCCTCGAAACAGATCTGATAGACGGCTGTGAACAGAGGGAACCTGGAGAGAGGACGGAGAGACTCACTGAGACAAGACACTGAGAGGGAATGAGAGGGAGCATCATGAGGTACTGATGTGCTGCGTCAAAGCCCAATTTACATGCATCAAGATGATGACATCATTATCAATGATATTATAATTCATCCACACTAGGGCAGCACCTAACGATTATTTTCATTATCTATAAATCTGGTGATTTGTTTTGTTTAATAAACTTATTGTTTTGTCTATAAAATGTTAAAAAATAATACAAAATTCCTTCCATCGCATTTTCTCAGAGGTGACATCATCAGAGATGACAGCTAGCCTGCCTAAATACACCTAACACCTCTAAAGGCCCTGACTAGTGGGGCAGCTAACCTGAAATATTCATAACAATTGTGCATTTTGCGATAAAAGCAACACATTTTGTACAGATTTAGATTTATATGTTATGAAAAGATATAGATATCGGGGCGCTGCAAATTTGGCCCGTGAGGGCCGTGGCAGACATTTTGTCCCCAGTAACCTGCCTCATCAGTTCTTGTATCATGCTGTAAACCGGCCACCGTTTACTATGTTATACAAATATTATATATACATTGTTTAAAAAAACAACAACACAAATATACAAAAAAGTGCTATTGCATATCCAAAAAATAAATAAAACAAAAAACTCTAATCCTACTGGAGTCGGCACATTGCCGTGGTGGATTAGCTTGTGTGTCTCTTTGACCCTGAGAGCTATTCCAACAGGAGACTGATCTTAGTTACTTTATAAGTTCAACCAAGTGGGCTTGGTCACAGGTTAGAGACCAGACAAATATCAGCTCCCTTGCTCAGATATGAAGGCCGTTGCAAAAGTAAAACATTGTTGTATGAACCTGAAGCGCCTACCCAAACTAAAACGTTCTCATGCGACCTGGGACTAGAGGTTACCGGCAGTCCTGAACTTTATGCAGCGATATCTCTAGCAACTGTTCAGCTAATAAAAAGAGAAATACTCCGATGGAAAGCTGAAAATCTTGCCATTTTAAAGTTGTGTTGGTTGTCATTCTGTCATGAAGGCGAGGGGGTGAAGTTTGACCCTTGAGTGACCATGCCTCCTTTTATTTGTTTTTTGTGTTTTTCTGAGGTTAAAAGCTTTTAAAAAGCCTTAAAAAAAAAAAGAGGGAAAATACCTGTCTGTTATCTTCTGACGTCTGATCTAATCAGCTTGAACTCACTTTGGAAATCATCAAGAGTCATAAAAATCAGTTTTCTGCAACATTTAGGAATATTAAGCGCCTATATGACGGCCTTTTTTGAAAAATGTCTGCCACGGCCCTCAGGGGCCAAATTTGCAGTGCCCATATATCTCTATCTTTTCATAACATATAAACCAAATGTGTTGCTTTTATCGCAAAATGCACGATTGTTGTGCTTAACTGTCCCGCTATGATATCCATCTGAACATCTTATTGTCGGCAAGAAAGCAAATAAGTGTATTTCCCAAAGTGTCAAACTATTCCTTTAAGTCTAAACATTATTGCAGTAATGATTTAACATGATACACAGAGAGGCCTGTTAAATACCAAAACAACAGTGAGACACGTCAGACAGACAGGTAAATAAAGAAAGAGACTGTCGTATACTGACTTGTCCACCAGGCCCTTCTCCTTGAGGATGTGGTAGACCTCTGCTGAGGTGGCCGGACCCTGGAGCTTCTGACCATTCAGCATCTCCTTCTCCAGCTCCACGATGCTCTGACAAGCACACAATACAAATTCATGGAAATGGAAAAAAACATACTATTTGAAAGAAAGTAGCTCTTTTCATTTAAAACTTGAAAATTGCGCCTGCAAAGTTTTAAATAAACGTCAAGTGGACATTGTTTAACAGTCACACTAGAGAAACCGGGAGAGCGGAGGTCCATGAGATCCACCAGTATGTCCTGTGTTACAGTCACTGGTGACGGTGGTGCACCCACCTTCCCCGTTTTAGTGAAGGCCTCTGCCACTCGTCGGTTGCGGCCGCCGTAGCACGTAGTGATGAGGTCGGCCACGCCGCAGCTCTCCAGAAAGGTTGCCGTGGAAACTGAGCCGTTCTTGGAGAAGAGTTTAGCGAAGGCGATCATCTCCATCAGCCCCAGACGGATCACAGCCGCCTTGGTGTTGTCGCCGCACCGCAACCCGTCGCAGAAGCCTGCGCCCACTGCGACGATGTTCTGCTCCGAACATAAAGAGCACATACATTCACATACAGTAAGTAACCTGTAGATCTGGAGCACATCAAGCATTGGTGTACCAGTGTCTCCAAAAATGACACAATAACTATAACAGTCATATCATACTCTGTAAAGTACAATGCAAAAAATTAGGGCTGTCAAAGGTAACATGATAATACCACACATTGCATTAACACAATCGATATTTAAGAGGTTCTAGCGGGCTCAGTTGTAAAGTTAGAGTGAAGATACTGGTATCATATGAAACTACAAAACCTATTGAATCCATTGGTATCAACCATGTCATACTAGGTTGTTACGAAGGAGTCTAAATAACGCTCAAAACCTGCATTAATTTTGGTTAGGAGAAACTGTCATGGCCATTTTCAAAGGGGTCCCTTGACCTCTGACCTCCAGATATGTGAATGAAAATGGGTTCTATGGGTACCCACGAGTCTCCCCTTTACAGACATGCTCACTTTATGATAATCACATGCAGTTTGGGGCAAGTCATAGTCAAGTCAGCACACTGACACACTGACAGCTGTTGTTGCCTGTTGGGCTGCAGTTTGCCATGTTATGATTTGAGCATATTTGTTTATGCTAAATGCAGTACCTGTGAGGGTTTCTGGACAATATTTGTCATTGTTTTGTGTTATTAATTGATTTCCAATAATAAATATATACATACATTTGCATAAAGCAGCATATTTGCCCACTCCCATGTTGATAAGAGTATTAAATACTTGACAAATCTCCCTTTAAGGAACATTTTGAACAGATAAAAAGAACGTGTGATTACTTTGTGATTAATCATGATTAACTATGGACAATCATGCGATTAATCGCGATTAAATATTGTAATCGATTGACAGCCCTACTAAAAATCTGTCATGGACTATCATCAAGTTCCAAAGATTTATTTACGACTATTTCATCTCGATGAAAATCCTTAGAGCAGTTTGCAAATGTGGGCTTAGCATATTCACAAAATGGTGATATTGTATATACAGACATGCTCAAATGTGTTGGCACCCTTGCAGCTCATTGAAATAATGCTTCATTCCTCCTGAAAAGTGATTAAATGTAAAGCTATTTTGTCATGTATACTTGCTGTATGTATACACGGACAGTGTGAATGGTAGAAAAAGAACCAAGGATAACTGCCAACGAGATACAAGCTGAACCTACTGAAGGTCAACGTAGGTCAGTTTCTGATCGCACCATCCGTCACTTTTTGAGCCAAAGTGGGCTCCATGGAAGAAGACCCAGGAGTCCGCTTTTGAAGAAAAAAACATAAAAAGCTAGACTGGAATGCTAAAATGCATATTGACAAGCCACAATCCTTCTGGGAGGAAGTTCTCTGGACAGATGTCAAAACTGGAGCTTTTTGGCAAATCAGCTCGACGACGAAAAAATGAAGCTTTCAAAGAGAAGAACACCAAACATGGAGGAGGATCGGTTTTGTCTTGGGGCTGCTTTGCTGCGCCTGGCACAGGGTGCCTTGAGTTACAAAAGTTAAAAAAAATCACAATAATCTTAATATCAAATCGCAATATACAGATAGGTGTATCTTCTCAGCCCTACTTAAAACCCTCATACATAATAATCAATAACTATAGATATAGCGGTTTCCTTAGCTTCATGTGTGTACAGTGTGTGTGAGTGTGGTAGTGTACCTTCAGAGCTCCACACAGCTCCACTGTATCGGCATCATCCACCACTGTGATTCTGAAGTTTGGAGTTTGCAGCAGCTCTTTGAACAGCAGGCCGTTCTCCAGAATCCTACTGCCTGAACACACACATATATACATTATAGATTATTGTTTAAGATGTTTACAGCCATTGAGCACTGTGTTTTCCATTAAGCACCTGACCATCTTTACATTAGCTGGGTTTTCACCAAAAGTTCCCGGGACTTTTAGTCCCAGGAACTACTTTTCAAGGAACTAAAAGGTTCCTTCAGCCCACTGTTGTCTGCGTTTCCTCTGCGGCCTAAAGACCTCTGAAGATTAGGCAAATTAGTCTGCTGACATATAAAGAAGCAGCATGACAGGAGACGAGGGCTGCTGGAGGTCACAGCAGTAAACACACTCTGTAGTTCAGTGTGTCGCCTGTTTCATCTAAAACACAGGCTGGAAAAAAAGCGTTTTGTCTCACTGTGACGATATTTACTGATGCTTGTTGGATGTAATGAATGAAATGAAACTAAGAGCGTCTGTCTCCACAGTAAATCATCTGTTGAGTGTTTGATGGTTATTTATTGGTGCTTTAGATTGTTAACGCCTTGATACAATCAAAAAATAATTATTCTTTCTCTCATTGACAGCACCGCCGCTCTACGTCTCTCTCTCTCTTCTACAGCTCACTCCAACGGTTTCTTTCTGTCTTTTTTTGAATGGGTCAGGAAGCCGACAGCAGAGCCTAACTTTACTTTCAATGTTACCAAACAAAAAGAAATGCTCTCAACCCGTCCTAAAATGGTCCTAAGTCCATACTAGAGTGCTTCCTTGTTTATGAATGAAACGGTACAGTTGAAGCAGCAGCGCTGTGTGTGTGTGTGTGTGTGTGTGTGTGTGTGTGTTTGACCAATCAGCGACAGTCATCCCTGCAAACTCCACCCTGAAAGTTCCTGAACTTTCAGAAAGTATTACCCCCCACCTTTTTTGGGGGTAAAAGAGTTCCGTAAAATGATGAAATCATTTACTAGATGTGAAGCTACCGCAAAGTGGCGTGTGACAAAGAGTGCATTCTCGTAGTGCAGTGACACATCATCTGCAAACAATGTTTGTTAGGAAAGTAGTAAAGTAGTTAGAAATGAATTAATGGGCTAAAATGTGTGAGTCAAATAGAAGCCCTGCACACTGTATTAAAAAGCACCCAGCAAGTTTAATGTACGACGTTTCGATCTAACAGAGATCTTCGACGGATCTTCATAATGCCTGATGAAGATCGCTGTTAGATCGAAACACCCTGTTTGTCCAAAATGTGTGAGAACTACATGTTAATTTAACTTAATATTTTAAAAAAACAAAAGTAATTGGCTTACAGGATGCAAAAACCACATGAAAAATGAAAAAAAGACATACTGACTGTTGAAAGGAATGCCCTAATTAGCCATCAAACAAGCACAGCTAGCCTACCCTGAATATCACAAAACCTTGTTAGCAGTTAGTGCTACCACTCTGCTAAGGAGGTATTGGTATTGCAATTACAGTAAAGCAGCTCTACTCGCAAACAACCAAATGTTGTCCTTTTAAATGTCAAATTTTATCCAACTATTTGATTCCACATGTTGAAAGAATAGGCCTTCAACAAAGCATGTTGACAATGCTAGTAACTACAGTGAAAGACCTTTACAGTCAAAGTCAATAGCTTAAATGTCAATTGTGATCATGTCCCACACAGCTAGTTGGTTAACAATCTACCGTAAAATGTCCCCAGAACTTAATTTAGACCCTGTTTGGTTCCCGCGGTCGAAACAGGGATATTGTCACCTTTCATGTGCAAAGTCCTTTGATGAGCTTCCTCTGATTACAGCAAACAGACAGTACATATTGTCGGCTTCTTTTCCGGAGTCTTGAAATATTAACGGATATACTGAGGAACAAAGACATAGCCCGGAACTCTGCTTCAAACACAATGAGACTGCTCCTTTAGAAATAGACCTCAAAGACAGAGAATATTACACACCCTCCAATTTATTTTTAATCCCTTTCCTGAAATAGAAAGTCGGCTTTTTTGCAGCCCAGGTTGAAAACTAATATCCAGACACAGTCGACTCCAACACATCTACTATTAGCTCTTTAATAACTGTGGTGGGAGAAGTATTGAGACCCTTTACTTTAGAAAAAGTCTGGAAAGCTCAATGTAAAAATTACAGGTAAAGGTCCTGCATTTAAAATTATACTGACATACAAGTATTATTAATATCATTATCAATATGTTATTAAGATATCTAAAGTACTCATTATGCAGAAAAACCTCTGTCTGTATAACACACGTTTGTTTATATTACGTATGTTATATTTAACATGTATATCGGGCACTGCATGATTGTCAGATTATTGATATCACCTTCACAAAAATCAGTATTGGTCAGGCTCTAATTCATATGATAGGCTATTTTATTGTATAACCATAATGTTCTATGATTTCACATTTAACCGCACGGCCACATGTGTCCCTCTTACCGATGGTGGTTTCACAGAACTTCTCAGCTGCCACTTCGTTGGCGATGTTTGCTCCCATGAGGACGCTGACGTCAATCCCCATCTTCTCCCGAATGATGTCAGAGATGAGCTTCAGGCCCCCGGGACCCTCGTCTATACCCTGACGGACACAGAGACAGACGGATGTGAGGAGCGTGGGTGTGACTGGGGGGAGAATGATAGACATTGTGGATGTGGGAAAACGGAGGGTATGGCACCTGAATATGGTGTTAATGTCACGCAGACTCAGATCTATCATTCTAAACTTAGACATATTAACATTTATAACCACAGGTATTTAAAGAATCCATTGGTACCAACCACGGAATTACATACATTGTGTATCACTGTAAAGCTGAGACTCTTGTGGATCCAATGAGCCCAACTGTATTCATGTGTGATGATGTTAGTCCCCATAGGAGACATTTCATTGTAGTGAGACCATTTTTTTGTAAACATGACCTCACTGTATAAAATGACCTGTGGTGACCTCTAGGATAATCACAGCCTCATGAAACTTTACAGCCACAAACTAGAGACCTAGAGCATTCAATTCAATTCAATTTATTTTTATATAGCGTCAAATAATAACAGAAGTTATCTCGAGACGCTTTATATAGAGAGCAGGTCTTAGACCGTACACCATAGTTAGGAGGCAAAACAAGATCCACCAAGCGCACTGTGGCCAGGAAAAACTCCCCGTTTAGCGGGAAGAAACCTGGAGCAGAACCGGGCTCTGGGTGGGCGGCCATCTGCTGCGACCGGCAGAGGCTGGATGGCTTTTTCCTAGTTAGATTGACAATTAGGGGGTTTCTGAGCAGTTTACACAACAGAAGTGCTCGCCATCCAATCGCCGAAAAATCCAATTCTTACAGAGATCTCCAAATGTCAAAAGTTTTTGATACCAAATCACAGCATGGCTTTTTCTATGGTGTTCCTCAAGGTCTTGGTGTCTGAATGTGGTATTTAAGAGGGATTATTGATCATTTTTTATAAATTCTCGAGTGGTAAAAAATGGTTAAATTTAGCACCAAATCTGTGTAACAAATGGTATCAACCCAAAAATTGCTGCAACAACTTACGAGACATAATAGAGCATGGGGATGACCATCATATACTTCTATCATAATGTTCTAAACCTTTATACACCTTTACAATTCATTTTTATTGATTCATTAATTAATTAATTTATACCTTTTTTCTGATTCATGACTAGAACAACTTGACACTCAGTGCTGAGCAGCATCTCAAATTAATCTCCAGGTTCCCAGCTTTCAGATGATGTACACCACTTCTATGTGACATCTACTGTTGACCTGTTATCTCCCCCTAAAGACCCTGCGTACCTCCCTAAAAAAAGACTAAAACGGGTCTATTGTGGGTTAAAGCAGAACATGGTGATGAGGAGAACACTAGACAGAACGTCTCATCCTTCACACTTTCATCTCATCTTCCTCTTCTGCTGCTGATTTGGACTAAATGCGTCTCTGAAGCACAGACACGGTGACGCAGACTCTGCTTCATATGGAAACACCAAACACATCCCACACACACACACATAGACAGGGGGTCTGGAAGTGTTAATAAATTGCATTTATAACAACTATAAGACATCGGCGCTTTGAGGAACTAAAATGACGGATTTTTGTAGATATTAAAACATGAAATGCTACTGTTAACTGTATCAAACGCATTATAAAGCCTTGGATTTACATAGTATGCCACAGTGGCGCTAGCAGCCGTAATCCATACGCACCGTGCGTAAAGTGTTTTTAATATATATATATATATATTTTTTGCATTCTAACTTGAAAAACTGCAGCTGTCACAACAGCAGATAACATCTTTGGATTATGTTTTTGTTTAATAAAGTTGAAAGAGGAATTTTTCAAGCACATACTTGAAGGTCGCTGATTGGTGGACTTTTGGACATTACAACGCTCTGGAGTTATTGCAAATGTTTGGATCACACGAGTCGGAAACAATCCTACGCACAATGGCGCCTTTATGACACATAGAAAAGGCAAAACCTCACTCATATGTTCTGGTCTTGTAATAAGCTGAACAACTTCTGGGCTTCTGTATTTCAGACTCTCAACCCAGTGCTGAAATAGTGATTTTTTGTAGTTCCAGAGGAGGGTATATTAATGACGAATAAAATAAAAGATGTGTTTGCCTTTGCAACTCTTCTTGCTCGGAGAAGGATTTTGTTTTCGTGGAAATCGGAACACCCACCTAAAGCCTCCACTTGGATGAATGACCTGATGCTATTCCTTAAGTTAGGAAAGATAAAATATTCCGTCAGAGGGTTAACCCAAAAATTCCATGCAACATGGGACCCTTTAGTGTCGTATTTCGAAAGGCTTAAGACCCTTCCCCAAAATTAGGCAGGCACGTGAATTTTATTCGTCAGGATTAGCCCACCCCAGGAACCGCTCATTGAGCGCTCTACACACGGGAATGTAGTGTTAATAACTGGTGGTAAATAAGCCTATATACTTAAACAACTACAAATTTGTTTATATTTCAAAGTTAAATTAATTTATCTGTATGTATGTTTTATTTTATACATTTTGTGTATATTTTTTTTAATTAATTAATTTCTTTATTTAATTTTTTTTTTTTTTTTACATCTTACAACTCAGTTTTGAACCATCATTCCCTGTGTAGATATATCATATGTTATTTTGTCCAGGCAGTGGGGAGGGGGGAGTAGAGAAAGTGAAAATGCTCTATGTTAAATATCTGTGAATAACGTTCTTTTTCTTAAAAAAAAGAAAAAAAATACTATCAAAAAAATAATGCTTTTATTGTGAAGGATTAGTTTCATTCAAAACTGCCAGTTAGGCAACAGCTGTGGCCTAGTTTGCTCCTGATTCCTGACTTTCTATTTTGAGGGAAAACGAGGGTAAATACAGCCTTGGCGTCTGTCTCAGTCCCGCAGCACCTAAAGCCTCGTATGATATAACATATAACCCCCCCCCTCTCCATAAGTAATCAGCCTTTTTACCTGGCGAGAACATGTACACACATTTTACACACAAACAAGCTGGACAGTGTGTGTGTGTTGTGTGTGTGTGTGTGTGTGTGTGTGTGTGTGTGTGTGTGTGTGTGTGTCTTTGGCTGAGCTTTCATCCGTGTCATCTGGGCTGCAGCGAAAATGTAGATGACAGTCCAAACAAGCCCAGAGTTGAGCAGACAGCCTGTTCTGTTTGAGAGGAATTATGTGTTCTATAAAAAGCAGATTTCAGCAGATTTACAGCCAGTTCAGTCCGCTCTCTGACACAACCATACAACCGATTCTGATGAAAACCTGTGCAATAGTTAAACCGATATGAAAAGATAATGTCTGCAAAATTATTTACGAATGTGTGAATATTAATTTCCTGTTTCTAATTCTAGTCCTTTCAGGATTTTGTAGTTTTGCAATGAGATAGACACCAATGTTTCATACAGGTGTTAGTGGTCAAATCTATGGGAGCATTTTGCCAAAACATGGACTTCTAAAGATTTTTTTTAAATATTTAAGTAACCCAAGTAGGGCTGGTTTTTCAATTAAATTCAAAATACTGTATTCGTCCCTGAAGGGACAATTCAAGGGAAGCAAGCGTGTAAACAGAAATACACAGACAATTAATTTACACGCATAAACAACAAATGTGTTAAAAAGACAATCACAAGGATTAGTAGCAGCAATATCTAACACAGGTCAAAGTGTAAATGATCAAAAGTGCTAGGTTAGTTAGTTAGTTTTAGGAAAGAACTACTTGGTTGGACTTAAATCTACTACATTTGTACAGTGAAAATGACACTGAACGTTGTGAACACGGGACACGAACGATCAGCTGATTGTAACGTGACACACCTGACACGAACAGCGGCCTCCTGGATGAAAGCCTTGTGTTTTGTTGGACCCATCCACCTCCCTTCCCTCCTGCCTGGTGTGCCTTTTCACTCTTTAAACTACGTCAGCACGGCATTTTCTCGTAGTGTTTACTATTGCTGCGGAAGGATTTACATTTTATTAATGAAACACCTGGGGAGTCTCACACCGACGCTAAAGGGTGCCGTGTGCAGCTGTACCGAACACCAACAGTCGTGACAAAGCATCGGTACTTAACGCCCCGGTAATGAGAACGGGCTGGAGAGTCTGCACTTCAAGCCCATATTCATTATATAACTGTAAATAGAATATGTCTAACTGTATCTCTGCTGTTTGTGGCAGAGTGTGGAGCTGTCGAGTAATGCAGATAGTGTGGCGTGGAGCAGCTCTATGAGGCAGAAGAAGCATTATTACCTTTATGAGTGTGATTCCCCGAGCTTTGGTAGAGACACAGCCAACCATCTCGTCACAGAGATTCCGGATGAACTGGTGAGGGACCACAAACACCAGCAGGTCAGCTCCCTCGGCAGCATCACGGAGCTTCGGGACAGCCACCTGTGAGGTAAAACAAAAGACACATACAAATCTAAACCAAGCACGAGGTGGGCTTTGAATGTGAGGTCTCATTTAACACTGATTTGGAGGTTAACATTGGTTATAACTGGGCTTAATCTGGTTAAAAAGTCAGATCTATTGAACCGTTTTATCAACAACAATTCAATAATAAATGTGGTTACGACCTGTTTCCTGTTGACAATGTTGCCATTTGTGGCCACCAACACAGTGTTGCTGTACCTAGAACCAGCCAATTAGACAGTTGTCAGGCTATAAAATACTAAGCGTTATCAGTCACCCCATAGATGTGGGTCAGAAGGGGCCTACTACACCCACTAGGTTTTATCATCTATTCACATGGTAGAGCACCGAAAAAAGGTATAAAAGAACACGACAGCGACCTCTAGCGACCGTAGTAATTATGACGTATAGCAGTCTGAAGCTCCGAAAGGGATGGAGGTCAGGAACGGTGGATGGGAGACCAGAGTTTACATCCCGTGTGAAACCAACAATGTGTAGTTGTCTTTGTATTTGTTGTTATTTTAACCCAAAACACAATGGTTTTCCTTAAAGGTAACTAATTGGGTATTTTTGCCTAAACCTAAAGAAGTTGTAGTTTTATTGCTAAAAACTTAAAGAAGTCGTAGTTTTTTTGCCTAAATATAAAGAAGTTGTAGTTTTATTGCCTAAACCTAAAGAAGTTGTAGTTTTATTGCTAAAAACTTAAAGAAGTCGTAGTTTTTTTGCCTAAATATAAAGAAGTTGTAGTTTTCTTGCCTAAACCTAAGGAAACCTTTTTGTTTGTGTTCAAAACGTGAAGTTTTATTCAGTTTTTACAACATGTTAGAACGTGTTGCCTTTAAGTTTCACTTTTACAATGTAGTAGGCCCCTATTGACCCATATCTATGGTGCTTATAGTGACAGATAACGCCTATTTAATGGCCTGATAACAGTCCAATCGGATGCTGGCACAGCTTCAAAAGAAGCGAGAAGTTCATAATGACTCAAAGAAGATTGCAATCCTCCTTCCTCTTACCACATTCTCTGGCAGTTTGTATCCAGGCAGGTACTTGATGTTTTCATGCTCCGTGTTGATGATGTCAGTGAGCTTCCTGCCATTAATGTTCTCTTCGAACACCCACATCTTCACCGTGGTGGCGAAACGCAGTGACGTGGCATTGTTTCCAATTATCCTGGCGATGGCTGAGCCCCTGCAACCAAAGCAGAGGTCACGAGGTCAGCTTGATTTCACTTTCACCCCAACTCACTCACACTGAAAGCTTACTGCACCACAGATTGGTAAGACTTGAAAGCTCCCTACACAGGAGATGTATTATTCATATGACAGCGTGATGGACAGCATGGACGCTCAGTGGCCAGCAAGAACTTCTTGCGTTTGAACCCGGCCTTTCTGCGTTAAGATCACACGTTCTCCCCACATTCAAAGACAGCAGTTAAGGTCAACAAGAGACTCTAACTTGTAGGGCTGTGACGATATACACCTATCTCCCGATTCGATACTATCAAGATACTTTGGATGCCGATTTCATATGTATTGTGATTTTTAAGTATTGTGATTTATTGTGATTTTTGTTAACTTTTTTAATACTAGACCATGGGAAAAAGTTGAATCATACACTTCTATGGACTTTTACTTTGGAAAATATGTAATTGAATACAGTAAAAATGTTTGATATTCAGCATGTATGTAGTCAGAGATGTCCTGAAGTAAAAATATATCAGTCATTTCCAGTAACCCAAAAAGAAGGACAAAGATTTCAGAGACATTTCCCTCACAAATTAGTGGTATTTTCTTTTTTAATTTATAAGGGACATGTAATGTTTTATACTTCTGGTGAATATCAATCAATCTTATTTCCATATATGGATTTTGTATATACAGTTCCCTTATTTAACACCTTATTTTGAAAACTAGTAACACGTGTCTGCTTCCTCTTACTTCACCAAGTCCGTAGCTCAACGTCTATAATAAAGTATAAATGTGGAGGTAAATATTGGAGTAATTTGACAGTAATTCCAAAATAAACTTCAAATAGGTTACTTGCTTATTATCACCTAATTAATTACCATGAAATTTGTGGACCTGTAAAATAAGATAAGATAAGATATTCCTTTATTAGTCCCGCAGTGGGGGAATGTGCAGTGTGCAGCAGCAAAGGGGATGATGCAAAAAACAAGATGCATCAGCTAACACAGTGAAAAAAGAGCTAAACAAAGTGTAAGAAAATATGAACCATTTAAATAGAAGGAAGTATAAAAAAGAAGCAGTATATACAGTATTCACAATAAACAGACTTGATTGCACAAATGGAAAATGATATTGCACAGTGAGAATTACACCTGAATAGTACTGATGGACAGTTGGTGTACAGTAAAGTGCAGTTCAACGAAGCCAAATAAGATTTTTTGAATCCTATTTGCTCCATCTCTACCCACTGCTGCTTTACAACCCCTGGTGTTAATTAACCTGGAAACATCTCTGGTGGTTCAACACCACCTTCTTCTGAAATACAGCTCAGCAAGGCAGCTGACTGACCTCTGACCTCTCACCTGATGCTGCGGCTGGAGGTAGTAACATTACATCACACCCAGTCCTCCTGCCACGCACTAAACTACACCATCAACACATTCATACAGATACAACATCCCAACAGGTTGCAGCAGCAGCGCATCATGTCCTGCATCATCATCATCATCATCCTCCTCATCCTCCTCTTCCTCACAGCTTACCAGTTTCCAGAGCCGACTATGCACACTTTGAGCGGAGAGGCCATCACCGGTCCAGCTGCTCTGTGTCTCTGTGATTTATAATATCTATATGAGAGAGGAAGCAGAGCAGCAGAGACGCTTCTGATCTGTTCTCAACGAGAGGAGCGGCACGATACGCGTCGTCTTCTGGTGACGTCGTAGAATGCGCCGCGCACACAAGCCTGTTGGGAGTTGTAGTTCTCGTGCGTGTTGACGTAAACAGTGGCCTCCAGATTACATAACAGGGTGACATGTTGATGAATAATGGATATTGAATACAAATGCTCATATAGAAAGATACACATGCAGCATGGACTGTGTTTTTCATGATAAAGATCATAGAATAAAGCCCTTCAATGGGCTACTGGGATGACATCATAGGGGATAGAATAAGATAAGATGAACCATTATTAATCCCCGGAGGGAAATTCAGGTGTCAAAGCAGCAACATCAGCAAACACAGGTGAGGTAAACACAGTGAAACACAGGAGAGGTAAGGGTATACAAAAATGCGAAAAAACAATAATAGAGATATGAAAGATACAGAGTGAATGGGTGAACATAGTGTGTACAGTCCGTCAATAAATAAATGTAATATGTACATATGTGCAGTCTATAAAGTGGTATATAGGATGTGTAGTGTAAAGTAAGTGTAAAGTGTGCCAGTGGTTAGAGTCCAAGATGGTTGCAGATAGAGCATGTTTAAAGTTCTTAAAGTCCTCATAGTTCTCATATGGGGGTCAGTTCTTGGTAGTGGAGCCTGATGGCTACCAGCTGAAGGACTGACCCAGGCGCTTTGTGTTGTGCCGAGGGGGGATGAGTCTGTGGCTGAAGGTGCTCCTCATCTTGACTAGCTCATCATGGAGGGGGTGGGAGGGGTTATCCAGGATGGGGTCCAGCTTCCTCCTCATCCTCCCCTCTGCCACCACCTCCAGATCGTCCAGTTCAGATCCAACCACAGAGCTAGCCTTCCTCACCAGCCTGTTCAGTTTGTTGGCAGGTGAGTTGCCTTAATGTGGGACACCTAGACTCCAGTCAAACAAAACAAACAAATAAAGCCAATATTGGTTAACACAAGCCGTGGTGTCATGTAATCAGAATCACATAATTTCTCAAATGTCCAATCATAGATTAGGGTGGAGCAGTCTTCAAACAGGAAGCACCCTGTGTGAATACCACCCAAAGGTCAGTGGCATAGTGTTTAGAGAAACTTAATGTTAAGGGTATAAATTTCTTATAAATAAAACAATACAGTTTGATGTATTGGCTTCAAATCTTCAAATAGGCCCTATATGCCTGTTACCGTTGTATGTGTTCCCTGTATAGTGAAATAAAAAACATTTTGAACTGTTTAACATTTCATCTTTGCAATTCACAGTAGATTCATGGTATTTATTTTTAAGCTGTGCATTTAATTATGCTTTCTTTGCATAAAAGATATGACTATTTAATGTCTTTCTAATATGACCAAATGCTTAAAAACTATTGTTGTTTGTTTGATGTTGTTCAATTCTCCATGTAACATCCACACATAAGCCTAGGCTTTGTAACAGCAATAACATTGTAAGTGGTAAAATGACTGAACATGGGATTGCACATTTAGCCTTCAGTGTTTCCTACATTAATGAAGGTGATTTTTAGGCCTTTAGATAGACTTTTCAGTGTCCCACATTTCGGAGATGACTGTCCACATTAGGAAATAAATATTTGTCTTAGAAAACTTGGCATTAGAGTACTGATATGTCTACCATTTCTTTTATGAGTGTGATATTTTTTTGGTTTGATTAAAACACATCCTGGAGATGTTGGAGTGGTACTGGGTTTGGATTTAATATATTGACTTCATATCACAATATATTCCTGAAATATGAAATGCAAAAAAAATGTCCCACATTAGGTTAATTCACCCTAGTGATGGGGAAGGAACAGGCTTTACTGGTTATTCGTAGTATTGACTTAAAATTTCCTGTCCAGGTCTGCTAATAAAGTCGCAGAATGTATATTTGCTCATCGCAATTACATGTATTACAAAAAAACTGAATTGCAATAGTTACATTTTGAGTTGTTTTCTCTGCAGTTATTTTTTTGCATTTCTACAATATATTCTTGCATCAATGAAAAAGAAAAAAAATATATATATATATATATCTGTAGATGTTATGGATATAGATTTTCCCCCTGTTTGCACTTTTTCCATTGATGAAAGAATATATTGTAGAAATGCAAAAAATAAATAATAATAAAAATAAAATAAAATATAGGACTATCCATTCATAATACCTTGTGATATGTTGAAGCTGTGATGTTTCTATAATAGGCCTATTAGTGGAATAACATAAATAATTGCTCTCAGACTGTGATGTTCTCTGAGGTTTTACTGCATTATTGATCCCTGCTGCCGGCTGAAGGGGGAGGATCCTGGATCCTGGTGCTGGGGGGGAGGGACCAACCCGGGATTTCCAAAATAAAAAACGCAATAACGTCAGAGAGGGTGTGAGAGAGAGAGAGAGAGAGAGAGAGAGAGAGAGAGAGAGAGAGAGAGAGAGAGAGAGAGAGAGAGAGAGAGAGAGAGAGAGAGAGAGAGAGAGAGAGAGAAAAAAAAAGAGAGAGAGAGAGAGAGAGAGAGAGAGAGAGAGAGAGAGAGAGAGAGAGAAAAAGAAAAAGAGAGAGAGAGAGAGAGAGAGAGAGAGAGAGAGAGAGAGAGAGCTCCGCAGTGAAATAGTCGGAATATCCCTCCAGTGTGCCAACAGAGTCCCAGGCAGCAGCAGACTGGAGAGTAAAGCTGCTCTGGTTTCTTCTATCTGACTCTCTCTCTCAAATCTGCATCACTTTGCACATAAAGCTGCATCAGATCTTTGAGTTCATATCAGATCTCTCTCCTCTCTGCTGAAAAGCATCCAGACTTCAGAGTTGAGCCGAACCGAGAGCAGCCAGCAGCAACATGAGCATGAGCCGGGCAGCAGCGCGTCCGGAGAGCCCGGCCAGGAGCCCCTGCAGGCGGCAGCAGCAGCAGCAGCAGCCGGGCGGCCAGACGCACAGCCCGGCTGCGATGGAGCTCCGGTCCGGGACCAGGGACAGCGGAGCAGGGTCTGGGTCTGGACCCTCGCTCCACAAAACAGCCCGGAGCAAGAGGCACCTGGAGGGGGTCCTGAAGAAATACACCAACCCGCTCCAGGGCTGGCAGAGCAGGTAGGTCACTGTGGACTCTCACAGACAAAGTGTGTTGTGTGTTGTCATTTTTGTCACACAGTCAACTTGTGTGACATGTTGTTTTGTCTTTAGAAATCACGTGTGTGTTGTTTTAATCTTATTTCTATAATATTCCTATATTGAGTGACATCCCTAATAATATATGGATAGAGGTATTTGATCTTACACTCATAATTGAGTTTATCATCATGTCTTGAAGATCTCAGATGGAGCCCCAATTTATTTAGTCAATTTACTGTTCTGTTATGTTTTTGTTAATATTACTTACCCTACATGAAAATCTAAAACCTGTTTTCAAAAATGTAATTTAAATGTTTTGGCCCAAAAAATGTTGAGTTAATCCCTGAATCAATCTCAGATTAGCCTATATGACTCCTCAAATACATAAATCTTATAAAAACAACACATATGCAGGGATCCCAAAGTGTATCTCTCAAAATTTAATGTCAGTTTTTGACAATATTTTATTTATATTAAGGCTGTCAGTCGATTAAAATATTTAATCGCGATTAATCAAACATTTTGAATCTTTTCAAAATGTACCTTAAAGAGGGATTTGTCAAGTATTTAATACTCTTATCAACATGGGAGTGGGCAAATATGCTGCTTTATGCAAATGTATGTATATATTTATGATTGGAAATCTATGAACAACACAAAACAATGACAAATATTGTCCAGAAACCCTCACAGGTACTGCATTTAGCATAAAACAATATGCTCAAATCATAACATGGCAAACGGCAGCCCAACAGGCAACAACAGCTGTCAGTGTGTCAGTGTGCTGACTTGACTATGACTTGCCCCAAACTGCATGTGATTATCATAAAGTGGGCATGTCTGTAAAGGGGAGACTCGTGGGTACCCATAGAACCCATTTACATTCACATATCTTGAGGTCAGAGGTCAAGGGACCCCTTTGAAAATGGACATGCCAGTTTTCCTCGCCAAAATTTAGCGCAAGTTTTGGAGCGTTATTTAGCCTCCTTTGCAACAAGCTAGTATGACATGGTTGGTACCAATGGATTCCTTAGGTTTTTCTAGTTTCATAAGATACCAGTATCTTCACTCTAGCTTTAAAACTGCAAACGTGTTATTATTGCGTTAACTTTGACAGCCCTAGTTAATATATTATATATTTGACCAAAGTCGCATCAACCAACTTGGGGCAACGTGTCTATATATAGCTATATATACCATCAAGTCATCTTTCCACCCATTCGTCTGCATGTGTGCATCCTTTCCATTCATTCATTCAGTGTGAACCTGTGGTGATGGCTCAGAGAGAGGAGATGTGGGGGTGGGAGTCCCAGAAACACTGAATGAGTCATCCAGGATCAGGAAAGCCCTGCACTCCTCTCCTGCATCTCAATACTCCCTCCTCCTCCTCCTCCTCCTCTCTCACACACTCTCTCTGTCCTAGTGGATCGATAGCAAAAGCATCCAAACGTGTAATGAGCTCCATGATCACATTTTGACAGTGTGCTATACTTACTTCCACACACACAGACACACACACTGCTGTACTTGTCTCAGAAACACATGAGACGCTAGAGTTTGTATGCGTGTGTATGATATAAATATCTCAATGCTTTCATCTTGCATTCTGTCAGAGCGAGCTGAGCCCGGAGACAGACGGTATCATGTTCGTATCATCGCACTGATTGTTACTTTATTGTTGTTCTCAGTCTGTCAGAGGGGATTTAGTTGTTGTTATTTGTTGTGACAGAGAATATATACGCCAGAGAGTTGGAGCTGCTTTCAGTGTGGCTGCCAAACTTGATGAATAATGTATTCTTTGGAAGTCTGTTTCAATTTGACTGCTAGACCTGCGCGGTAGCTTTTTAAAAAAAAAATTGCAAATCAACATAAGGACTTCACATATATGACAAAAAATAGGACAAGAATGACACACAAAACATACTACAAAGGGAAACAAAAGCAAATATAGATTTTATTCATTTGAAAATTTAATTTGAGGATAAACTCCTTGAGATCAGCAGTGTAACAGAATTATGATTGGCCCCAGTACAAATTTTTCTTTCTTGGGCCCTTACCCCAAACACAAGCACACGCTTGTGCGCACACACGCATGTAAACACACAACCACTCTAGACAATTGCTATGCCACCATGGAGAGGCTCACCATGCAACTCCCATCCTGCAAACCAGATCAGCACCATGGACAGCAGCCGGAGCGCCAAATTTATCAACACTATTTAACAGCCTGCCCTGAGGATCCGGTCATCACAAGTGGACAGCTCTAAGTATACAGGTGTGAACGCACCTGTACTTAGAGCTGTCCACTTGTGATCCGATCACTGAGGACGCATGTTAATACCAGGTCTGAACAGGGCTTGAGACACACCTGGCGCAGATCTGCTTTCTACTGAGGCAAAGGCAGTGAAGAAGAAGACTGCTTGCATGGATGTAAACAATGCTCGGTTTTAAATATTTAAAAATCGGCTTTGCAAATATTTTATGAGCAAGGAAATGCATTCAACATGTTTGTTAAACCTCAGACACACAATGTGTTTAGGTGATAAAACATTGGATGTATAGACATTAATTGTAAACTTAGGCTTTAAATACCAACTGATGGGAGATGTCAATTATTTTCCCACTCTATATTTCATTTCTCCATTTTTCCTATCTCCCTTTTCCCCTCACTTGTCTACTGCTGTCTATCTGTGTGTCTCTCTTTATCTGTCAGTGTCTCCCCCTCTGTCTGCTGCTACTATCTAACTGAACTGCTGTTTTCATTCTCCCGTCTCGAGCCTCTATGCTTCCAGTTGCCGGTCTGCTCTGCAAACTTGACTGATAGATTTAGTAGCCAGTGAGAGTTACATGGCCTAATGGTTGGCTGGACACCTCGCTGACGGATGATTGAGGTGCGCGGGTCAGAGTAAGATCAATGCACTCATTGCCCAAGCCTTTCATTCAGCTCTTATTTCACCCTCCAGTGTTTGCTGCACAAGACAACATGGATAAGATCTGCATTCTACACCTCCATCAGGTCCAGTTGAATGACCTTTATACCTGCTTCTGCTGGCTGGGCTGGTGTCATTAGACTGAAGCCAATTCCTGCCATGTTTGTCTTTCACTCCCACTGGAGGAATACAATGAGGAGGACAACCATTGAGTCTATGAACGATGGTGACGGCCAAAAACCAACAGTGTGTTCCAACCCACATACTTCAGTACTTACACTTACTATTTTGAGTGCATAAGTCCGTTCACACTGTGAAGTAAGGCAAAATGCAGTGCACTCGAAGTACCCGGATGTTGTACTCAAAACGGTCAAATCGTTGAGTGTGGAAAGTGTCCAGCATTCCACACTCTATTGTCTCCATCTTGGCTACGTAGCGGAAGGGACGGAACCACGACCACTATTCAAACATGTGAAAATGGCGACAGATGATGCAGGAGCTTTTGCGGTGCTGAACAACGTACCTTATGGATGTAAGTTGTAACGTCTCACGTCTACTCATTTGATTTTGTTTTCTGTGTATTCTGGATCAACAAAGCAGGCAGATATATTGGCGGGTAGTGGACGGGTAAAACCTGAAGGAGTCAGCAGTGCAACACAAAGGATGCCAGCTGCCGTAAAACCCCGAAGAAGAAGAAGATATTTTGGCGGGTAGCGAGCCGCGGTCAAATGTTGCGATTGTCATTTCTGGTCCGTGCGCCGCAGAGTTTTCGATTTGAGACGACCCTACTCCATTGAAATTCACGCACTACTCAAGTAAGTACAGAGTGCACACAGTGCACTACATTGAAGTGTACTTCTGGAAGTACGTGGATTGGAACACACTGCAGGATGGCGACAGCCAAAAACCAAGATGGCGTCAGCTAAAAACAACTTCTGGTTACAAAAAAACAAGATAGCAACCGCCAAAAACGAAGATGATGACAGCCAAAAATAACTTCTGGTTGCAAATAACCAAGATGGCGACGGCCAAAGACCAAGATGGCGACGGCCAGAATGCCGAACTTGAAGTTAAAAACGGCAGTTAACAAACCAATGGGTGGCGTCATGGTGACTACGTCCACTTCTTCTATACAGTCTATGGTCACACCAGTGTCAGTGAAGTTAACATGTCATTGTGCTCTGCTATGATCCCGGCTGCGTCCGGTGACAGAAGACACCGAACATAACACCTAATGTAGACGGGAGCTTAGTGATTCACACTGCTTCATGCTTGTGCTGCTGATCATTTACATTTAAGAAAGAAAGGAGGTCTGGGTTGGATCCACTTGATGTTCCACTGCATGCCACACAGTCGCATGACAGCAGTGGAGCGGAAGAAACAGATTGCTGTGTGAAAACAGATTTAAATTATTCATAGTGGCCTCTTTCTTCTCATTGCTCGGTTTCCTTGTCTTCTAGTAAACCTTTGTGCTTTCTTTTCTCTATCCCTGTAGCACCCCTTTCTCTCTCTTCATCCATCCCTGCTTCCGACCCCCCTTGATGGTTCTCATCAGTGCTTAGAGATACTGGTTCATGACCATATTAAAGACTCCAGGGTGAAATCACTCCAGTGTGAGATGGAATACGATTTGTCCTCACTCTCATCACAAGAGGAGAATGCTGACTGAGCAATACTACACTAACAGTGGTTGTCATTGTGTGTTTACGTGTGTGTGTGTTAGAGAGAGACAGTGTGAGCAGGAGGTTCAAAGGGGAGTGATAAAATATAACAACCGGAGCACAACAATGACTCTCAATGGATGCGCTCTTGTGATGTTTCAAGCTGCCACGCTGCAGAGAGTGTTACAGTGATTTGCTCATGTCTCACTCCCTCACTGTGTCTCTGAATTTAAAGATTAATAGGAGAGTTGTTAAGTTTTGATTTATGTGTAGTGAGTCAGAGAGAAACAGGTGTGGAGTCGGGAAGATGTCTGAATTTAGTCTTTTTAGTTCTTTTTTTAATCAAACAACAAAACAGATAACAATGCAAACACAAAAACACACACGGTCATTCAAATGGTAAATGGCCTTGCATTTATATAGAGCCTTTCTAGTCTCAACCCAACAGGCAACAACAGCTCTCAGTGTGTCAGTGTGCTAACTTGACTATGACTTGCCCCAAACTGCATGTGATTATCATAAAGTGGGCATGTCTGTAAAGGGGAGACTCGTGGGTACCCATAGAACCCATTTTCATTCACATATCGTGAGGTCGGCGGTCAAGAGACAGATACAAACTGATACAAAAAAATGATTTACTATGAACAATCATGCCATTAATCGCGATTACATTTTTTAATCGATTAACAGCCCTAAAATGAATTATATTTTTGTAGACTGAGATGGCAATCCTCCCTCCCAAACCAGTCCGTCCTCTCTTTGCCCTTGCTCTGTCCCAACCTCTCTTCGTCTCATGTTTAACTGTCTCCTTATGTCTCTGTCTCTTCTCCCTGCTGCAGATATTTTGTACTGGACCCGGAGGTTGGTCAGCTCCAATATTTTCTGAATGAACTCAGTAGAAGCCAGCGACCTCCCAGAGGGTCTCTGCCTCTCCTTGGAGCAATGGTGGTCTCCAGTGACGAGTATCCCTACATGTTTACTATACAATCCAATACTGGGGATTCCTACAAACTCAGAGGTAAGAGAAGGTGTCTTTGTGAGACATGGTAAGCTGGGTATGCCACTGTCAAATGGTTATTATTAACTATTATGAAAACTCTTGCTTGGTGAAATCCAGAGGACAGCTACTGCACTGTGTACACTGTGAGAAGCATGATGTCAATTTGGTATTTTCTTGTATCGCAGAAGTTGCGGTTCGTCAAAGACTCTAAAATCATGGATGTTGGAGTTTGAATGAATGGGTGATAGTACAGTGTCATGTTAACAGAACCTAAACCTGTGATAGATTACCTTTTCAAACCAGTTTTAAGTCTCTGAAAGTTGATTTTTGAAGAGTTCTGAGATGTGGACCAGCTTGAAAACGAGATGGTGCATCTCAAGGGGTCTGTCCTCTAACCTCTTTAATCCGACGGACCCGGTACTGGGTTTGGCTGAACTGTGACGTACTCTTTGCCCCAAATTTGATTGGCTGTGATCTAGTCACCCTATGTAAGGCAGTGATAGTGTTGTCATGGGAACCAGACCCCCAGCATCTCAAGAACTCATAACTCTTTGACGTTCAAGTCCCAGCGTTGCTCCCTGATGGAAGGGAAATCAAAGAGTCATATCAGAGACTCTGCTAGCCTAGCATGAGGGAGCCTTCAGGTCAGTACTTTACTTTGAAGGTACGATGGAGTGATTGTTGACGCAGTGCTACAGTGGCCTGTATGCTTGTCATTTGTCTTATGTGTCAACAGCACGGAGGGGAATTGAGTGGGAATGTTGTTGTCAGCAAATCTGTGCACACAGCGTACAGGGAGACTAAATCTTCCAGGTCTGTACCAGTGGTTGTGTTGGACTTCCTCATTGTCTGTCATGTTGATGGAAAGGGTCCTAAAATTCCGTTATAATCTATTATTAACCGTCATTTAATTTTAAGTTCTTTATGCCTCCACGCCGGCGACAGCCGTGGTTGGTAGCATTATGTTTTCAGGTCGTCCGTCAACCATTCTCGTCAATGCAGTATCTCAGGAACGCCTGGAGGGAATTTCTTCAAATTTAGCACAAGTCCATTTGGACTCAAGGATGAACTGATTAGAATTTGGTGGCCAAAGGTCAAAGGTCGATGCGACCTCACGAAACACATTTTTGGCCGTAACTCAAGAATTCACATGTTAATTTTGACAAATGTCTAACAGGATGAAATGAGGAAGTGGTGACATTTTGGATAGACATGAATGTAAACTGTAACTTGACTTGAACAGTTCACTCGCCACGGTGCTGCGTGTATTGTCTAGGACACATGCAGCCACTTTCCCAGTAACACCCGTCTGCCTGGTTTAACATTAGCGAGTGTCCGACAGACCGTGTGTGTTTGGTTTGTGCCACGTTCGGAGAAGTAACTTTAGCGTTGCTGGTGGCTTCGTACTCGCCATTGTCACACACATGCGGTCTGTCAGCGAGGAATAACGTTAGCAAGTGTCCAACAGACCGTGTGTGTGTGGCGGTGGTGAGTGTGAGGTCTGGTGGCATTATAGCTGTGAACGTAGCTGTAGCAGTGTGTGTACAGTTTATTTGTCGGTAAATTAACGCTACAACTCCTCAAGACCCGAGCCAAGTTCACGTACCCTGCAAAGCCGTCTCAGACCCTCTTAAGGTCGGCTGTTAAGGTGGACCAGCTGCTCCTCTGAGTTTTGCTAAGTTTTTGAATTAATTTTCCATATTTCTTTTAACCGTTTAACTGATAGCATTAACAGGTCAAAATTCTTAATGTCCGCTAACGGTTAATTATTAACATTGCACCTTTAATAATTTTCAGTGACATGGAAACACATTGAAAGATTCAGTTCTTCTCCATCAACTTTCACTCTTTAATTCCTTGATTTTTAAAAATTCCTGCAAAAAATGTCTTTATAGTGTTTGACCTAAAAATGCAGATTTCTCTGCAATAATCAGGCAGTCTGAGAAGTGTCACTAACATGCAGAGCAGACCAAATATAGCATTGATTGAGGTGTCTGACACATGAAGAATACTGTGTGATTGGCTGACCGCAGGGGTCACAGTATGCCCGGCCCTGTGACTGTCAGAGTTGACTGTGAATTGCTAATCGCTGTATGTGACAGCTGTGATTTCCTGTTCACGCTCTCCTCGCCTGTCCATCTCTCCCTCGCTCTCTTTGTCACACTGATGGCTTTTTGACAGAGCTGTGTTAAATTCAGATTAGACTTTTTATCACTCCTCCTCTGTGAGCGTCACAGAGCGTTCATCTCTTTCTCATCAGCAGCAAAACAAAGATAAAACCAGTCCAGACTACTTCTGGTTTGTCTAGTCTGGTTTGTGATGCAGGGACAAAAAAACTTTAATACGGAATTCAATCTTTAATTTCCTCTCAAACACTTTTCAATCTGTTCCATCACCCTTACAAAAAATAAATATACTTCAAGTTTATTTTACAAAGTAAACTTAAATAAAGTTCAAGTATATTCCCAAGTATACTTTTATAAAATAAGTATAGTAATATACTTGTAAGTGTACTACTTCAATACATCTTGGAACTAAATTGGCCCACTTTTTAGTTTATAAAAGTATACTTTAAATGTAAGAGTAGTAAGCTTTGAGCACACAACTAGTTTACATCACAGTTGTATTTTGTACTGATATGAACTGTATTACAAGTGAACTTATAGGTATACTTTTAGTTATATACTTGTAGCCCACTTTTTAGTTTATGAAAATACACTTTAAAGTATACTCTCAATAAACTACTAGTTTAATAGTTTTTACTGCAAGTAGACTTGTAAGTTTTCTTTAAGTGAACTTATACTACTTAGCCAAATATACTTTTCTGTACTTTTCAGTATAAGCCAAGTATACTTGGATTTTTCTGTATACTTGACAAGTACACTTAGACTTTCCTGTATACTTGTCAGTATAAGCTAAGGATATTTAAGTCCAATTTTGTTAAGTATTGTATCTCTGATAAGTACATACAAAGTTAACTGAAAGTATACTCTCTTATTTTAAGTTTAAAAGATGAATACTAATAGCACACTTGAATAAACTTATTTTTCTGTAAGGGCAAAGAGGCAGGTTTGGCTTTCTTTCAAACAGTTGTTATTGCTAGAGTTGTTGTGGAGGCAGAAAAATATCCAGTTAAATGTTGCTATAATATGAAAGAGTGACTTGGCAGAGGATCTGCTGAACACGTGAAGAGAATACGCTCAGTGTTACCGACCCAGAGAAAAAGCCCAGGGATGGCTCTTCTCCGGAAATTATAAGTGCTTTAAACTGGACAATTTTCAGATTACCTGTCTCATGCACTACTGTCAGGATATAGTGACCTTTTTTTCATCATGTTTGCTCCATTTGCAGGTTTAAGTTGGTCGTTTAGAACATTCTCGAACTCTAGTAAGTATTTAGGCCAGCAGGACGGTGCTTGTGGGTCAGGGAATGGTAATGAAGGAACTTCGTGTTGGGTATTTTGGACACCAATGGAGCTGTATATATCAGACTTTTCATGAAATCTGTGACAATTTGAAAAATATAGAATAACAGCAGCCCTCCCCTTTGACAGTAAATGCACTGATAATAACTGGCAGAATAACCTTGGATGTGACGGTTATGTCCTGGCTCAGGGACAGACAGCAGGAAACACTCACTTTAATATGTGTCTCTGTGTTCTGTTCCTGTTAGCGCTGGACGCCCAGGAGCAGGAGTTATGGATGACTCAGCTACAGCTGTGTTCCCGACGCCACTCTGACAGCAGCGCCAAGGTACACACACACAGACACACACACACAAGTCCTTAACGCTACTCAAACAGCACTCCAGGTGTATTTAGTCCAAACATTGTTTGATTGGTAATGATTTCAATATTTTAGTTACAAAATCAACGCACGAGAAATCAGATTTTTACTTTATAATATTTTTGACCGTTTATATATTGAATGTACATACTTGACTTTGGATAATTTTTTGTTATCTTATTTACATTGTTATTGATCTTATTTGTTATAATCTAAGTTTTACTTGATCATGTTTCATTATTATAATAAAAATACATCATTTGGAGTCAAAATTATACAATTTATTTGTTTTTTATTGATTTCATACTGTGCACAATGGTAGAATGTGATGATGCACAGGGTAAATGTCATGACCAAAGTCTCCATTGTGTGCACATAGCCTCCTGTAGTGGATATCAGTAGTATTTTATTGCCAGATTCCCTTTCAAGAGGTAGAAAACCCACTTGGCACACTTTGGTTATCCAAGTGGCCAAATGGAGAGTCTGCCTGGTCCTATCCTTACTAAAACATTTGTAGAAACTATGTGCTTTCTGCTTTAGCACAGTTGTAGTCAAGGAGTTGCTGAATGAATTCAGTGGCATCTCTGTGCATGGCATCATTGCTATAATGGTGTTATCCACTGTCTTATCTAGAAAACATTTAAAGCGAGGATACAAATGTAAATTTTTCCTTTGGTTCATCACAGTTTACTCAGGTATAGTAACAGTCACAATGTTACTGACACTGGGGATGAATTCTCTGAGGTCTTACCTATCCATAGAGACCAAGATCATGCATATAGACCTGGTAGTTGTGGAGCTATTCTTGATTTATTTTGGGTATGTCTGTCTAGGCGAACCACATCTTCCAGCACCCTATAAGGTTAAGAGTTTAAAGGTTCAAGTACATTGATCTTGAGACTTGCGACTTTCCTTATCGATCCTCTTCTCTGCGCCTTATTGGATTACAGCTATTCCAAATGTACAGAGTGGACATTTGGCCGGGCAGACAGGTTTGGTTTCTGGACATAAAGGAGCCAGACTGTATTTCCAGCCACTATATGTTCCAGTCCAGCTGCTCATTACCGTGAGGTTTATCTTATTCAGCATTTCAGTGCTGCTTTACTCCTCTGTTCTCAAACAGCTGAACAGCCGCTGATGCACTTCCAGGTACATTAAAGGTATCACTTACTCCGGTTTATGATGTGTGCTGTGACATTAAAACATTAGAGCTTTTCGTCTCTTCTAAATGGACAAGCTACAGAAACACACACACACAAGCCGCGCGCTTTGATGCTGTTAGTTTGTTTTCTAACTACACCCAATTACACAATTTCCCCCTCGGCTCCATCTCACTCCTGAAAGCCTCCAAACGGCAACATCTGTTCAGTCCTTTTCACACACAGCTAATCCAAGAGCCTAATACCTTCTGCACCTCTCGGTTAGTTTAACTTGCTCCTGCATGTGCTTGCGTCGAAATTTGTCAGGTTTTGGTAAATGCATCCTCTCAAAAGCTTCAGAAATTAGAATTTTAAAATGTAAGCCTGCAACATTTTCCTGTTGCTGTTGTCCTGAGGCTCCGATCACACTGCGACGCGTCGCTACAGGCACAGCCGCTTCAAAAAACGCCCCATGGTAAAAGGCGTCGGGCAAAACAGCTGATGCACCATGTGGAGCGAGGCGGTGTGCTTAACCAGGCGGTCAAATGTGATTAACGTCTCTCTCTCCCTCAAAGACATTAGCCTACATGACACTATCACAACATGACATATGAATTCCATCGTCCCTAGGTAGCCTAGCTATGATGCTAAACGGAGCTGCCGTGGCTGAGGACAGCGACTCAACCGCGGCAGCTCCAAAGGCAGGCTAACCGGTCCGAACACCGGTATGTTTTTTCATCATTAAATTCACTTCTGAGAATATTTGAAGCGCGAAATCAACTGTGTAGATGTGTAATTATGCAATTTTACGAAAAATGTATTGACGTTTTCAAAGTTGAGAAGCTCCACAAGCTGAGAAGAATGATTGCTTCTTGCATGTTCCACAAACGAAAAGCAATATAATATGAGAGTGGTATATAAATGTCGGTTAGCTCGTCTTCCTCAAGGTAGAGAGCTCATCAGGATGCACCAGCTGAGGGGGAGGATGGCAGGACTAATAATACACTTCCTGCATCATTGACGAAAAGTTCTCTCAGTGGCCTACATATGAGGTCAAGTTGAGGAATTGATTTGTCAGCCTAACCACCGGCTCTCAGTGTTCCTTTAGGTTCGGGGAGCAGCCTGTCTGCCGCGCCTGTGATGAGTCAGTCACTGAAGATGTTGGAGTGGGTCTGTATTAGGGCTGCACGATTATGGTCAAAATGATAATCACAGTTATTTTGATCAATATTGAGATCACGAATATTTATCATGATTATTTATTGATTTTAGGGACAAAATATTTTGCAGTTTCACATTTAAATAAACAAAGCACTGCTTTCTCTTCAAAGTTGGGCTACATTTATTCTAATGTACAAATCTTCGCATCAAAATAAGACTGGTTCTTGTTCACAGTGCATCTCCTAGATTCAAAATTAAATTGTACCAAAACATTTGGGCTTGGGAGTTGTTTGTGTTTTTGTCTTTCAACTTTAACCTTTTCACAGTGTGTTTTCAGTTCATCAAAGTTAATTTGAACTTTTTTGGTCGCCTAAAAATGTCTTATTCAGCGTTCGGTTATATTTAGCTCCACCCTCTCGTGTCACTTCTGGTGGAAAGAAAAAGATGGCAATGGTCAAAAACCAAGGTGGCGACGGCCAAAAACCAAGACGGCGACGCAAAAAAAACAAGGTGGTGATGGCTGAACTCGAGGCTTCAAAAACCGCAGTCCACAAACCAATGGGTGATGTCATGATGACTACGTCCACTTCCTCTAAATTGTCTAAGGGCATGACAGCTCCCTAAAAGTGAAGCCAAAACGGAGCACGCATTTTAAACATCGCAGTCGATCATGTTCATTTAATTGTGGGAAGCCAAAATCGTGATCGCGATCAATATTTGATTAATTGTGCAGCCCGATACTCTGTATCTAATCTCATACATCAAGCCTGGACCTGTATTTTGCTTTATGCTAAACAAGAATACTAAATCAGCTTCACAAAAGTAAGTTCTTGCAAAGTTTTTAAGCACACAATGTCACCTTTGGGTAACCCCATATTTTTCCAAACCAAAACTCATTGTAGCATACGATTGCATGACAGCTCAATTAGCTGTTTGACAGGGCCGGCTGGCAGATCTACAGAGATCACTGTACAGTAGAATGGGTCGGCCGTCTCCAGTGTCAAACTCAGACACTCTGCACGCATTTAAGCGTTGTGCTGCGCTGGAACAACGTCACACTGCTTCTGCCTTTGCTTCTGACAAGCAACGCTCATTATTTGCACAACTTTATGATTTATATGTCTCCCCCATATCAAATTATGCTTCAGGGCTATGGGGCTTCAAAGATTGTAAAATAGCAGATTCTATACAGAACAGAGCTGAACGCAGTTTTTTAGGTGTTCATAAGTTTTTTCTCTGTCAGAGAAATATGAGTGATGGACCCAAAGCTTAAGCTGCTAATAATGAAAGCAAGAGTTTAAGTGTATTGTATCAGTGTGCGTGTGTGTATGTGTGTGTGTGTGTGTGTGTGTGTGTGTGTGTGTGTGTGTGTGTGTGTGTGTGTGTGTGTGTGTGTGTGTGTGTGTGTGTGTGTGCATACATGATTTGAACAGTGATAGCATTGTGTCTTGTAATAGCTCTTCTCTTTCTATTTCATCAGCGAGCGCTGATGACTCACCCCCCCCTGAGAGCGACACGTGTGTGAGTGAAGCACGATCTGCGTGTTTGTATGTGTGAGAGTGTCTCAGTGTGCGATAGACAATGCATGGAAAGATAGATCTCCTAATATATCTGCATCTTGGCCAACATACATATATCCTGTGTTTGTGCTTTTTGGAGTTCTCTGCAGAGATGGTCCTAACCAGAAAAAAAAACATTTGTTAAAACACTATGACCACAACAACCTTTGTTTAGTTGTCTCTCAGATGCAAATGCAGAAATGGTGTGATGTTGTTACAGAGCTGCCAAACCCTGTTTTATTTATGGTACGAGGACTTACTGGCTTATAAGGAACGATTGTTCTTAAAGAGACACAACGATGGGAAGACTTCTCCAAAAAGAGGAAATGTCCCTGCTCATTACTCTAAAGGGACAACCTCACATCGGTAGTCCACAAACCAATGGGTGATGGGTTCAACTTAAACAAATCAGTGCATGAGAAGGGAGGAAAGCAAGCCAATGAGTAAAGTCAAGAGAATAAACACAGAAGGCTCTTCTCATGATCCTGATCATTCCAATACACAGATATCTTCAAAACCATTTAGCCATCTGGAATGAAGCTAAGCGGTGAGTGAGAGTCGTGTGAAAATGGTCGGTGAACGTGGAGAGTAATTTCCTCTCACGCAGGCGCAGAACGTACATGGTAGTGGTCTTTGCGGTGTGTTCAAGTGCAACTTTTTGGCCAAAACAAAGGCGATGTGAGGCGACGTAGCTGGCGGCCTTGGTCGCCACTAGTTCTCCGATGCCGGCTTGGTGTGTCCCCAGCTTTATATACAGTCTATGATTGGCACCTACCACAGATGGGGAAACACAAAAGGCTGAACAGGGTGAACATTAAAACAAGCTGAAATCATTTGTCAAAGTATAAGTATAATTGGTTGACAGTGCAAAAATACAATCAGAATTGAACGCAAAGTTGAACCTGCAGTGGATTTCTTTGGTTGCAGTGGTTCCGTTTATACACATTATGTAGAACGTGTCTGACTGAGCCCCGAAGACCAGAGATCAGAGGCATTAATGTGTATAGTTTCTGGGAACTGGATAAAGACAGAGGAAATAGCTGTAGTCACTGTTGGACTCACAAGTATGAGTGCGAATGTGGCAGACATTCATCACAGCTCATCTCACACACTCATTAAACAAGCTGAGATGTCCCAGTGGCTCTGCTCTGCAGTAGCAGTGTCAGTACTAATTACCTCCTGGGGTCACAGAGAAAACCTCATCATCTCTCTTCCACTGACTATAGTCTCTTTCCTCTCTGCCTTTCTTCCTTTGTTCGCTCTTTCTTCATCATCCAGAAGAAGTCAAACTTTCTCACACTGTGCTCTTTCTCACAGTGTCTTTCTGGTGTTCCTCACTTCCCACTTTTATCGCCCTTAAACTACCTTTCTCTCTCCATTCAAATTCTCCCTACCTACGCACTCTAATCTCTATCTGTTCACAACCAGGGCTGGTAGTCTAAGACCCCTTTAAACCAAAACGTGGCAACCACAGAGGCCATCACTGATTCTGTTTACTGAAGGTCTCACCAGAATCGAGTGGCGTCAATCACAGCATCCACTCTGTATCTTGTGGCAAAAGTCTGACATGGTCAAAGAGAAAATGTGATGCCCTTTCTGTGTCACTACAGCGAGGAGGTAGAGGTGACAAATCACTGCTTCCCCGTCGGACGGGGAGCGATTACCATGATGCTGCGGTTTTCTTGATTATTAACCTCTTTTACGCAACAGACCTGGTACCGTGTTCGGCTGAGCTGTGTGCTAAAACACTGCCTTTAAAAACTTCATAAAATGCTGTGGTGGTCTTTTTTCCTAATTGTTTCTAAAAGATGAGGCCTTAACGTCACTAAAACAACACTCCAAGTGTATTTTGTCCAAACAATGTTTGTTTACAAAATCAAGGCACAAGGAATTGTATTTTTACTTTTATAATATTTCTGACCATTTTTATATTGAATGTAAATACTGTTATTATCTAAGTTTTACTTGATCATATTTCATTATTATAATAAAACTACTCCATTTGGAGTCAGAATTATACAATTTAGTTGTTTTTTATTGATTTCATACTGTGCACAATGGTAGAATGTGATGATGCACAGGGTAAATGTCATGACCAAAGGCTCCATTGTGTGCACAGAGCCTCCTGTAGTGGATATCAGTAGTATTTTATAGCCAGATTCCCTTTCAAGAGGTAGAAAACCCATTTGGCACACTTTGGGATGGGTGGACTCTCTGAGGTCTTACCTATCCATAGAGACCAAGATCATGCATGTAGACCTGGTAGTTGTGGAGCTATTCTTGATTTATTTTGGGTGTGTCTGTCTAGGCAAACCACACCTTCCAGCACCATAGGGCTTAAGAGGTTAATAATTAGTTTGTCTCTGTGTGTAGGTGATGATCCAGGCTGAAGGGCAGCAGAAGAACCTGGTCAACTCTATTGAGTCCCTACCGCCTCGAGGTGGAGCCCTCTCTTCTCTGGATGAGGTAGCATGTCATGTATTGTGTGTACAGGGTAGATAAGGAACCAATGCAGGCTGTTCTCATACACTGTTTGTAGCTATACCTACCAAAGGTAATGCACTGTAAATGCGTACTTTACAAAATCAATTTGTATGTAATCCAGGAGGTCGGGGTGGATGGGCGGGTCCAAAAACACCAAACTTTCACCCAAGAGACCGCTTTCCGTGTTCCATGTGAAACCAGAAGTCAATGTTGATTTATTTGTCACGTTTTTCTTGCTTTTTCTTTTGCACCACCTGGGCACAAAACACTTAGCTTTTTTTTTAAACATATAGCTGAGACTTAAATGTTACTGTTGGTCAAACTGGAAGCATCTCCTCCTGGTCCTCCTTCTCACCTTCTTTCCCTTCTCTCTTTCCTCTTCCCATTTATCAAGGACCTGCTCATTTTAAAGGCCACTTCTGCAGCCACTTTGAGCTGCCTGGGGGAGTGCCTCACTCTGCTGCAGCACAATGTTGTCCAGGCCCTCAACCAGAACCAAAACCACAGCCCTAGCCCCAGCCTCAACCGTAGCTCGGCTGGTTTGAATCAGGCCGCTCCGACAGAAAGAGTCAAGACGTGGAGTCAGCGATGCAGCTCCAGCGTGAACCAGGTGGAGCCTGGTGGCCTCAGGTCCAGCAGTCAAAGCCCGACTCCCAGCTTCAGTGAGAGCCTGAGTCCCAAAGACAGCAGCTGCAGTTTAAGACGAGGAAGTGGCCACAACCACAACCACATCCAGAGCCAGAGTCATGGCCGTGAACATGCAGGTGAGTTGAGCTATGGCTGCTCAAATTTGACTAATCAGTGGAGGAAAGGATGAATCTTTTTGTCTCTTTGACCTCATCTCCACCTGGTATTAACATGTAATACATTATCTGAATTGAGAAAGAGCTGGTAAATCAGATGTAAATGCATGCAGAATGCAGTCACAAATGCAAGTGGATCTTCCGGGAACCACTGCTGGAGGTGGTCTGGTTTGTATTGTTTAACTCTCATCTTAACGTAAATGACATCTGTACAGAATTGCTTTTTAATTTTTCCAAAAATTAGATAATATTTATGCCGGGAGTGCAGTTAGTGACGGTGTGGGCTCTATGGTAGTGGGGGTGGGGCTTAGTGAAGAGTCAATACTGGACCAATTTCAAAATATGTTGTCCCCATTAGTCACCAGAACATGGGAAAATAGGGTCCAGGTTGGAAAATACCAAAGTTACCCTTTAAAAGCACTTTCACCAAAGGCGGTGCGGGTTTGAAGAATGATGTACATAATATGTCCGCATGACTGAAGGTTGCATTTACTGACTGTTGTTTGTGGAGTCAGTACAGAACATAGATAAGGAGGCAGTTCGTATAATATGGCCTCACACAGAAAAATTTACCAATTTTCAAAACTACAGTGGTATAATGAACACAAACCAACTTTCTCATACAACCTGCGATGATGTGTGCGGAAACCCAAATTAGAGACAATTCGTAACGCAGCATGATATACTGAATCTAACATTTTCAAAGCAGTTGAACGTGTATGCATATATAAAATATCACCATGATCAATTGCTGATAAAAGCATTGTTTGAATTAATTTATTCCTTGCAGCAAAAGAAAAACAGCATTTGTTTCTATTATAGAAACTTTACCCTGATTTTGAATTTTTTTCGCAAGACACTTGATATGGTGTTTAAAAGACAGATTGTCTTCTAGGAAAAACATTTTTTTTTTGTAAATTGAGACTCAAATCCCTTTATTATTTAAAGTAACAATCTGATCTCAATCTGATCAATTTTGCACTTTCTAAAGATGAGGCCTAAATATATAACATGCTGTCGTCCACATAAAATTTTTATTTTGTATTAATAACACAACACAAACTAATGATATGAATTGTAAACAGAATAGGACCCAATATGGACCCTTGTGGGACACCATTTTGTATTTTTGAAAAGCTAGAAAACAAATCATCAACTTGCACTTTGCCTTCTCCGCAACCGCAAGTAGTTTTCGACCAATTTAATTTTTTTTGAAGACAGCTTTATGTTAACCAGCCTCTGTAACAAAACAGTTGTTCTATAGTCCAGCTGAAGTTCAAATCTGCCACTTTAGAATATTTCTAAGCTTGGAAGACAAGGAGGACTCTGAAGAAGACTACAAGCTGGAACGCTGATTTTTTTCCCTTCTCCATCCACCAGTAGGTGAAATTGTGCTGGAAATCCATACAAAGCTGAAAAACCAACAAGGAAAACAAAGTGAAGAGTTGAAGGTCCATATAGAAATGTAGATTTAAAGAAATTTGTACAGAAGTCATAGACCTCAGTGGCACCTCAAGTTTCTCCATCAGCTGTATGTTTGCTTCCTATTTGTCTGTCAACAAGCTCCGAGAGACTGTGGGAGTGTAGAAGCTTGTTAAGATATCGTCTGACTGGCGGTGCACTATGTCCCCTCATAAGCTCTCCAGGAGAGCACATTTGCCCAATTACAGAAAATGAGTCTCATTTTTCTTGTTTGCTCTGCTTGTGTAACATAACCCAGCATGCGAGTTTGTAAATTTAACAAGAGGCATATTGTTTTCATTTTGTTCTTCACTCTTTGTCTGTTGGTGTATTGTTGGCAGGATGCAGTAGTTTGCCTCTCTGCACATTAGTCAGTGTGTGCTGGCAGGGTGAATGATTCTAAATGTTTTGGGTCAATGGGCTAAAAGCTGGATGGAATCCATAAAACAATGAGTTATACAGTCATACGGATTCTTTATAGCTGTTTGAAGGATGTGATGTACATTGGAGTCATAAGCAGCTATAACCAACCTGGGCTCAAAGCCCAAGGTCATATGGTTATGATCCGTTTGCTAGCCAGCTCAAAAGTGTGCTTTTTCTCACCAGAACCTCGTTCATTTTTGCTTTATTTGTAGGTCAGGCAGCTTGACAGCATGCTTTGATTGCCATCTGTGTGCCCTAACAATGGAAACATGAGTTGGTTTGTCTGCTCAACAAACCAGATCTATTGGATTAAAGCAATATGTCACTATTTGACAGAACAGACAGAAACTTTGTGGGTCTTTATGATCCCCAAAGGATGATTCTCGATTACTTTTGTGAGCCTCAGTCTTTCTTGTAGGACCCCCATCAAGTTGTGGTTAGGTGACAAATGTAATGCATTCTAATGCAGGAATCAAGATTTGGAAAACATTTTTTTTGGTCAATTGTTTTGATGGTGATTTCCTTTCCCTCCAGATGGTTCCACTGGATGGTCCAGATCTCTTTCTGAGAAGCAGGTGAAAAATGGCGCACAAACACCTCTCTCCTCCTCTACCTGGCCTTCTACCACTCCAACACACAAGGACCCTTCTGAGGTAATCCAAACCATTACTTTATCATACATCTCCTTGTTCGGTATGCTTATTTTATAACACATAACGGCAATGTATGTAAATTACATTGCTGTTCGATAATACAGCTACACCTGATGTTGTTTACTGGCAGAAGAGAGTTGCTCGTGACGCAACGCGGTTTGACCTGCGCTCGCCTCACATCACAACACGCTGCGCCCGAAGTTGGGCTTTGATCGATGCAGCAAATTAGTCATCGTGGCGCAAACTATTGGAAATAACGGAGTTCAGAGCGCAGTGGTGGCGTTGTCGCGTTGTGTCTGAAAAGACCTTCAGTGAGTGAGAGAAGGAGACAGAAATGGAGAGTACGAAGAGAAAGAAATACTTAGGCAGGAGCAAAAATAGATAAAAACTGAGGAATATTAGTAGATTCACAAGCCAAGTTCACACCAGAGGGGCGAATTATTCAGTTTTCTTTCCTGAGAATTAAAAATAAAATCAAAAGTTTAACATACAAATGCTGTTGCAGTGTACTTATTTATTTTCATTGTTTTAAAGTCACCATAATGCAGGAAACAAAGTCTCTGAAACTCACATTTTTCTAGGGGAGGACCTCCAGACACCTCACTTGAATTCCTACCTTTTTTTTTTTTTAAATTTCAAGGTTGGCAAGTATGTTTTCAGGTTCATACTTGTATTTTGTTGTTTACATGCTTTAATGTTCAAAAAACATGTTAGCTCAGTGTTTAGGTGACCAAATCAGTGAGAGTTAGAGTCTATGGACACTCAAGTATCAAACATGAGGTAACCAGAATCAGGGACAGAGAGACAGGAAATTCCCCCCAAAAAAGGACTTTATTTTAGATGAACTTCCCCTTTAAAATCATCAAATGGTGTATTTTAGACACACTGGTTGAAACAGGGGAACAGGTCTGGCTGGTAGCAGGACAAACAGAGAAATGTGCTTCCTCCTCCTCCTAGTTATAGCAGCACTGATTGCAGATTGAGCTCACCTGTGCCTCGTTGCCTCAAAACAGCACAGGTGAGCCTGTAGCTCCTCTCTGAGCTCATCAGGATGATGGCAGACACGAAACACTTTCTAACGCTCAGCTAGCTAGCGGGGACGCCAGTTTGTGGAGGTTCTAAACTCCAAAAACGTTGTAGCAAATGTTCAATGTTTAATATTGTAAAATTGTCAATATTCTACACAGTTGATTTCTTGCCTCAAAAAGGGTCAGAAGTGAATTTAATGATGAAATAGCTATGAAAAATGTGAAAAAGGAGCTGTTTTTGGCTGCTGTTGTTGTGACCGTAGCCTGTACCGTTCCAGCGCTTTGCATTGTGGGATACGGTAGGTGATGTAGACTGGTCCAATGCCTACTGAGATTTTTTCCAAATCAGTACGACATCTGGGTATTTTTGGCATACTGGAGATTTTGCTTTTTTTTTTCGCATACTGCATACTACATTTTGTCCAAATCAGTACGTACTACTAGTATAGTATGATGTTCCGGATACAGCCTCTGAGTCTGCTCTGATTGGTTTGCAAGAAAACTATGGCGTACCCAGGCGGCCACCTCCGGGTCTTAAAAGTGAAACAAATGCTGAAGTGCTTTAAACTTGCATTCTTTCTAATAGCCAGCAGGGGGCGACTCCTCTGGTTGCTAAAAGAAGTCTGATTGTATAGAAGTCTATGAGAAAATTAGTTTATGGTCTCAATCTCCTTTTTCAAGTCTTCTTCAATACAGCATGATGTTCATTTAGTAAATTATGGTCCCATTTAGAGTCAAATAGACCATAAAGCAGGGGATGCTTTAGGGCGTGGCTACCTTGTGATTGACATGTCGCTACCACGGCATTGTCTGGTCTGGGAGTTTAACCCTTTCACGGTATGTGTTCAGTTCATGAAAGTTAATCAAAACGTTTTGGTCACCTAAATTGGGAGTGAACTGTAGAAACAGACTGACCAGAACTATAAATATGGCTAGCAAAGATACAGCAAGACCGCTGATACAAATAAATATACACTAGTGGTACTTGACTGGCTGCTTGTTGGCTTTTTCCAGATCTAAACGTGTCACAATTTGCGTCACAGTTTCAACAGTCCGTCCAATAAATTTCCCATGGTCCTTTGTGTGTTTCCACAGTCTCAGCAGAGTGACAGCTGCTTCATTTCTCTTGACCTCCCTCGCCAACTCTGATTGACACCACATAGCATCCGTCCACTTCATGCGGCCAGGCCTTCTTAATTTTCTGATCAACTTAGATTCGGTGCCATCCTGCTGACTGACTCACTTACACAGCACACACTGTGTGATGATGGAAGCTCATTCTTCACCGTGGAAATTAGATTTTAAAAACCTAATCGCAAGGTCCACTTTCTATCTTTGTGAGTAGGTTTCCTGTACATTATGGTCTTTATGCCATATTAGTCTTACATCAACATCTTATCCTGTACCTGAGTAGTTAATACAAATGCAGGGCCACGTACATCCATTATACCCTACAGATATAAGTGACCTATATCTAAAAATCATAAACCAAGCATTCACTCATGCAGCTCTTTGTGAAGCGGAGAGGACTGTCAGCCCCTCAGTGCATCTCTCTGTCTCTGTGATTCCCTTTGTGTGGACGAGCAGGGCAGTAAAGAACAGCTGTATAGAGCTCTGCCACCACCATTAGGCGGGCAGTAAATATCACTTAGAGGGGAAGAGGACAGCGCTATATTACACCTAGAAAGTAGACCCTCACATGATGAGAGAGAAGAGTAAACTATCTGCTTTCAGACCACCTACACATCCACAGCAAAGTGACTGGATGACAGAAAATAGAGCAAAACGTTATCCTTCCTTTTAGCCTCATTTCATCTCTAAAACAGTATTTTTTCCCAACACCAGGCGGCGCCACATATTACAAGCCTGTGCATGATCATGACACAGTTGTGTATGCTGTTCCATCTGTTAGTTCCTCCTATTATATTATTTAGTTCACATATTAAGCGGGGGGTCTGTGCATCCTCTGAGTGTCAAACAATTTCCTGCTCTGGGGAAATTTTATGCACCAATCTATGGTGGAAATGTTTTTATTTATGTAAAGGAAAACACAAAATTCAGGTGACACGTAACAATTGAAAATAAGGTAACACTTCATTTTACAGGTCTGCAAATTTCATGATAATTATTTGATAATTAGCAACTAACCTATTTTAAATTTCATTGGAATTACTGCCAAATTACCACAATATTTACCTCAAAATCTATCAAAAATTACTTTATTATTAACATTATTTAATAATTATATGCTAAAATAGCATCTATGTTTATAATAGATATAAAATAAAAAAATAAAAGTCCACAGTCAAGTCCCAAAGTAATTTTCGATACATTTTGATGTAAATATTGTGGTAATTCGTCAGTAATTCCAAAGAAATTTAAAACAGGTTACTTGCTAATTATCACCTAATTACCATGAAATGTGCGGACCTGTAAAATGAAGTGTTACCAGAAAAAAAATGGAATATAATGCTGTATTGCTTTCAAATATTTATTCTCCTGTAGATCAACTTTTCTCATTATTATTATTACCCCTGCTGTGTCTATGAGTCACATTCTTCTCTGCTACTTTTTATTATTGCAAAATCTCCCGGCGCAGCTCTGCACAAGGCGGAAGAGAGATACAGCACATCCCTATCCATAATATTCAAGTGTGCCCAAAAATACCACAACCTCTCAGAGAACAGAGATATGTGGGATACGAGCTATTAAAAGTCCAGGGGGTTATAAATTAATTAAAATTAATTATCAATGAGGTGAATCGGTGCCACGTGCACATTTAAGGAAGTAACTTCCCCCCAAACAAAAGACAGAAAAGAGGAGGGAAGAGTAAAGCATGCCTACATGCGTGCTGACTCAACAGAAATATCATTAAATGAGAAAAGTTGATCTAGAGGAGAATACATATTTGAAAGACACAAGGCACCTAATTGGACGAACGCTTTCCCTCGTGGGCTGCTGCTCCCAGCTTTTAAACCAGAACCAACATGGCGGCTCGTTTGGAAACATTCTTCTCTTATATCACAAAAATACCAAAATGTGTTTCTGAAAACATTTTATGCCAGAAATAAGCCATGCAGTCGCTGAATCTGTCTTTATTTTGGATCGACAACGCTTAGTTTAAAAGTCTCTAGGGAGTTTCCGGAGGCGGCGAGTCGCGTCAGACGCCCATGATTTGCATAAAGTAGCCTAGACCTCAACTTTATACAAATGAGAAGTGGCCAATGTGACGCCCCGTCTCTCGAATCGCGCCGCCACGCTACCAGAATGCACAATTCAGACAATGAATGGGAAGTATGGAAAGGACGGAGGGGCTGTGTATGAATTTTGTGTCTTCCTTTAAATAAATAAAGACATTTCCACCATAAATTGGTGCATAAATATTCACCAGAATGCAGGAAATGGGTTTTTTGACGCTAAAAACTCTACTGAGGGAGGACACCCAGACCCCCACTTAATTTGCGTTGCTCCCAATGTTGAAACAAAACCTATGCCCATGGCGAGTGACTCATAGATGTGGGGTTAACAAAAGTTTTAAAAGTGTTTGCAATTAATAAATACTTATACAATAAGACCAATAATCAGTTTAAGCCATTTATCAGTATATTAAGTCTGGTGCAGTGCAGACAAGATGAGCAGTTTTTAATCAAGGTGCATCAGCTGTGTGATTTGCTGCACGCGACCATGAAGGCTTGGAATCGTGACACACATGGCAGACTCCGTTTCACTGCGCTGGGCAGAGAAGCCACTCGAGCGCAGCACACTGCAAACACAATATTGTCAGAGGAGAGGAGAACATCGGGGCGATGCTGTTGGTCTCTCAGCGGGGAAATCAACCCATCTTTAATGACGTGTAGGTGTTGGTGCAGCAGATGTGTGTGTCAGCAGGCAGTGGAGTGTGACAGTTAGAGGAGGTTTTGTTCCCCGGCGCAATCTGACAACAATATCTTCATAGTTTGCTTAATGAAGCTTTTGGGTATATGGTCCGAACACAAAGGACTGCCAATGTACTGCACCCAGACTGTTGGACCACTGTTGCATACATCTTATACATCCATGGTCTGTGGAATATTGGACATCCATTTTGGAGGTCCTTGACATGAAAAAGTTTGAGATTGTGTCCATGTGCTGGACTTTTCTAACTTCCATTTATGTCCATCGCTCACTTTATGCTCCTCTCTGATTAATAAATAACTAAGTAAGTAGTTATAATATGCATATTTATAATATTTTTATCGTTCAACACAGGCCATTAATAGTAGAGACATTAAATAGAACAGAAATAATTTAGTTTTGCTTTTGTACAGCACTTTGTAGGCGGACGTTTTACTGGCGTCCGGTAGACTCTTTCAGTCCAAAATGGCGGAAGCGTAGCTCTGCTGCTGGACGCTGACGTTGCAATGGAACGACCAATTGGCTTTCACTTCTTATCAATATACGTTCTTTGGTATCAATACTGCTTTCCAGGATGCCCTGCATACGTTAAAAACAAGAAACAATGTAGTGTGGAACTGGGTCACAGCTGTGGTCCTTTACTACCACTCTACTCTAGCCTGGCCTGAAAATGAAGTGCCTTGCTCAAGAGAAGTCAGGAAACTTGTGAGGAGGAGCACACCTTTCCTGCTTTCTTGTCCTCCTGCAGTTACTACGTGGGATATTCTGTCTCTTTTCTGTCTTCATGTGCTCTCATTACTGTTCTCTGAGGACCGCCCACTCATTACTTATTCAGGAGGAAAGAGCTTTTAATAGATTCCTGCTTCATTCTACTGGGACGCCAACATGTAACATACTAACACACACGTTTATTCACATCTGGTCATTAATAATAACAACACATCAAAGCTTCTGCACACATACACCACTGGTTGTTCAGCCGCACAGTAATTCCAGGAGACAGCTGCTCGTGTCCCGTGTGAAACCACAAACCAAAGTTGATTTATGTGTCATGTAATTACGGCACCTCTGGAGTTATTTTAACCCAAACCACGATCTTTTCCTAAAGCTAACAAAGTCGTTTTTGTCACGTAACTTCCTTCCTTGACATTGAAGCAATGTGAGGGAAAATACGCTTTGTAGAAAGAAACTAGAATGGCACTCGTAGAGCGCAGGCCTCCGCCAAGGTGCCTGACTTTAAAAACAGATCACAGCTCACAGCCGTGAGGTGGTCGGCTTATTATTAACACGGTGTGTTTCCGTGTAACGTATCGGCGGATGTCTCTCTCATTCAGCAGCCTTGTTATGTCTGTATAACGTTACACTACGTCGTCTCTCATCCCGTCATCTACCACCTTTTTCTTTCTCACCGCGGACGGCAAGCAGTTGCCGCTGCACCGCAGAGTATCGCCACACATCCACACACGTATCTCTCTGTTCTCAGAAGGAAGAAGGCGGTGTCATCAACGCGTCATCAACGCGTCATCAACGCGTCATCAACGCGTCATCAACGCGTCATCAACTCGTCATCGACGCGTCATCAACGCGTCATCAACGCGTCATCAACGCGTCATCAGTTACACTGTGGATGTGTTATACCCTGTGGTCTTAATGCTCAGGCTGATCGGAATCCTTAAAAACAAATTCCTGAATCCGGATCATGATCCGGATCGCCGCCAAAATCTAATGGATTGTTTATTGTGCCACACTCCACCCCTAAAAAAAATTATACGGACGGACGGACGGACGGACGGACGGAAGGACGGACAGACAGACAAGACGGACAGACAGACAGACAGACAGACGCCGGTGAAAACATAACCACCTTGGCCGAAGGCTTTTGGCCATAGCGGAGGTAATAAGGGACTGGGCAAAGGGGGTGCAAAACGGGGGAGGCACGTCATATCATTTTTTAAGCACTGGGGAGGGACTTATGTCTTTTATTTTGACAATAGGGGAGGGACATACATCTTAAAATTGTGTAACCTTGTTACCTTTGGAGATGCATCATTGCCGGAAGAATTGGATGTAGCCGTTGCCGCTGACTCATCAGCAGATATGCTCCAGGTGGAAAGCCACAACGTTGTGCCCGGGCTCATATTCTTCACAGTTCCTACAGGAAAGACACCTGCCCCTCCAAATTCCACGTTTTATCTTTCATTGCGTTTCTGTCAGGTTTACGGGGATAAACAAGACTTGGACCCATACGCAGGTGAGGATGAGGAGGTATAGGAGGCTGATTTCAATGATTTCATAACGACAAACTACAATTTACAAAAATGCAGCTGGTCCAGCAGGAAGTTTACAAAATCCAAAAAGTAAAAACACAAGGAGTTAAACTTGAAACTCAAATACTGCGAAACAAAAACTCATGAGATGGAAACACCAGGAGAAACACAACTCACCAGAGCAACAACGAACTGACAAAGAAACACAGACTAAATACACCAGGAGAGCAGGGTGACTGAACACAGGTGGAACAAATCAGGGCGGGGCAGACAATCAATCTATCTATAACAGAAAACCCAAGAAACCAAACTTTCAACAATTTCAGAACTAATAAGCCACTAAAAAGACAAACACAAGATAGTCGGAAGTCTTAACAAAAAGGAAAAGTCCAGTGGTCACAGCACCAGACACAAACACGATTGGCGGCAAAGGTCAACCCTGGCGGAGGCCAACACCCACGGGAAACGCTTTTGACTTTGCTATTAAACGTAATGGTTGGAAAACTTTCTATTTTCTCCAATACTGTGTGAATATATAAATATACATAATATAATATAAATATTGATATTTATGGTGGAGGGAGGGTCTTGTATTTTCCCCGTCACCCAGGGAGGCTCAAGGAAAAATATGAATAGCTCCGGTGAGGGTCAAGAAAAAAAAATAAAAGTAAATAATGACCAGTCCCCAAGAATGCAGTGAAGCAGCTACACACACACACACACACACACACACACACACACACACACACACACACACAATAGACACACTTTTACATTCATCCACACAAGCCAACAAAAAAAATGAATACATATTTAAGCGTCTTTAAACACAGAAAAGTACATTTATATCATAAGAATATCAAAACTCCTGATTCGACCATAATGACAAGGTGTTGATCTGCAGAAGAAGTCAGTTGATCTTATAAGCTGCTGGTTGCCATGACAGTGAACATGTAATTAATAGTTCAACCTGAATCCATCTGATGGGAGGAGGAGGGATTATCAAGAGATTAGGATGGAGTTGAACTGAAGTCTCTCATCTTTCTTTGGTTTCCTTTATCATCCCACTCACCTCACTGCTCACCAATGTGTCCTTTTAGGTGACATGTAAAGGTGATATCATGTGACCTGTGTTTGAATGCGTTGTCGCATCTTCTGTCAAATTTCTTGTGAGTTTAATCTTTCCACTGTGCAATAAAGGTAAAAAAAACAAAAAAAAAACAGTGGGGAACCAGTCATGTGTTTGGTGTGCAGCTGATCAGCCCGCTGGGAATAAAGAGCAGTCATGGGGTATGAGGAGGATTAGGAGGAGGGATGTTCATATATACCCACATACTCACTCACTATTAAACACACTGTGCACAGAGACAAACATTGATAGAGCTGTGCTAAATGTAAATTGTTTTGGTTTTATACTAGCGGTTAGCTAAAGTAAAAACTACAATGTTTTATACCGAATTGTAGTGAAGCAGAAGTGTAAAGTAGCAGAAAAAGCAATATACTAATTAGTTAAAAGCAACACATTTGATTAATATATTCGGGGCGCTGCAAATTTGGCCTTTTTCCCCCAGTAACCAGCCTTCTCAGTTCTTGTATCATGCCGTAAATCGGCCACCGTTTTCTACGTTATACAACTATATACATTGTTTTTTAAAAAACAAACAATTAATACAAATACAGTGCTATTGCATAAAAAAAATAAAAAAAAATCGAATCCTATTGGAGTCGGCACATTGCCGTGGTGGATTAGCTTGTGTGTCTCTTTGACCCTGAGAGCTATTCCAACAGGAGACTGATCTTAGTTTCTTTATAAGTTCAACCAATAGGGCTCGGTCACAGGTTAGAGACCAGACAAATATCAGCTCCCTTGCTCAGATATGAAGGCCGTTGCAAAAGTAAAACATTGTTGTATGAACCTGAAGCGCCTACCCAAACTAAAATGTTCTCATTTGACCTGGGACTAGAGGTTACCGGCAGTCCTGAACTTTATCCAGCGACATCTCTGGCATTCTTACAGCTAAGACAAAAGAGAAATGCACCGATGGAAAGCCGAAAATCTTGCCGTTTAAAGTTGACCATGCCTCCTTTATTTGGGTTTTTCTGAGATTAAAAGCTTTTAAAAAGCACCCTTAAAAAATAAAGAGGGGAAAAAAAACATGTCTGTGATCTTCTGACGTCTGATCTAATCAGCTTGAAGTCACTTTGGAAATCATCAAGAGTCCTAAAAATCTGTTTTCTGCAACATTTAGGAGCATTAAGCGCCTATTTGGCGACAATTTTGAAAAATGGCTGCCACGGCCCTCAGGGGCCAAATTTGCAGCGCCCCGATATTTATATCTTTTCATAACATATAAACCTACATCTGTGCCAAATGTGTTGCTTTTATCGCAAAATGCACAACTGTTATGCTTAACTGCCCCGCTAACAGTATGTGTTCAGAGGAAGCGTTAAACAGTCAACTGCAGTTCAGCTGCACGGCGCCGCTGCAGACGGCTGCATAGATTTAATGTGAATGTGTGAAAAACATGACTATATGCTTGCGGTCTCGACGATCAGTGATGTCACCTTGTTCAAATCCATGTCATGTGACAAAACTATGGCAATAAGAGCCCAGTCGTATTAAACCGGAACCATCCCTGGTTTCAATAAGGTTTTCATTTTCTTTCGTTCTTTTTTTTTCTGCATAACGGAGCCGGAGCTGGCCTTTCAAACCTGTCATGTGCACCGTTGCAGAGTTGACAATAAGGACACAGGGAGCAGCTGCACTCAGCTCTCAGCCCACAGTGGCTTCCATAGTGGTAATTACACAGACTGTACCACAGTATCGTGTAGCCAGGGGTGGATGGAGGTATAGACGGAGGAGGAGGGGGATGGGACATCGGGACGAGGAGATAAAAGCAAATAAGTGTACCAGGCAAGAAAGGGAAGACGGTAGTGGTGAGAGGAGGAGGAGGAGGAGGAGGAGGAGAGGAGGAGGAGGAGAGGAGGAGGAGGCATCAGAGGAGGAGGGGTTGTGATGTAACACAGTGTGTATGTGCAGGGGGCGGGGCTTATGTAAAGAGGGAGGCCGATGGGGATCGAGAGGATTGTCAGCATCACTGTTAAGCTGCCTATCAAAAGTGCAGCAGGCAGCTGCTTTCTCTCTTTCTATCCATCTCATCCTTTCTTCCTTCCTCTTCTCATCTCACCTCACTTTCTTCATCGTTGATGTCTCTCAGCCTCTCCTCCCCCTCCCCTTGGCTCTCTCTGTCGCTTGCTGTGGTAATATCGGTGCTGGGACATCAGCCAGGGTCTCTCTGTCTGTCTCTCTCTCTGTCTCTCTCTCTGGATGGTGGACATGAAATCCAGCAGGACTCCCAACAAGTCAGCAGTGGTTGTGTGCCAGCCCAACAACGTGAGTGAGAAATCACTACTGTGTGTTTGTGTGTGTGCATGTTGTGATATTAGTTCATCATTAAGCCGTGTTACCACAGTGTTGACCCAGGTAGTGAATGAATAATAGTTGCTTATCTATAAAAGTTGGCAGGATTACACTGTAGGTTTGTGCATCTGAGTGTGTATAGTACCAGGTGTCCCACTTTACAAGGGACTGCATAGCATTTTTGTCCCTTGTCCCACGTCCCACATATTGAGACGATGTCCCACATTTTTAGTTTTCAAAAGTCAAAAACGCTTTTTTTAAAATCTGGCTTTTATCCAATGACTGTGAAGAAAGCAGGGAAGGCTGACATCATGGCGTTCTGTGTTTCCTGTCAAACTGTGCCCATGTGGGTCAAGTGCAGGTTAACATTTCACCGTCTTTGCAACGCTACGCCCAATGGCGAGTCACCGCAAAGTCACAAGCTGTGCAGATTTAGGAGGAATATGATGGAAACTACCAGAAAGAAAAGGAAGAGCAGCTACAACAAAGACTGTGAAACTACTTATAAGTATTTATAAGCTGGTGGAAGGTGATTCTCAGAGTTTTTTTGTGAAATTTGCCAGTTATTTACAAGCGGAATACGCTACGAAGCGACACAGTTCATGTGAGTCTCACAAGAAACGTGCGGCTCAAACAGAGATGTGCCGATCTATGGATGCATTCGGGCAAAGCATAGAGATGTTACAAGATCAGGGGCAGAATAGAAATGTTTATTGTTTAAGTTAGAGAGACATTATACCAAAATTGTCGACTACGTCTCAGCCTTGGTAACATGTCTCACATTGTCTCTCACAAACATACTCTTTGTCCCACATTTGGTTTGTTGGGATCTGGTCACCCTATGTGTAGCCAAGCGTGTGAAACTGTGTGTGTGTGTGTGTGTGTGTGATCCGACGGTTGAAACAGACCAGCCATTTACAACTTGTAATAAACTCCCTGGAGCATCAGAGAGGAACTGGACACACAGATAAGAAAATGACTGTGTGAGTGGTGGTTGACACAGTGTCCATCTTTCATGCCGCACAGTCTTCTTACATAACCTCAGTGTAAACCCGATTGTTGATGAATTATTTAACAGAAATGTATTTCTGGTTTAGATTCTTAAAGGCTTAAAGGGACAGTCTGACAATATTTGTTGTCTTACCCAACGTCAGATGAGAGCAGTGTCGGGGAGAAAAAAACGACAGCATCAGTCGTTTCAGCACTAATACGACATTTTGTTTATGTTCAAGTGACAAAGACTTATGGTACGTCACACATACTTGTCAACCATGAGACCTTAAAGAAAGGGAGGATTTCAAAACCAAAGCGGGACTTTGTTTCCTGCATTCTGGTGACTTTAAAAGAGTGAAAATAACAAAATAATAAGTATACTGCAACAGCATTTTTATGTTAAACTTTTGATTTTACCTTTAACTCCCAGGAAAGAAAACTGAATAATTCGCCCCTCTGGTGTGAACTTGGCGTGTGAATCTCTAACATAAACTAATATTCATCCGTCTTTATTTATTTTTGCTCCTGCTTGAGTATTTCTTTTTCTTAGTTCTCTCCATTTCTCTCTCCTTCTCTCACTCACTGAAGGTCCTTTCAGACACAACGCGACAACGCCACCACTACGCTCTGAAACCCTTAATTCCGATGGCGTGTGCCGTGGCTCGACGGCTTTTCGCTGCATCGAGCAAAGCCCAACTTTGGGCGCTGTGGCGAGACAATGCACCCCTTCAGGGGGCGATGAGAGACCTGTGCGGCATCGCCCTGTCGGGGGTTTCTTTCACAACAATGACCGGCTCGCTGTACATTATTCCTTACTTGTTGCACAGCTTTGTTGAATCCTCAATTCTGATTGGTCAATCACGGCATTCTACGGTCTGACGTAGTTCTGATGTTGGACCGTTTTTGTGTCAAGCTATTGATTTCTCAAGTAAGTGGCCGTGTAATAAGCGAGATAATGTACAGCGAGCAGGTCATTGTTGTGAAATAAACCCCTTCAGGGCGATGAGAGACCCTGTTGGGGTTTATTTCACAACAATGACCGGTTCGCTGTACATTATCCCGTATGTTTAACACATCTTTTCTAGACCCGCCCCTGACAAACAAACCCTTCTCTGTTTGGCTTCATCAGTATAACCACCATCCTTTGACGTAGCCAGGAATCACATCACATGAGTGTATGATCACTCTTATACACCAGCTGTCAGTTGTGCCAAAGGGAATGTGAGGTGGAATATGAAGCAGCATCAACATGTTATTAGTTATGATTAGTGATGGCACAAACCCCTGCTAACAGTGGCTCAGTTTGTGCCTCTCATGTAATTACCGTTGTAAGATTTGGAGCTCTACAGTCACAGAAAACTAATGTATTCATCAAAAATTACATTGAAGGGAAAAGTGGCAGTTGTTTAACAAACCTAACCATCTTTTTAGGACAGGATGTCTACAATCCTGCAAGACGATTTTCACCTGATGCTGTTCCCTCCTGTGTGCAGGGAGTAGTGTTCACATTCATTCAGTGCAATGTCACAAGTTTGGTCACGAGTTTCACTTTTCCTGTTTATGCATTATGGTTTTCATTTACAGAATTATTTTTCTTGCTTACGCTTTTGGGTTCACATTCGTTAATTCATTCATTATCCGTAACCGCTTATCCCATTCGGGGTCGCAGGGGGGGGGCTGGAGCCGATCCCCAGCTGACATTGGGTGAAGGTGGGGTACACCCTGGACAGGTCTCCAGACTATCACAGGGCTGACACATAGAGACAGACAACCATTCACGCTCACATTCACACCTATAGGCAATTAAGAGTCAACAATTAACCCAACCTGCATGCCTTGTTACATTATGCATTAGCAACAGTAGGAGTACAGATCTCTTTCGCCTCCGTTTTAGCCACCATATTTTTGACAACAAACTCACATTCAAATTGAAACGATTCAGATTTAATGCTACAATTTATGATATTTAATTAGTCTCAAAACTGGCCCACATAAAAAACAGTGCACAGAACAGTATCTGCGAGCGTAAAAAGCAAATCCGGAGCCGGACCTTTCTTTAGCGCTGTGGAGATAGGTCTGGTTATGCGAGACTACTGTTAAAACGAGCTGGCTTCACCAATAGTTCTTTGTGTCTCCACCAGCAGGGACAGCAGCAGGGTCAAACCAGCAGCCCAGAAACCCTGGATCCCACTGACGAGACCACGGACACAGAGGACCATGAGGAGGAGGACCTGGGAGTTCTGGATGACCAGCGAAGCATCATGCTTCACCTCCTGTCCCAGCTCAAACTTGGCATGGACCTCACACGGGTAAGACTCTGGTTTTGCCACCCGATTCAACTGTTATCAGGCCATTAAATAGGCTTTATCAGTGGCTAAGCACCATGCTGTAGATGTGGGTCAATAGGGACCTACTGCACCTACTACATTGTAAAAGTGAAACTTAAAGGCAACACATTAACGTGAAACGTCACGTTTTGAACACAAACAAAAAAGCTTCTTTAGGTTTAGACAATAAAACTACAACTTCTTTAGGTTTAGGTAATAAAACTACAACTTCTTTAAGTTTAGGAAACAAATCTACAACTTCTTTAGGTTTAGACAATAAAACTACAACTTCTTTAGGTTTAGGCAACAAAACTACAACTTCTTTAGGTTTAGACAATAAAACTACAACTTCTTTAGGTCTAGGCAACACAACTACAACTTATTTGGGTTTAGGTAATAAAACTACAACTTCTTTAGGTTTAGGCAACAAAACTACAACTTCTTTAGGTTTAGACAATAAAACTACAACTTCTTTAGGTTTAGACAATAAAACTACAACTTCTTTAGGTTTAGGCAATAAAACTACAACTTCTTTGGGTTTAGGTAATAAAACTACAACTTCTTTAGGTTTAGGCAACACAACTACAACTTCTTTGGGTTTAGGTAATAAAACTACAACTTCTTTAGGTTTAGGCAACAAAACTACAACTCCTTTAGGTTTAGGTAATAAAACAAAACTTCTTTAGTTTAGGCAATACAACTACAACTTCTTTAGGTTTAGGCAACAAAACTACAACTACTTTAGGTTTAGACACTAAAACTACAACTTCTTTAGGTTTAGGCAACAAAACTTAAACTTTAGGTTTAGGCAACAAAACTTCTTTAGTTTAGGCAATACAACTACAACTTCTTTAGGTTCAAGCAACAAAACTATAATCTTCTTTAGGTTTAGGCAAAAAAACTACAACTTATGAGAAAATTTCTCATCAAAGCTTCAAAGCCCAAAAAATGGTATTCGGTACAGCGGGATGTTGCAACACGTTCTCACTCCCACCTCAAATACAGACACTTGGTCAGTCGCCCTACGCTTCGAAATCTGATGTTCTAGGTTCCCCTCTAGTGTACTTTCTGTACGTGACATTCATAATGTCTTTTCAAAATAATCTTCCAACGTAGGTTTACTTATGACTAACCACCGTAACAACTTACAGGAGCCGCAAAAGCCGCACCACGCAAAAGCCGTGATGATGTAATTTTCTCCTCGCGCCGGCTTCACTACAGGGAGCATAAACCAAGCTTTAAAATTAGCTCTGTTTCTGTACAAATATCCAATATTTTGTCATAGCTTGCTGACAAGTGTGTCAATGTGAAATTTAAAGCAATACTAAGTCCATTCAGAGTGCTAATATGCAAACTGTTGTCTATATTTGAACAGCATTGGTAAATAATACACAAGGCCTATGTTGTCTGTTTTGTTTTGACATCCTTGCTTCTCTGTCTGTCTTTATTTAACACCCGCCTCCTCTTTGTTGTCCTCCAGCCCTCCCCTCTGTGGTTTTAGTTAGCAGTCAGATGTCCTCTGCTCATGTGATTGTGGTGACTCTTTCAGACCAGTGAGCTCAATCTGATTACTAATGGACCAGTGCTCTGGATCACAGGGATAATGTGCTGATGATGTGCAACAGAAGGGGATTCTGACCTCGAATACCTGAGAGAGGGGCGGGGTGTAGGCAAATTATGAAACGGCTGGGGGCGCCCTCGTGATCCAACTCTGTCGATAGAACCACATTATTCATCCAGACATAGGCTATCCATCTGCCCATCTATCCTTCCCCTCGTCCATCCATCTATCCCTTCATCTATCAACCATGTGCTCTGGTCGTGTCCATATTGACTAGTGGTGCTGCGTGTGACAGGGATCGACATTTCTGCCCTCTGGTGTGGCTCAACCAAAATACCCAATCTTGTCATTGTATTTACAGTCAGGTTGTGTAACAGGCTTAACTTTATGTAATCTGAAGGCCGATAGAGAGTCTCTCCGAACTACAACGTACAATTTACCCCACATGACATGAAACCATAACTTACCATTGAAGCTGTTAGTGGACCTACAGTCTATATTAGGGGTGGGGAAAAAAGGTAGAAGGTAGTGTTCGTAGTTATTTTAACCCAAAAAACGATATTTTCCCCTAAACTTAACCAAGTGTTTTTTTGCCTAAACCTAAAGAAGTTGTAATTTTATTTCCTAAAACTAACTTTTACAACATAGTAGGCATAGTAGGCCCCTACTGACCCACATTTGTGGTGCTTATAGCGACTGATAACACCTATTTAATGGCCTGATTACAGTTGAATCGGGTGACAAAACACATGTAGACTGGATGTAGAAGGAAGTTACCGCTTTTATTGTTGTAGTCTGAGTAATGTGACATCATATCCTTTCCATATCCGTCACAAAAACAAACCACAGCGAGCCGAAACAATAAAGTAGAAAACGGTGGAGGGTCTGCGTGGATACGACCTGCACCCTCACATGTTAAATCCAAAGTGGTAAACACTACACATCCAGTAAAGTATGGAAACACTTTGGGTTTCACACATTGCAGGAAAAGCAGAGCTAGACATCATGGCTAAAGCTGCATGCTAACTCTGTCATGGACAGGAAACGTTATCGTATTGCGGTAACGTGCGGTCAAGCCGGCCGTCACTCTCATCTCCGCGGTCAAATGGGCCGACGCTACAACTGTAGAGCACCCATACACTGACATTTATGTTAAATAAAATTCAAACGGCCCCGATTGAGCTGACCATAGATGTATAAAGAGAAAGGAGCTGTCGTGAGAGCTAGAGACAACCGTATACGAATTTTGAGATAGGTGAATCGTCCCAGCTCTAGTATGTATGGGTCAATCCCCTCATGATGTACGATGGATGGAGCAGATGAAGATAATGATGTTTGTTGAAAGGATGGCGCTTACTATTGATTCTACTGCTGCCTAAAACACACATACAACTGTCAAACAGCCCTCTGAGTTAATGCAATTTTATTGATCTATCAAGCTCTAGTGTGTGTGTGTGTGTGTGTGTCTACTTAAATGTTTTATTTTCTGAGCCAACCTGTGAACCTTTGAGCGATAACTGACGTTTCAGAGGCTCTAGCAGGTTCAGTTTTAGGGCTAGAGGGAGGCTACAGATATCAAATGAACCCTTGACCTCTGACCTCAAGATATGTGAATGAAAATGGGTTCTATGGGTACCCACGAGTCTCCTTTCCCCTTCACAGACATGCCCACTTTAGTTCAGTCTGCACAATGATCATACTGTAGATCATCACACCTCCTTTTTGTTGTCGTCTCCGCCAGGTGGTGCTCCCTACCTTCATCCTGGAGAAGCGCTCCCTACTAGAGATGTACGCAAACTTCATGGCTCATCCCGACATGTTCCTCTCCATCACCTCCGGCTGCACGCCAGAGGAGCGCATCGTTCGCTTTGTGGAGTATTACCTGACTGCCTTCCACGAGGGCCGGAAGGGCGCTGTGGCCAAGAAGCCCTACAACCCAATCCTGGGTGAGAACTTCCACTGTTCCTGGTATGTGCCTCGGGACCGCGTTCGACCTCTCAGGACTACCAACTGTGCTGGTCCCAACTCGGCACCCTCAGCCACTTCTACCATCCCCGGGTCCCCACAGAGGGGGACGGATGGTAGCAGCAGCAGAAGAAACTCAGACTGCTATCGTGTTCGGTTTGTGGCGGAGCAGGTGTCCCACCACCCACCTGTATCAAGCTTCTACTGCGAGTGCAAGGAGAAAAGGATGTGTGTCAACACTCACGTCTGGACCAAGAGCAAGTTCATGGGCATGTCTGTCGGAGTCTCCATGGTCGGGGAAGGTAAGAGAACATGTAGCCGGTTCTAAAAATGAGTGTGTGCTTGATTTACAGAGCATTGCAAAGAGTTGCACAAGGTTACATGTTGATATTTTCCTGACATGGAAAAGCTGTTAATCCATTTGTTTGGTATTGTCAAAAGTGTGAGCAGAGGCCAACAAGGGAGTCAAACACAAATCCCATCTCGTCGGATGAGGTAATGGTATTTTGGTGAAATTTGGGTCAATGCAGCATTTGTCGGTTGCTGTTTGTAAACACACATTCAAAATTGGCCGGCTCAACGAAAGAGAGACAGAGAGAGAGAGAGGGGAGAGGGTTATGGCGGAAAGTCTTGTGTAAATATAACGTCATGTTTGCACAAAAAGGCGTATAAATTGGCGTTTAGCGTGCAATAAGTACGTCTTTCTTGATATCCATGTGTCATTTGTACGCCATGTATCCTGTACTGACTGCTATGTAAACGCATCCATGTATAAATACTACGGTAAGAGTTAGTGACGTAGTATAAAAAGAGAGAAAGTCCACTTATGGTGGGCGGGTCCAACAAACACATGACTTTTAACCAGTAGGCCCGTGTTTGAGACCGTTGTTGACCGGTGTTTTGTTTTGTAAGGTACGTTAGTGACGTTTGTCACGTGTCATGTGTTTTTTATTGACTTTTGTGACGTGTTTTCCGTATTTTTTTTCGTACGTTTTACTTAGTTTAATTACTTATTTTAAGGCCAACCATGATGTTTTCCCTTAACCTAACTAAGTAGTTTTCTTGCCTGAATCTGTAAGACGTTTGCATGGCGTACAAATAACACGTGAAAACACTAAAATGCATACTCATGAGACACAAAATGTCTGTGTAATATCGTGGTACTTATACGCCTTCCTGTGAGATCATGTTGAAATATGACATCATGTTCTTGTTGTAATCGGAGCGACTTGTGGGGAAACAACTCGGAAGGGATCGGATGCCCTTCGCCAGGGCAGAGACGACTGATAATACATTGTAAACAGACGAAATCATGCAGGATCACCAGAAACTCCTTTAGTTCACTTACACGGGGCCTCCGGCAGCGACCAACCCGCCGCGGAGGTGGAGAGCTGGGCGTCCGGCAGCAGCGGCTCCTCCTCCGGCCAGGAGGAGTAATAACTTAAATAACAACTTCATTAACAGATACTTCAATATAAAATGTTATATCTGCAACAATAAACTGTTAAAATAACATAAATTATAGCATTATTAATAATTAGTAAACATTATTAATTATCATTTTGTTGTTTGTTAACAGTAAAATAACTATTAATTAAGTTTAATTAACTATCAATTAACTGGTTCATTTTCAGAGGTTTTCAGCTTATTGTTCCTCAGCAATTTCACATAATGTTGGATGAAATAAATAAATGCCAATACCAAATACCAGTAGACATATTTGGATCATTATTAAAAGAAGTTAATGTGGTTTTAGAAACAATAACAAGAATACTAAAAATGTCAAACAGCGTGTTGTCAGATAGATTAAATGGGGATTGTTACGTCCACAGCTGTGTGTAGACTGTACGAGAGCCTCCTCCGTCAGCTGATTAAATCCCTGCAGCGCTCTGAAACAGCAGCACTCGTATGTGTGTTCCATCTGGAGCCTCTAATTGGAAAAATGTTACACCAAAACAGACTGCCATTATGTATGTTCATATTTTGTGGTTAACCATCACCAGGCTGCTGTGAGACAACCACACAGACATCCATGTATTCTTGAAATCTATTCCTCGTGTTAATGTGTAGGACAGCATCAGGGTACGAACGCAAGACTTTCACCCAGGAGACCGCTGTTTGTGTCCTGTGTGAAGTCAAGTCAACATTGACTTATTTGACCGTAGTTTTGTCATGTAATTTACTCACTTAAGTAACGTCAGTTACAGTATGTAACAAACATACTTATTTTATGTAACAAACATACTTATTTGTAGGTTGTATCATCTATTCACATGGTAGATCACTGAAAGAAGATATATAAGAACACGACAGCGACCTCTAGCAACCATAGTAATTATGACAGGAGCAGAAGCGGTAGTGTTCGTAGTTATTTTAACCCAAAAAAACGATATTTTCCCCTAAACTTAACTAAGTGTTTTTTTCCCTAAACCTAAAGAAGTTGTAATTTTATTGCCTAAACCTAACTTTTACAACGTAGTAGGCATAGTAGGCCCCTACTGACCCACATTTGTGGTGCTTATAGTGACTGATAACACCTATTTAATGGCCTGATTACAGTTGAATCGGGTGACAAAACACATGTAGACTGGAGGTAGAAGGAAGTTACCGCTTTTATTGTTGAAGTCTGAGTAACGTGACGTCATATCCGTTCCGTATCCGTCAACCAAAACAAACCGCAGCCGGCCGAAACAAGAAAGTATAAAATGGCAGAGGGTCTGCGTGGATATGACCTGCACCCTCCCATTTTAAATCCAAAGTGGTAAACACTACACATACAGTAAAGGAAAAGCAGAGCTAGACACCTGGGCTAAAGCTGCATGCTAACTCTGGAAACGTTATCGCATTGCGGTAACGTGCGGTCAAGCCGGCCGTCACTCTCATCTCTGTGGTCAAATGGGCTGACGCTACAATTGTAGAGCAGCCATATACTGACATTTATGTTAAATGCATTCAAACGGCCCCGATGGAGCTGACCATGGATGTATAAAGAGAACGACCTTGGAGATGTTAGAGGAAGTATGCACGTCTTACTACGTCCGGTTTTCAAAATAAGGTGTTAACAAAGGGAACTGTATATACAAAATACATATATGGAAATAAGATTGATTGGATTATATTCACCAGAAGTATAAAACATCACATGTCCCTTATACATTTATAAGAAAATACCACTAATTTGTGAGAGAAATGTCTTTATTCTTTATATTTAACTTCAGGACATCTCTGACTACATACATGCTGAAAATCAAACATTCTTACTGTATTAATTTAGATATTTTCCAAAGTAAAAATCCCTAGAAGTGTATGATTCAACTTTTTGGTATAATGTTGAAAAAGTTAACAAAAATCACAATAAATTGTAATATCGAATCACAATACTTAACAATCGTGATAGTATCGAATCAGGAGATAAGTGAATCATCCCAGCCCTAGTATCAACCTGGATTCATCTGTGTCAGCTCCTGTGTAGATCATGACTGACTGCAGCATGTGGGTCTTTGTTTCACAGAACACACACACGCATGCATGCACACAATTAAGTGAACACATATGGGGGAAAAAAACAACACACATTATACACACTATAGGAAATAATGCCACTGTGTGTGTTTTTGTTTTGCTTGTAGGTCTTTCAGATGAGGAAGTGTATGTACATGTCAGTGTATGTCCATATGTGTGTGTCTTGGGTGAACAGATGTGCATGTGTTAGACCTGGGCCCATGGCAGCAGACTGGGCACAGGGCAGCTGTCTGTTACATAAGCAGCAGAGAGGGAGGGAGGGAGGGCTGGACGGGAGCTCACGAGGGACAGGAGAATCAGAGCCAAAGTCGGAATCAAATCTAAATCGCAATGTAACAGCAGCTACATTGATGTTCTCAGAATGCAGGAACTCAGGAAGGTGAATCCAACTTACAATGGGGATCACCATAGTCAGTAGGATTCATCCTCTTGGGACCATGTCTGTATTAAGTTTCATTGCCATTCATCCAGAGCTTGTTGAATGGTATTCTGCACCAAAGTGGCGGACATTGCCATCCCCAGAACCATGCCGGTAGCATGGCTAAAATGACTCTAACCTGTTCTCTCGCCCTCTCGCCCTCTCCCGGTTTCCTCCCGGGGTCACAATTCTCTCGTATTTCTCCCGATTTATGGCAAATTTTCACACTTTTTTTTCCTTTTCGTTATCTCAGCCTGTCGTTTACCCGCGGAAGAGTCCATGCTCGCCACAGCATGCAGCGCCCAAAATTAGGCTTTGCTCGATGCAGTGAAAGCCGTCGTGGCGCAACGAAAGCCATTGGAAATAACGGGTTTCAGAGCGCAGTGGTGCCGTTGTTGCGTTGTGTATGAAAGGACCTTCAGTGAGTGAGAGAAGGAGAGAGAAATGGAGAGAACTAAGAGAAAGAAATACTCAAGCATGAGCAAAAATAAATAAAAACGGATGAATATTAGTTTATGCCAGAGATTCACACGCCAAGTTCACACCAGAGGGGCGAATTATTCAGTTTTCTTTCCTGGGAGTTAAAGGTAAAATCAAAAGTTTAACATAAAAATGCCGTTGCAGTGTTCTTATTATTTTGTTATTTTCACTCTTTAAAAGTCACCAGAATGCAGGAAACAAAGTCTCTGAAACTCAAGTTTTTCTGGGGGAAGGATCTGCAGACCCCCCTCTTTGGTTTTGAAATCCTCCCTTTTTTTAAGGTCTCAAGGTTGGCAAGTATGCACTTTAGTGTCTGTAAGAGACGCACCGGGGTCTCAACTAACTCAAATGGAAACCCAACCGTGTCATTATTAGACGCTCAAAGCAACTGATGTAGTAAAAAGAACGAGGAAGTCTGAGTAGGGTAGGTGGGAGTAGAGGTCGGACGGGTCAAACAAACACAAGACTTTCACCCAGGAGACTGCTGTTGGTGTTCTGTGTGAAACCAAGTCAATATTGACTTATTTGGCTGTAGTTTTGTTATGTAATTTAGTCACTTAAGTAACTTCAGTTACAGTATGTAACAAACATACTTATTTTAACCCAAACCAGGATCTTTTCCTCTGTCTGTCCAGGTGTTGCCTAAACTAACCAAGTAAACCTATAAACTAAGAGAACCTACATTAGAAATTTATTTTGAAAAGACACTATGCATGTAACGAGGGGAAACTGACACATCGTCCCTGAAACGTCCAAACTGACGCTAGAGTGGTACCTAGAGCGTCATAGTGTGAAGCACAGCGCCACTGACCAAGCGTCGGTATTTGATGAGTTGGGAGTGACAACGTGTTGACAATAAACATTCACAGGTGCTTCTTCATGCCATCGCTCTTTTAAATCTGTCCTGTTTCTCCCAGGTGTGCTGTATTTGTTGGAGCATGATGAGGAGTACGTGTTCACACTGCCCTGTGCCTACGCCCGCTCCATCCTGACTGTGCCATGGGTGGAACTTGGGGGAAAGGTCACAATCAACTGTGCCAAGAGTGGGTACTCTGCCACTGTCACCTTCCACACCAAACCCTTCTATGGAGGAAAAGTACACAGGTAGGCAGAGAGAGAGAGAGCCAGCTTCTCTGTGTTGGTTCTATTTTCCTGAAACAGGACTGAAAAATGCATATTTTTGTGCCAAAATAAGCACCAAAATCACACTCTCCTCCCGCATCAGCACAAACACAAGGTGCCATTAGGGTGACCAGATCCCAACAAACCGAATGTGGGACAAAGAGTATGTTTGTGTGGCACAATGTGGGACACGTTACCAATGCTGAGAGGTAGTCGACAATTTAGATATAATGTCTATCTAACTTATGACATTTACCCTGTACATCACATTCTACCATTGTGCACACTATAAAATCAATTAAAACAACTAAATTGTATAATTTTGACTCCAAATGGAGTAGTTTTATTATAATAATGAAATATGATCAAGTTAAACTTAGATAATAACAAACAAGATCAATATCAATGAAAATAAGATAACAAAAGAGAATCCAAAGTCAAGAAAAAAAATATTATAAAGTAAAATTATAATTTCTCGTGCGTTGATTTTGTAACTAAAATATTGAAATAATTGCCAAATAAACATTGTTTGGATAAAATACACTTGGAGTGTTGTTTTAGTTGCGTTAAGGCCTCGTCTTTTAGAAACTATTTAGACCAGCACAGCATTTTATGAAGTTTTTAAAGGCAGTGTTTTAACACACAGCTCAGCCGGTACCAGTACCGGGTCAGTCGGGTAAAAGAGGTTAGTTGAAATGCAGCACATTCAAACATAAAATAAAAAATACAGTTGGAAACATGTACAAAAAAAAAAAAATACCAACGGGATGTTGTACTCTACACTAGATGGCTTTGTTGGTCAATCATGAATGCTAAAGAACTCTATGTTGATTTCTAACAGAGTAACAGCAGAGGTGAAGAACAACCAAACAGGAAACGTTGTGTGTAAGGCCCAGGGGGAGTGGAACGGGATGCTGGAGTTCACCTACAGCAACGGGGAGAACAAGGTGATCGATACCTCCAAGCAACAGATCATCAAGAAGAAGATCCAGCCTCTAGAGAAGCAGGGCCAGTATGAGTCACGGTGAGTCTGCTCACTTCAACTAAGCATTTAGGACTTCACTTCGACTGACACTTCCGCTCCTTTTTGTCATTTACACTTAATGTCACATTTCCACTGCTTTCAGTGCCCCCACTTTATTTCCTTTAAAGGGACTCAATGTAAGAATCAGAAGCTGCCTGTTACCAGTGACACCTGTGGCCGTTATTTCAACGACAGTCATCCTGTTGCTCACGCTTGTAGAATGCAAACTAGCAGTGCAGCCGTGCAATGCATTCTGGTAGTGTGGAGACATGGACCGTCACGTCGCCCGCTCCTCATTAGCATAAAGTTGAGGCCCAGGCTACTTCATGCAAATCACAGGCGTCCGGTGCGACTCTCTGCCTCTGGAAACTCCCCAGAAACTTTTAAATTTAACGTTGTCGATCTAATATAAAGACAGATTCATCAACTGCATGGATTATTTCTCACATAAACTGTTTATGGAAACACATTTCGCTGAACTATTTTCATAATATAAGAAAAGAAAGTTTCAAAACAAGCTTTCGGTTTGAAAGCTGGGAGCAGCAGCTCTCGAGGGAAAGCATCAAGACACCGTAGTTTTGGTCTCCTGGGCCGGAATCGATAACGTTACTCGCGTCATTCATTCTCTGCTCATGTAGACATTACTCCTCAATAGAGTGCTCCAGGTGTGACATATTTTTGTAGGGCAACCAGGAAGTTGGCATCACACAGTGTTAGAAAGTGTTTCATGTCTGCCATCATCCTGATGAGCTCAGAGAGGAGCTACAGGCTCACACAAATGAGCCCAATCTGCAATCAGTGCTGCTATAACTAGGAGGAGGAGGAAGAACACTTCTCTGTTTGTCCTGCTACCAGCCAGACCTGTTCCTCTGTCTTCATGCAGTGCTTCTAAAATACACCATTTGATGATGTTAAAGGGGAAGTTCATCTAAAATAAAGTCCTTTTTTTGGTGGAACTTCCTGGCTCGCTGGCTGAATAATGATATGTGTCTGATATTGTTTTTCAAAGTCTTTACTTTTGCCAACGCACCTCTGCCATTACTGTACCACGCCCCAACTCCAGATAGCAAATTGAGTTGTAGTTCTACTTGCATCAGTGGCTTGTTAATGAAAGGCAAAATAAGTCAACATTGACTTGTTTTCGCACAGGAAACAAACAGCGGTCTCTGGGCTGAAAGCCCTGTGTTTGTTTGACCCATCCACCCACCCTGACCTCCTCCCTACACGGACATCCTTGCTCCTCATACTACATCAGCTGCTCTGATCGTCTGATAATGACCCAGATGGGTTTACAAAATTTCTGTACATTGGATAGAAACTACAGTTTGTTATTACACGGCTGTGTTGAATACTCAATTCTGATTGTTCAATCACAGCGTTCTGCAGTCTGTAATGTCTCTATGACAGACTGTTGCTATGTATAACAGACTGTTGCTATGTATAACAGACTGTTGCTATGTATAACAGACTGTTGCTATGTATAACAGACCATTTCTATGGCCGCCGTTTAGATGTCCGACTCTGGCGGACCGTTTTTATGTCAAAATATTGATTTCTTCAGTAAGTAGCCCTGTAATAAGCGGGCATAATGTACAGCTAACAACAATGATCGGCTCACTGTACATTATCCCTTACATGTGAGATATACTGTCCAGTTGCAATCAAGATAATGGTGGTTGCAATGTTGCTGTTCCAAAAACATCTTGAGCACATGTGATATGGGAAATGTGTGAAACTGTTGCACATATCTATCTTTGAATGATGGTGATTGTGCAGTGAGCTATATTTTCCCTGTTTCCCACGCATGATAATGACGATCATTCTTGTTCTGTGTTTCCTGTGCTCCAGGCGTCTTTGGCAGCACGTAACGGCGTCGCTCAAGGCAGGAAACATGGACGCAGCCACAGAACACAAACACTTCCTGGAAGAGAGGCAGCGCCGCGAGGGCAAACAGAGAGCTGCAACCAAAACCCCCTGGAAACCCAAATATTTTGTTAAAGAGGTGAGGAGGAGCACGGACAAACCAGTGGCATCAACTGTCTTAGTGTCACTGGAAGTGACCAGTAACAGGTTCTTTGTCATCACAAGTTGGCAGATATTATATTTTGCCTTTTTAGGAGCTCTGCCAACTCAGTGTTGAATAAGATAAAGTGTTTTTTAAAGTACTGAGGCTCTTCTCTTGCAGTCTGCCCCCGGTGGTCTCTGCCTCATCTGAGGTGGGATCCGGGGCGATTGGTGGAGGGATGGCAAGGATACAGATCCTGGCACCATTCTGGGACTGGACCTCACATCATGGGGCCTGCTTTGTGGTTGTAAAAGGTTACTCCACGGGCCTCTCTCCTCGGACTTTTACCATTTGGCATTGCCATGCCAGTGAAGATAACAGTACTGTTAACCTTTAGTTCCAAATACTGGAAATACTTCAAATCCCAACCGGTCGAGGCAGATGGCCGCCCATCCAGAGTCGGGTTCTGCCCAAGGTTTCTACCCGCTAAAGGGGAGTTTTTCCTTTCCATTGTCGCATAACAATGCAATGCTCCTGTTGGGTCTCTAAATTATAGAGTACGGTCTAGACCTGCTCTATATGAAAAGCGTCTCGAGATAACTTCTGTTATGATTTGACGCTATACAAATATAAATTGAATTGAATTGAACCCCACCGCAAAGGCTCGGTCACCTCTACTTTTGAGTCTAGTTCTGGGGACATCCAGGAGCATCAGATTGGTCGACCTCAGCGCTCTAACTGGAGTGTGAAGGTGCAAGAGTTCTTATAGATAAGGCGGTGCCAGCCCATTTAAAACCTTAAAAACAAGCAATGCAATCTCAAAATCAATCCGGAAACGGACAGGAAGCCAGCAGAGGGAGGCCAGAACTGGTGATATGTGATCACGTTTTCTTTTTTTTGCAGGGTGAAGGATGGGTGTACCACAACCCTCTGTGGAAAGCTCACTGACCAGGAGCCTTGGAAGCGGCTGTCCAATCCCAGACAACTAGTGGGGCGATCGAGGCCGAGGGCTGGCCGACAGAGATGTGAGGAGAGAGACAGACAGACGGAGAGAGAGACAGAACAAGTGGTACCAAAGACAAGCAGAGGAAAATGGACAAAGTTCCAGTCCTGTCCAATCAGAAACATGTTGGTTCAGCAGTGAGGTGAGACTGATCTTACACAGGTAACAGCCACTTTTGAGATTACAGTATTCAGACAGAATGGGGGACGTTTTTTCTGTCAGCTGATCCCAACAAACCCCTGTAAACGGCTACTGCCCCTCTCACTGTTTAGTTGTTTGCACAATGTACTAAACAACCGTGTTGGTCACAACAGATTTGCACAATTCACTGTACAATATAGTGTAAACTGCATATGTGTGAGCAATGAGTGTGTGTGTGTGTGTGTGTGTAAGAATGGATGGATAGACTATTTAGCCACTTTGAAAAACAACCCTGTTTCATAGAGTCCAGACAGCAGCAGGGTCGAATGTAGTCCGACTAATTTCATTAGATGTTGAAGCTGCAGCGCACTGATCTTCTCTGTAAAGGAACTTAATATGACAGAGAACTTTTTTAGGGGAGAAATGGTGTTTTATCTGAAGTCATAATCATTAGGGGAAGGCTCCATCCTCAAAGTATTGTACATACATCACTTTCACTTTCATAATAAACCCTCCAATCAGCCGTTACGTCACTACAGTGGCTGGAAAAGAAGTGCCCCTTCCCACTGGAACATTTACTATGCTGCAGTTTGATCCTAAACTTAGCTTTAATGGGTCAGTTCACGCATTTAACTGTACAAAAAATACTTGCTCTCACTTCCCTCTATTGGTATCTTTCCATGCAGGTTTTATTTGTCCCGGTTTTCCAATATCTGCCTTCGAAATTGAATTCATTTTGTGCTGCTTACAGCACAGAAAACTGACATTTTACATTACACTCCCATTTATTTTATTTATTTATTTATTGGATTTGGGAGAGCTGACTCAACCATGTTAAAATCAAGATATAAAACAAGCTAGTTCATTTACTGAGCCTTGCAGTTTTACTGCTAAATTAAATAATGTAGAGTAGTCTTACAAAGTTAGCTTTGCTGCATTAGCTGTAACTGTAGCTGCGAGCTTTTAACCAGCCTGTTGACTTTGAATTCTGAGTCCACAGATGATCGATTAAAGGAATTGATGTTTAAAATGTATATTTTGACCGGAGGTTCCGTCTTTGCTTTTCAAATATGAACGGTTTGTTAAAGTTACTAGAAAGGAACTTTTAACTGGTTATGAAACAGTCTCAGTGTAATACTGCAACTTCTATATGACCTAAATAAGGAAACGAGACCATCAGCAAGAAGATTGGCTATTTCTTTATAGTTATTTTTAATGGCTGTCATCAAGTCTGATTCCCCCTCGACATCAGACGAAACGGCACTGACCAGGCCCAGGCCATATTGCTGGGCCCGCTGGAGATGAAGGGAGGCGCGGGAGAACCAGAAGCAGGACTGAGCGGGGCAGACTGCCAGACCCTGCTGCATTAAAATGAAAGGTTTTCTAAAGGGAGTCTGGCAGCTGCGGCTCTTTACACCACGAAGCGGTGGTGCCCATGGAAACACTACCGCTTTTGTCCACAGGGGCCGCCAAAATCCACACAAAATGAAAGTTCCTCGTAGTAACTTTAACTTGAGTTGGCCTCCTACAATTCTCTAGCTCCTCCTGCTAAATGAGCTGCTCTACCTCAAACCAAAACTCCATCACCTCAAAGATTAGGACTCCAACAGTATGTGCTGTCTTTAACCTCCAACTGCATCTGACCAAATAGGGCACAAGTAAGCTTATGGTTGATATGTATGTGAATGTCTGCTATTTGTAACAGATAAGCACCATTGTGCACTTTGTAGATACGTTTGTAGTGAGGATCAGGATCACAGCACCAGTGTGGTGTGAAATAGTCCACTGGATTACATTAGTACCAGACCTAAATGGATCATTGGTGTAATTTAAAGTCTGAATCTAAGTACTGTATGTTAAGTAGTTGACTTAATTCTGGTAACGAATAGTCCTGAAGTATAATAATCAGTAGTATTTTGATCTTCTTTTTCTCTATTCTCAAACTGTGGTAGAAACAGTCTTATTACTGAGGTGATTTGGAAAAATCAAGATCACACTGGAGCCAGACTTATCTGTCCGAACATCATTTGTTTTATTTCATATTCATTGGGAATGTCTCTAGTGGGAAGTACTGCTGTGTCATCACGAAGCTTTGACCAGACAAATAATAACAAACCTATGCAACACTTGACTGTAGACCGTCGTCTCAGGGGAGCGGGGGGGGGGGGCTGAACAAGCTTTGTTTAAAATAAAGAAGTCTTATCAAATCTGTTGTCTCCTGGATTGTTGGGTGCTTCTTCATTGTCTTGTCTTACCACATCCCTTACCAAAAATAAGTTTATTCAAGTGTGCTATTAGTATACTTCTTTAAAACTTAAAATAAGAGAGTATACTCTCAGTTTAGTTTTTATGTACTTATCAGAGATAAACTTAACAAAAGTATACTTAAGTATACTTGTTCTGTAGTTTAATCTATGACAATGCATAATATTGTGTAAATTGATTTTTATTTTTTGTATCTCAACTCTGAAGCTCCAAAGTAACTCATACCTATAAAGCTATCATAAAGGTGATGGAGGAATATTGTGGAGTAGAAGTATAAAGTACCTCCAGATTATACAAAGTATTTGAGTAAATGTATTTTCATACTTTTCACCACTGAACATAGATGGACCAAATATAAGAAGTGATCTAAAGAGGTCCACAGGATGAGGTCCACTGACAGTAAAATATGTAAGATGTTGAACGCGGTACATGTGTGTCAGTACAGCTGAACACCTGTGGAACAGTGGAACACCTTCACCTCATGTTTGCACAGTGCACAACATCCCTGGGAACAGAGACAGGGTGAAAACTGCGTTAGTATGTGTTTGCTGCCATCTGGTGAGTAAAATGAAACAGCACTATTGGCAAGTAAAAGCAAAGTGAGAATCTGAGACTAAACAGCCCCAACTTTGGACAATGTGTAAAACAAAACCACTTGTGTAGACACTGAAAGGGTTCAAAAGGCAAACATTATTCATTTTTATTATTTATATTTGTATTATTTTATTGTTGTTATTATTATTATTATTTATATAATATGTTTATTATATATTATATTTATAATTATGTATTATTTAATTATTCATTTTTCTTTTAAAAATAAACTTCTGTCCTCACAGAAAACTAGCATGGCACTCGGAGAGCACAGACCTCCGGCAAGCTGCCCGAGCACGATTGCCCCCCCTCTCCGTGCAGCTTGCGCCATCATCCACATGTAATTTTGTTTATGTTGAGATCAGCTGTACGTAGCGGAGCATTGTAAAACACTTCATTCAAAGTGTGCTTTAGTCGAACTCAACTGTAATTTCACAAAGTTTAATGTGAAAAAACGCTGAATCTACAGTTGTCCCCCTCCCTCCACCCCCCGCTCTCTCTCTGTCCTTCTGTAGGCAGAAGGAAAGAGGCAGGGTGATGCGTCATGAACGCGTCATCAGTTACACTGTGCATGTCCTAAAGACTGTGGTGTTAATGCACAGGCTGACCGGAGTTATTAAAAAAAAATCCTGAAGCCGGATCATGATCTGGATCGCCACCAAAATCTAATAGGTTGTTCATTGTGCCACACCCTACCCCTCCAAAACATTTCATTCAAATCAATCACAGACTTTTGGAGTAATCCTCCAAACGGACAAACCAACAAACCAACAAACCAACAAACCAACGCCGGTGAGAACATAACCTCCCTCCTAGGCCTTCAGCCTTCGGCCTTGGCAGAGGTAGCAATTTGGTTAGGTTTGGCAAAGATTGTGGTTTGGGTTAAAACCAATCAATGCCTAACCTTAACCATTCAAGGTCAATGCCTAACCTTTACCATTCAAGGTCAATGCCTAACCTTAACTATTCAAGGTCAATGCCTAACCTTAACCATTCGAGGTCAATGCCTAACCTTAACCATTCGAGGTCAATGCCTAACCTTAACCATTCGAGGTCAATGCCTAACCTTTACCATTCGAGGTCAATGCCTAACCTTTACCATTCAAGGTCAATGCCTAACCTTAACTATTCGAGGTCAATGCCTAACCTTAACCATTCGAGGTCAATGCCTAACCTTAACCATTCGAGGTCAATGCCTAACCTTAACCATTCAAGGTCAATGCCTAACCTTAACTATTCGAGGTCAATGCCTAACCTTAACCATTCGAGGTCAATGCCTAACCTTAACCATTCGAGGTCAATGCCTAACCTTAACCATTCGAGGTCAATGCCTAACCTTTACCATTCAAGGTCAATGCCTAACCTTAACTATTTGAGGTCAATGCCTAACCTTAACCATTCGAGGTCAATGCCTAACCTTAACCATTCGAGGTCAATGCCTAACCTTAACCATTCGAGGTCAATGCCTAACCTTTACTATTCGAGGTCAATGCCTAACCTTAACTATTCGAGGTCAATGCCTAACTTTAACCATTCGAGGTCAATGCCTAACCTTAACCATTCGAGGTCAATGCCTAACCTTTACCATTCAAGGTCAATGCCTAACCTTAACTATTTGAGGTCAATGCCTAACCTTAACCATTCGAGGTCAATGCCTAACCTTAACCATTCGAGGTCAATGCCTAACCTTAACCATTCGAGGTCAATGCCTAACCTTTACTATTCGAGGTCAATGCCTAACCTTAACTATTCGAGGTCAATGCCTAACTTTAACCATTCGAGGTCAATGCCTAACCTTAACCATTCGAGGTCAATGCCTAACCTTAACCATTCGAGGTCAATGCCTAACCTTTACTATTCAAGGTCAATGCCTAACCTTAACTATTCGAGGTCAATGCCTAACCTTAACCATTCGAGGTCAATGCCTAACCTTAACCATTCGAGGTCAATGCCTAACCTTTACTATTCAAGGTCAATGCCTAACCTTAACTATTCGAGGTCAATGCCTAACCTTAACCATTCGAGGTCAATGCCTAACCTTAACTATTCAAGGTCAATGCCTAACCTTAACCATTCAAGGTCAATGCCTAACCTTAACTATTCAAGGTCAATGCCTAACCTTAACCATTCAAGGTCAATGCCTAACCTTAACCATTCGAGGTCAATACCTAACCTTAACTATTCGAGGTCAATGCCTAACCTTAACCATTCGAGGTCAATGCCTAACCTTAACCATTCGAGGTCAATGCCTAACCTTAACCATTCGAGGTCAATGCCTAACCTTAACCATTCGAGGTCAATGCCTAACCTTAACCATTCGAGGTCAATGCCTAACCTTAACCATTCGAGGTCAATGCCTAACCTTAACCATTCGAGGTCAATGCCTAACCTTTACCATTCAAGGTCAATGCCTAACCTTAACTATTTGAGGTCAATGCCTAACCTTAACCATTCGAGGTCAATGCCTAACCTTAACCATTCGAGGTCAATGCCTAACCTTAACCATTCGAGGTCAATGCCTAACCTTTACTATTCGAGGTCAATGCCTAACCTTAACTATTCGAGGTCAATGCCTAACTTTAACCATTCGAGGTCAATGCCTAACCTTAACCATTCGAGGTCAATGCCTAACCTTAACCATTCGAGGTCAATGCCTAACCTTTACTATTCAAGGTCAATGCCTAACCTTAACTATTCGAGGTCAATGCCTAACCTTAACCATTCGAGGTCAATGCCTAACCTTAACCATTCGAGGTCAATGCCTAACCTTTACTATTCAAGGTCAATGCCTAACCTTAACTATTCGAGGTCAATGCCTAACCTTAACCATTCGAGGTCAATGCCTAACCTTAACTATTCAAGGTCAATGCCTAACCTTAACCATTCAAGGTCAATGCCTAACCTTAACTATTCAAGGTCAATGCCTAACCTTAACCATTCAAGGTCAATGCCTAACCTTAACCATTCGAGGTCAATACCTAACCTTAACTATTCGAGGTCAATGCCTAACCTTAACCATTCGAGGTCAATGCCTAACCTTAACCATTCGAGGTCAATGCCTAACCTTAACCATTCGAGGTCAATGCCTAACCTTAACCATTCGAGGTCAATGCCTAACCTTAACCATTCGAGGTCAATGCCTAACCTTAACCATTCGAGGTCAATGCCTAACCTTAACCATTCGAGGTCAATGCCTAACCTTAACCATTCAAGGTCAATACCTAACTTTAACTATTCAAGGTCAATGCCTAACCTTAACCATTCGAGGTCAATGCCTAACCTTTACCATTCAAGGTCAATGCCTAACCTTAACCATTCGAGGTCAATGCCTAACCTTAACCATTCAAGGTCAATGCCTAACCTTAACCATCTTGCGAATGTTTCCCAACTCGTGGGTTACCTTCTAAAGACGACCTATAATTATGGCAATGAAATGAGGACATTGTCCTGTTATTTGTAAGTTAATGCTGAGATGTTCTGCCCTACTGAGATGTTCTTCCTATTACTCTCATGTTACTATCAAAGAAAGTAACTTGTCATGTTATTCTCATTGTTATCACCAAGATATTAACCAGGTTATTATCTCTGTAATTACCATGGTATAGCCCCAATGGTACCCTGTTGTTCCAAAGATATTACCACTTTATTATCTTGTGTTACCTCTGGTATAAAGTTCTACCTGATATATATATTTTTAGACAGCTATAAATAAATAAATAAATAGAAAACCCTCTTAATTTTTATGAGTTGCCTATTTGATATTTCTATCTTGGCAATGATAGGAAAAGTATGATTTCATGTCCCATGTTTATGTGGTATTTTGTACTTCTTATCGGGACTTACCTTCCTTTTGGGACAAAATGCAAGTCCCCATAATGTAAATCATTACATTTTAGGGTGAAGACTTAAGGTTAGGGTAGGGGTTAGGATTTAGCAAGTAGCGGTTGTGGTTAGGGTGAGTCCAGGAAATGAATGTAATTCAACGAGATGTCCTCTAAAAGGATGTGTATATGTCTATGTGTATGGCTCAGAGCTGTTGGCTCAACACATGAGGCAAACCATGTATTGTGAGTGTGAATAGGGCTCAGTGGCAGTGCAGGGGATTAGTATGAGAATAGCGTGTGAGTGCTGGAAGGCCAGGACTTCATTTCTGTCACTGCAACTCATGCTCTCTCACCTCAGCCCTCTGCTCCTCCAAACACTCAGCTGTGGCTCGGCTCCACTCTCCACCTCGGTCACCGTCGCCTTCCTCCGACCGCTCATAATCTTCCTCACCTCGAGCCTCGTCTTCCCCCTGGCAGAAGCTGGCGACAACATGGAGAAAAACCACACCTTCCTGTACTTTGCATACGGCAGCAACCTGCTGAAGGAGCGGCTCCAACTCAAGAATCCCTCAGCGACAGTGCACTGTGTGGCCAGGCTCAAGGTACAGTCTGATATAAGGAGCATCAATATTTAATCTCATATGACCTGTACACACTTACAACCATTTCTCTTTTTCAGGACTATAGATTGGTGTTTGGGAACCATAAAGGCCTTGCCAGTGACCGATGGCATGGAGGCGTGGCCACCATAGAAGACAGCCCAGGGGAAGAGGTGTGGGGTGTGGTGTGGAGGATGAGCATGGCTGATCTGGAGTCTCTAGACAGGTAAAGATTTCATTTATCAATTCCTTTAACCTCTTAAGGTCTAGGGTGCTGGAAGGTGTGGTTCGCCTAGACAGACATATCAAATAAATCAAGAATAGCTCCACAACTACCAGGTCTACATGCATGATCTTGGTCTCTATGGATAGGTAAGAGAGAATTCATCCCCACTGTCAGTAACTGACAGTGGTGACTGTTACTATGCCTGAATTAACTCTGATGAACCAAAGGAAAAATTTACATTTTCATCCTTGCCTAAAATGTTTTCTAGATTAGACAGTGCATAACACCATTATAGGAATGATGCCATGCACAGAGATGCCACTGAATTCATTCAGCAACTCCTTGACTACAACTGTGCAAAAGCAGATATAAATAACACAAAGCACATAGATACTACAAAGGTTTTAGTGAGGATAGGACCAGACGGACTCTCCATTTGAACACTTGGATACCCAAAGTGTGCCAAATGGGTTTTCTACATCTTGAAAGGGAATCTGGCTATAAAATACTACTGGTATCCACTACAGGAGGCTATGTGCACACAATGGAGACTTTGGCCACAACATCTACCCTGTGCATCATCACATTCTACCATTGTGCACAGTATAAAATCAATAAAAAACAACTAAATTGTATAATTTTGACTCTAAATGGAGTAGTTTTATTATAATAATGAAATATGATCAAATAAAAACTTAGATAATAACAAATAAGATCAATAACAATGTAAATAAGATAACAAAAAAGAATCCAAAGTCAAGTATGTACATTCAATATTCAATATTATAAAGTAAAAATAGAATTTCTTGTGCGTTGATTTTGTAACTTGTCGTTGCTAAACAATTTTTTTGCCAAACGATTTTTTTTATATTTTCCTGTGAAACTGACTTCTACCATGTGTGTGTTTTTTATGTGCACACAGTCAAGAGAATGTGACGTTAGGTGCGTACAGTCCTGTGGAGCTATCAGTGAAGACAAAATACCAGGAGCTCGACTGTCGTACCTACATGATGAACAGCTGTGTGTACGCCCCACCATCGCCACAGTACCTGCAGGTAAGACTGCTTTCACTGCATCCATGCTTGTAGGCTCAGAGCACTTACATGTAATGCTGGAGTAGTGATTCTTTCCTGGCAGTTGTGAATGCCAAATAAATTCTTCAACCGTGAGAAGATCATCATTCCAATCGCTTTACAGGATAAGGCTGATGTTAATCTACATTTTTAACATCATCAACAATTCCCATAAAAACCCAAACCAGCTATGTGTTAGTCCGTCTACTGTCTTACTTCCCTACCCTGTCAGTGGCACTCGCCCCTAAGTCCATTGGTTCCTACTGAGGATGTAAATATTTAAAGATGGCTCACAAATAAATAGTTTTATATTTTTAAAAGCCTCAGTCATTTCCTTAAATAGCTGCTCACTGTAGTTGTTGGCAAACATTACTGATATAGGAGGAAATAGTGCATTTGTTGGGAACTATTTTCAGTGGTGGAAGAAGAGAACAGATCCTTCACTTAAGTAAAAGTACCAATGTAAATACAGCAATATAAAAATTATGGCTGTCAATCGATTAAAATATTCAATTGCGTTTAATCGCAAATGAATTACACATTTTCAAAATGTACCTTAAAGGGAGATTTGTCAAGTATTTAATACTCTTATCAACATGGAAGTGGGCAAATATGCTGCTTTATGCAAATGTATGTACTGGAAATCAATTAACAACACAAAACAATGACAAATATTGTCCAGAAACCCTCACAGGTACTGCATTGCCCGAAACTGCATGTGATTATCATAAAGTGGGCATGTCTGTAAAGGGGAGACTCGTGGGTACCCATAGAACCCATTTTCATTCACATATCTGGAGGTCAGAGGTCAAGGGTTTTCCTCGCCAAAATGTAGCGTAAGTTTGGAGCGTTATTTAACCTCCTTCACGATAAGCTAGTATGACATGGTTGGTACCAATGGATTCATTGGGTTTTTGTAGTTTAATATGATGCCAGTATCTTCACTCTAGTTTTAACTCTGAGCTCAATGCAACCTCTGAAATATTGTTTACATTAATGCGTTAAAGAAATTAATGCTGTTAAAACAAATTTGCATTAACAAGTTATTATCGCGTAAAATAAATAATGAAATAAATTTAAATAAGTGCAAAAATAAATAAGTAAATAAATAATAAATGCAAAATACATGAATTGATAAAAAAAATTAATGCAATAATTAATATAAAAAAATTCAAAAATGTATGTAAATAAGTACATCAATAAATAAAAGGGGAAAATAAACTCAAGAGTATATAAATAAGGGAGTTAATACTAAGAAATATAAATAAAAAAGCAAATTAAAACAGAAATATCAATTTATGTCCCATTTTATCAATTAATTCATGGCTACGTTTATTTTTAATATTATGTTTGCTACTTTCAATGACATTTATTTATTTATCGACTCATTCATTTATTAACTAAGTAGGCCTACAGTTCATGAGTAAATCTACTTTTCTCAAGATTTATTTTCTGCAGCAGATTAATCCCCATTTGGTGCTTTAGTGAGTATTTAGGGCAGCAGGACGGTGTACATGGGACTGAGTCAAAACAAACTACAGTGTGTGTGTTCATTCAGTGCAACAGTGAGGCTCATTGATGTTGTTTTTAACAACAATGGAGCGGTGGTCATTTCTTCACAGCCGTTGGATAAAAGCCAGATTTTAGAAAAGCGTTTGTCCTGCAGCGGTTTGACTTTTGAAAACAAGAGCCAGTGAAAATGTGGGACATCGTCTCAATATGTGGGACGTGGCACAAGGGATAAAAATGCTTTGCAGTCCCTCGTAAAGTGAGACACCTGGTCACCCTACGCCCACCACTTAGTAACCATTTAAAATGTAAAGTTTCAGTGGACGTTAAGTATAGGATAATGTTGTGATTGCGATAATGAAAACTGTGATACAGTCATTCAAATGTCACAGATGACACAGTAAATGTTTGTTGTTTTGAATCAGGAAGACAAAAGAATATGATCATGAATCAGGTCTCTACTCATTTCTCTCTGTGAAGCATCTGGAATAGGGATCAGTCTGCTCACACCCTTGTTACCCCGTCACCTGACCGTGTGATCAACAGGTCCAAACAGTCGGGACACGCCCCTATCCGCCACGCTAGCATCTACAGATCTGACGGCTCATGAGCTCCAGTACCAGACTATTCTTTTGCACATGTGAGAGCGTCCAAACATGGCTGAGAGAAAGGCAGCACACACAGAGAGAGAGAGAGAGGGACAGCGTAGCTTTGTGGTCACAGCTTTGTCTTCTATAGTGCAAGAGTCAACTATACTGTACTCTGTTATGCTGGGCCTTGTCGCTGTATGAGCTACTACAGTAGGTGTTCTCACGGATACTGACGTAGTGTCGCTCACATGGCTGTTACATGCAGAACAATACAGTGTCCAGTAAAGTACAGAGGTGGAAAGACTACGTTTATCCTCTGCTCAGTGTCCCCCAATTTGGCTTTATGCACACCGTACAGTGTAAATCACCTAATGCAGGGGTCTACAACCTGCGAGATTTCGAGAAAAAAGTCATAATATTACGAGAATAAAGTCGTAATATTATGAAAATAAAGTCAAAGGTTTACGAAAAAAAAGTCTTAGTATTATGAGAATAAAATCATAATATTATAAAGTAGTAATTTTACGTGTTATTTTCTTTTTTTTCTCGTAAAGTTATAATTTTATTCTCGTAATGTTACGACTTTTTTCTCGTAAAGTTATGACTTTATCCTGGAAATCTCAGATTTTTTTTCCCTCAATGCTGCCCTAATACACCGTAGTACATTTGCACTTTGGCCCTCACTGCATTAGACTTATATACTATATACTTAGACTATAAGCTGTGTTACCTTCATCACAATACTCAAATGTTTTGCGGCTCCAGACAGATTGTTTTTTTGCCTAAAATGGTTCTTTTGATAGTAAAGGTTGCTGACACCTGACCTGATGTATGTGAACATACGGGAATGTGACGTAGACACTCACAGCTGGTGTGTTTGACTAACTAGTTGTTGTATGATTCATTCGATCTGATGGCCTTTACTTTTTCAATAATACTTTGTTTTCCCAATTGTTTAACAAAATTGTGATTTTGTAATATCATCCGATATGTGACCATCTTATCCAACTCAACGCAGCCGACATGTTGGTTATTATAAAAATCTGTGACAGTCACTATATTCAGCTTCATCAACCACTGCAGGTGATCATGATGGGAGCGGAGCAGAACGGCTTGCCTCAGGACTACCAGGAGAAGCTGAGAGCAATCCAGACCAACATGTATGAGGGCCCTCTACCCATGATGGCTGACCTGGAGCGGGCCAGAAGGAGAGCCAAAGAGAGGGTCAACCACCGTTCTGATGCCTGATAATCCAGCACAATCCAGGTCCACTTTTTACTACAGGAAAGTCCTCGTAACGCTGTATTCAACCTACTACTGTAGCTCAAGGGATGACACCCCAGGTGAATAGGGTAAAAAAGAAATAACAGTTTTTTTGTATTACAAGTTTTCTTAAATGTTACGTTTAATATGCAAATGAGGCTTCATCTAATGCTAACTTTTGGTCAATTTAGGAGAAATATACACATACATTTGACAAAAAAAAGTTTATTCAAATGTATTAGTATACTTCTTTTAAACTTTTAAAATAAGAAAGTATGCTTTCAGTTTACTTTTTATGTACTTATCAGAGATATACTTCACAAAATTATACTTAAGTATCCTTAGCTTATACTGTCAAGTATACAGAAAAGTACATTTGACTAAGTACTATAAGTTCACTTACTTGAAAACTTACAAGTATACTTGTAGTAAAAACTATTAAACTAGTAGTTTACTAAGAGTATACTTTAAAGTGTACTTTCAGAAACTAAAAAGTGGGCTACAAGTATATAACTAGTAAACTAACAGTATACCTATAAGTACACTTTTAGTATAGTTCATATCATAGATGCAGTACAAAAGACAACTTGGATGAAAACTAGTTATGTACTCAAAGTTTACTATTCTTACATATAAAGTATACTTAAAAAGTATACTTTTATAAACTACAAAGTGGGCCAATTTAGTCCCAAGAAGTATTGAAGTAGTGCACTTAAAAGTATACTACTAGTATACTGATATTAGTATACCTACTACATAAAGTATACTTACTTACTTTATTTTACTTAATAAAATAAACTTGAAGTATACTACTTCAGGGCAGGTATATACAGGCAGACAGGATGAGAAAAATAATGTGTGTGATACTTAAGTATCCTTAGCTGATACTGACAAATATACAGAAAGTATATAGAAAAGTCTAAGTGTACTTGGCAAGTATACAGAAAAAATGGGCTAAATAATGTTTATAATTCAATACATTTTGAGGTAAATATTGGGGGTAATTTGGCCGTAATTCCAAAGAAATTTCAAATAGGTTACTTGCTAATTATCTCCTAATTACCATGAAATTTGCGGACCAGTAAAATTAAGTGTTACCATCTGAAAGAAGACATGTTATGGAGGCAAAAATAGCTCAAAATCTCAATATTGACCAGTGCATGAAAAACAATGGTTTTGTCTGGGTTGTCTTGCCTTAATAAGGTCACCTTAACTAGCGGCTCAATGGCTAACCTTAATGCCAGCAGCCTGGTCTATGAGTCTGAGTGACCACTGTCAGTTGCCTGTATAGATGAAAATAATAGTCACATTTTGACAGTATAGAGGTGTGAGATCCACCAGAAATGTTGCATGAAGACATATCATAAGGAACAATACAACAGGTTATTTTCTATTTGGCTTCACCAATGTGCCTTAATGTTTTTATGGTTGAAATATACCTTATTTCAATGCTTATTTCTTGCTCGTAACACCACTTTGAGTAATAAGATATTCCTTAAACAGCCATATACCAGTGTTTTTGTACCATGGTACTGCATTTACAGTATACTTACAGAATGATTTCTCACTTCTGCTCCGCAATACCAATCTACAATAACATTAAATAATAGCAGGCACACAAGGTTATTACCTAAATATTAAGGATTATTTTCATTCCTTAAAAAAAAAATACATTCATAATCAGTGGCTATAATTTGTCATGAAGGAAACATGCAAGACACAAATGTGTTCCTTTAATGCTCTATGAAATGTAATATTTGTGATGCTAATTGTCATTTCCAAGACAACTGTAACATTATTATTGAAATATACATTAAAGTGGTTTATGTCAACACAGACACAACTTCTACCTGGTCATTCACTGAACTAAACAAAATGATAGAAAAGGACTGGAATGAATACACTATCAGTGGTTAGTAGCTTGTCACAAACTGCTCTTTGACATTTCTCAGTTGAAATGCTCGGCTATGTTACCTGCAAACTTCCTTTATGACCTTTGACCTTTTCAATAACATTGTTTTTTTTGTCTCTGTCTCTCAACAAGCCACCTGTAACTGTTGGTTTAACATTTGATGCAACCAAGCATAACATAATGTCACCACACTCCCTTTCAAGCGATCACCTCTAGAGTGCATGCAAACAGGTAGAAACGCAGTATATGGCTGGACTGTGGATAGTCAGTGGTAGTGGGTATAATGTGATTTCCTGGATATTGTTTGTTGTGTACTGAAGTAACATATCATATGTACAGAAGAGTATTAGGGCCAGGCATGAGGGGAAACAAATGAGAGGAGGAAGGTTGTTTTTTGCATTTTGAGATAAAGTTGAAATTTCAGTATATGTGCTAGTCGTTCGATGTTTATTCTTGACATTTCGACTTTACTCTTGAATGGTATTTCAACTTAATTCTTAACATTTTTACTTTATTCTCAAAATGCAAAAGAAAAAAGTGCATTTCACTGTGTTGTTCTTGCAATGGATTGCTTATTTGAAAACTAAATAACCAAATAGCTGACTACTTGAATTGCAAACTAACGTGTCACGTTACTCTTTACAACAAAAAAGTGATCTGAGTTTCTTTGTAACTGCTCGCTAAGAACACACTAACGTTGCACACCATACTTGCCAACCCTCACGATTTTCCCGGTTTCCTCCCAGGGTCACAATTCAACTTTTCACACCTTTTTTTGTCCTTTTCGTTATCACAACCTGTTTCACGTGACAGCGAAGACGTCATGGCGTGGCGCAAGCAATTGAAAATAACGGGATTCGGAGCGCAGTGGTGGCGTTGACGCGTTGTGTCTGAAAGGACCTTCAGTGAGTGAGAGACGGAGAGAACTGAGAGAAAGAAATACTCAAGCAGTTGCAACAAATGAATGAATGAAAACTGATGAATATTATCTTATACCAGAATCACTCCAGTTCACACCAGAGGAGCAAATTATTCAGTTTTCTTTCCTGAGAATTAAAAGTCAAATTAAAAGTAGGCCCATTTGACAAAAATACTGGTGCAGTGTACTTATTATTTTGTTATTTTAATTTGTTTTCATTTGCATTTAAAAGTCGCAGGAAGCAAAGTCTCTGAAACTCAAACTTTTCTGAGGGAGGACCATGGAAGTACCCAGATCTTCCAGCGATCTTCCGCATCTGTAATCTGGCTGTTTTCGAAACCGCATACTGCATACTACTGAGGAGCGCAGTATGCAGTATACAGTACATACTGTATACTGCGTTCCTCAGTAGTATGCAGTATGTGACAGTTAAAGTGATGTATTTAGCAGTATGCTAGACGAGGCTTAAGCCTTCAAACCAGCTCTTAAAGCACAGGACAAAAAAACTAACTTGTACCACTATTACAATATTATCAAAAAATACAACTTTGATTTTGTTGTTTATGTTGTGCTTGTTTACTTTATAAGATACTGCAGGTTTAAACTATTTATTCTGACAGCTCATAAAGAAGTCCGACAAACAGGATCATCAACGAGGAGAGACGGGAAATATAAAACATTCATCCACAACGTTTACTTTACTCAAACTGCTTTTTCAGTTACAGCAAATGGACTGATCTCCCTCCAGATATTAGAGAAATGTTAAAAAAGTGTCATGTTGTCTCATCAGGAACCTCTCTGCCCCGTCAGAAGCTGCTCTTTCCCTCTCCTCTTCTCTCCTCTTCCTCTCCTCTCATCTTCCCTCGCCACTCTGCTGCTCTGCAGCCGCTCTGTGAGCGTCACTGGCCGGCTCTCCAGCGAGCTACGCCCGCGGGTGATTGTGGAGCTTTTTAACTCGAAAAAAGGCAAATAAACACAGGTTCCTGTTAATTTATAATGGACATCTGTGTTGTGATATTTAAACAAACTATCCGTCAACAAGGAAATCAAAGCCTCTCTTCTACAGACCGGTCTCTAGAGAGCTCCAGCAGCTCATAGCGGTCTCTGAGCGTGACTACCCGGCTTGCTGGCAGCGACCCGGGCAGGCGCTCGCTGGCTGTCACGGTATTCTGTGGAGCTTCTAAACTCCGACAACGGTGGAACAAATGTTCGATTCGCCATCTAACTTCGTAAAACTGCCGATATTAATAATCTACACAGTTGATTTCTCGCCTCAAAAACGTTCAGAAGTGAATTTAGTGTTGAAATGGCTACAGAAAACGTAAAAAAAGAGCAGCTTTTGGCTGCTGTTTTTATACCCGTAGCCTGTGCTGTTCCGCCGCTTTGCATTGTGGGATACAGTGGGCGAGCTAGACTGGTCCGATGCATACTGGAGAATGTTTCCAAATCAGTACGTCATCCGGGTATTTCTGGCATACTGGAGATTTTGCTTTTGTTCGCATACTGCATACTACATACTACATTTTGGCCAAATCAGTACGTACTACTAGTATAGTATGCGGTTTCGAAAACAGCCTCTGTGTGTGTGTGTGTGTGTCTGTGTGTGTGTGATGTGGGCGTGGTGTCCCTCTCACTCTCCCTGCTCCCTGATTGCCGTTCAGCCAACACACCTGCTCCAAGTGGCTCACCTGCAATCCATCTACTCATCTACTCTGCAGTATATCAACCCCGGTTCTTCATCCACTCATCACCAGATCGTTGTTTCAGCCCAAAGTGGTAGATCACGTCTCAGGTTATCTTTTGTGTGTTTAACTCGAAACGCTTCGAGTTAAACACACAAACTGTCACGCTTCACCGGCCACCAGCTTCCTCGCTAAAATTTAGCCCAACTTTGGAGCGTTATTTAACCTCCTTCCCGACATGGTGGCATGCCGCGTTCTCAGGGGGTTAACTAGAAAAGTGAGGATGTTCCACATTATTTTGGTGTTTGGCCGGCCCCAGCTGTCCCTCTCTTCGGGGTTGAGTGTCTGAAAGGCCACGATACTGCAGAGAAGCTGCTCTGGTTTATGGAAACAGGACACAGTATTGGCCTCCTTGAGAGTGTAAAATTCCATTTCTGTTGACAAAACATGTCGCCCCTCAGCCCCCTCCTCGACCAGCCAGGCTGCTCCACAGCATCCCTCTCCAGAAACGCTCCCTCCACTTCACACAATTTGTTTTCCAGGCCCTTTTAACCACCCAAGCAGAGCTGTGACGAAATCCCAAATAAACATAGCATGTGAGACAGAGGGACGTATCTAGGACACAACGTTGTCCTGTCTGTGGGGAACCAGGCTGTGCAGCTGCAGCTCCAGTTCATAGCATCACACATGGCCTCCAGCGGTGCAGAGCAGAAGGCTAAACACCGGACACTCCCATCAGGTTCCTGTCACACAGACCAGTGGAGTCTAATGAAGGTTAGAAGTGCCCTATTCACCATTTGATTCCATTATTTCAGAAGCAGCCATGAGAGCCAGCCAAACTTTAACTGCACATTCATTTGGTACATAATGGCTATCCCATGTATACTGTAACAGTGACCAGTTACAACGATTCAAATAAAATCAAGTTGACTTAGTTAGCCACAAAGACAAAAGTGGGGTCCAGCCCATAGACTGTATATAAGAAGTGGACGCAGTCACCGTGACGTCACCCACTGGTTTGTGGACTGCCGTTTTGAAGCCTCAAGTTCAGCTGACATCTTGCTTTTAGCAAGCAGAAGTGACACGAGAGGGGCGAGCTAAGTACAACTAGACGCTGAATGAGACATTTTTAGGCGACCAAAAAGATTATAACTAACTTTGATGAACTGAAAGCACACTGTGAAAAGGTTGAAGGTGTAAGACGAAAACACGGACAACGCCGTGGTAGCGACCTGTCAATCACAAGGTAGCACCGCCTTAAAGCATACCCTGCTTTATGGTCTATTTGACTCTAAATGGGACCATAATTTACTAAATGAACATCATGCTGTATTGAAGAACACTTGAAACTAGCGATTGAGACCATAAACTCATGTTTACAATGTTTACTGAGGTAGGCAGTGGTGGCCTGAAGGTTAGAGAAGCGAGCTTGTGAGCGGGAGGTCGCCAGTTCCTCGCCAAAATTTAGCGTAAATTCAGAGCGTTAATTAACATCCTTCGCAACAGGCTGGTATGACATGGTTGGTACCGATAGATTCCTTAGGTTTTCTAGTTTATGATGCCACTCTAGCTTTAAAACTGAGCCTGCTACAACCTCCGAAAGATCGATTGCGTTAAAGAAATTAGTGACGTTAAAATTATGAGTTTTGGGGGTGTTTATGTTTCAATTTACAATGTTAACTACGTGTTTAAAACTGCAACCGTAATCCGGGAGAAAATATGTTTTCCTCAAAACACAACTGAGAATACAGTTTAGTTGTATGGGAACAGGACAGGGTTGTCCTGTTAAATCTCTGCTTAAGAATCGGAGCACCTCCTACATCCAGTAATAATTTGACAGTGTTTTTTCCAGCTGGAGTCAAACTTTCATTCTGCATGAAGAGTCTGTCAAGAGAGATTTCTGTAACCCGGACTAATTGAATTCTTTTAGAGCTTGCTCCTATTGTGCTTATTTGATGGAGGAGAGTCTGGGCTACGGTGCAGCCTTTAACCTCTTGAACCCTGATTTCCCTCTCACGTTTAAAGCCGTGCTGAAGTAGGAACTGTGTTTTCCACACTGTAAAGCAATAACACATACAGTAAGTCAATTTAAGATAAGATAAGATAAGATATTCCTTTATTAGTCCCACAGTGGGGAAATTTGCAGTGTACAGCAGCAAAGGAACAGTATATACAGTATTGATAATAAACAGACTATATACAAAATTGCACAAGATGAAAATTTGTTCATGAAACAGGAAACAGGTACCCTGTCGCACAGCCCACAGTCATAGATGCTTGAGCCCCCCCACAGGCACTGGCAAACATGTGGGGTGGACTCAACAACAGTTAAGTGGGACACAGCAAGAAACCACACGTGGGCCATTACACAACCAGCTGCATCACCGTATGAGAGTCATGGTGACCTGCATGGAAATGAATCACAATCTTCTTTGGGGCAGTTGAGAGGAGTTTTAAGTGTGCTGCATAGCTTAATCTCAGAGACATAAAGCTAGTTGCTGTGTGAGTGTATGAACACAATGATTAGTGGTGGAATTGGCTGCGATGCACCAGCTAAAATCTTCCCTATGGCACCAAATTGGACTTGATGTTTGTAAGTAGGATACTGGGCCGGGGTGGACGGTGGACTTGGGCTCTCAGCCTGTTACAAACACCAGCTTGTCCCCAATGTTTTTGTTCTTTTGCCTTCACCAAAAAGCTGAAAAACTGGTGAGTACATGTCAAATCCCATGTTCAGAAGTGTGTTGCGATAAAAAAAAAAAATTGGAGGGTAAAGAAGAAAAAACAAGCACAGTCTTCGCAGAGCAGCTACTATGTTGTCTGGACCTCGCCGTGCCATCTTTTTTTCCCCTTGGCAATAATATAACAGCAGACAACTATTGTCTATGTGAAGATATAGAGGAGTAATGTCTACCTGAGCAGAGAATGAAGTCGCTCTCCCTCTGTGTGTGTTATAATCAGAGCTTCAGTGTGCTTTGGTTACATAGACGGCCGGCGTTCCTCTGTTGTTCCCCACTGGCTAGCTAATGGCTGCCGCTCTGCACTGTGCTCATACGGCTCATACCAAAGCCCCCAGGAAGTGCGCCGGTCGTTGATGCCAATTTTTGTAGTGGCCAAACGGCGGTACTACAACTTCTGTGTCCGTCACGTGATGTCATTGGGCCCAAAAATACTTTTTCCTATGGACTTACATTGGGAAAGAGACGTATGCAACTCAGCGGATAATTTTGTTTTAGGTGAATCAACTTCCCAGTACGAACACTCTAATAGCCCTTATTTAAATAAATAAATCATTAGGTCCTAAAAGTTGTAAAATGCACTAATAGCTGAATCCAGACTTATTTTCCTTCCTCCGTTCATGTGAATGAGACCCAGACGGAGGCTGTATCAAGTTCTCTTAATACATCCATGGCTCATACAGCTCATACCATACTCATACTGTATATTGTTTGTAGTCAGTTACTAAATCAAAAGTAAAAGAGATGTTTGGGATAGGATCATCAGGTACAGTAGAGGTGGATTGTTTAGTGTTTTCAGGCAGAGTGAAGGCTGCCAGACGGGAACTATCACACATTATACATTGTATCCTGGTTTATATTCAACCTGTTGTTTGTTATCTCTGAACCGGGCTGCTGGGTCATCACACTGTGACTTGCAGAAGGTGTTCAGGAGTTCAGGAAGTATTAGCTATATACTGTAATTAATGGTTAACCAATGGAGCCAAGTTTGACTTCTTAATGGAGCCTGTAAATACAATATTGTAAAATAATAGTATCAAACAGTTTTGCAATAATTGAGTGGCTTCACGGGATGACTGCACACACAAAAATAAAACAGGATTGATGTGAATAATGAGTAACATCTTGCAGCAGAGGGGCTAACCATCTGCCCCCCTATTGTCTGTGCTCCATTAGTTACCCAATAATAGGTTTAACTGATAGAGACAAATGTTTCTATGGTGTCTCTGAAGAAAATGGAGAGGCTGATGAAAAGCGCTTTATAAGACATTATGAGCAATTTGGAATTCAGTGTTTGCTCAGGGACACTTTCCTGATATATAGACAAATCCATATGTTTCGCGATTTACCGTGTTAGGAAATAGTCACGAAGTGTAATCTATTTGATTCGTGTACATAGACACAAATTTTCCTTTTTTTCTCCCTTGACACTCAGCACGACTTTCAACAACGTATTTTTATTGCGTTTTCCTACGAATGTCCAACAACACGTGACGCATGTGTCAATATCCACTCCAGTCTTTTCAAAATAAAACTACTTAGTTAGGATTAGGAAAAGATCAACTTGGTTAGGCTTAGGCAACAAAAATACTTAGTTAGCTTTAGGAAAAGATTGCGGTTTGGCTTAAAATAACTCTGGGAGTGCTGAAACTGAAGTATGGAAGTTACGTGACAAATAAATCAACTTTGACTTGTGGTTTCAAACAGCGGTCTCCTTTCCAGTTCACAATTACGGGGATTACATACAAATAAATTTCGTCCTGACCATCATGAAAAAAGTAGTTTTTGTCACGTAACTTCCGTACTTAAGTTACAGCACTTCCGGTGTTATTTTAACCCAAACCGCGACCTTTTCCTAAAGCTAACTAAGTAGTTTGTTGCCTAAGCCTAACCAGGTCGATCTTTTTCTAAACCTAAGTAAGCTGTTTTATTTTGAAAAGACTGGAGCAGAAATTGACACGTGCGTCATGTGTTCCTGGACATTTGTAGGAAAACGCACTTAAAATATGCTGTTTAAAGTAGTGCTGAGTGTAAAGGGGAAAAAAAGGAACATTTTGGAATCAAAACATTACATTAAAGTGCAACTTTGATCACACTATAATTGCTTTTTAATTGATAAATTACTCAACTATAATTTAACACTACAGTATATAATCATTCCAGTGGCAGGTACACCAGGCTCCACAGCATCGGAGGTACATCCCCATGTCATTGTTATGAGTTAGTGAAAATAGTGTGTCAATTCAGGTTATGGTCGGAAAAAGTATGGGCTGTTGTTTCCTGCAGGGAGGGCTTCTGGTAGGTTAATCTGTACAATGAAACATTCACTTGGGTTATCTTCCATGTCCCGCCCACTTCCCCTGACTGACAACAGCCTCGCCCTCATAATGTGGGTCATTTATGCAAAGAGGAAAAAGAAATAGAGGAATAATCCCACCGATATCAATGTGATGACTGAGACTTTCTCTCCATATCCAAGTGTTTGGACACCTTCAATAAACAGGACATGCTCTGTATAGGCCTATACACGACACAGATGTTGTAACCTCATTTGAACAGATGTGTCTGACAACTGATTTGTCATTCAGAGGCTACATAACAACTACAAGAAGGTTTTACAGCGCTGTGAAGTCAAAGGCTCATGGGAGGAGTAGTTATGTAATAACACAAAAAAAAATCAGAATTGTCCTGTGTGCAGAAGTCTGCTTCTTTTAAACTTAAAATAAGAGAGTATACTTTCAGTTTACCTTCTATGTACTTATCCCCACTGATATTAGTATACTTACTACATAAAGTATACTTGGGACATATAAAATAGCAAAAGTATCTTTATGTAATGCATATATCATTGTCTAAGCACTATAAGTTAAAGAAAACTTACAAGAATACTTTCAGTAAAAACTAATAAAATAGTAGTTTACTGAGAGTATACTTTAAAGTATACTTTAACATAAACTAAAAAGTGGGCTACAAGTATATAACTAGTAAACTAACAGTATACCTATAAGTTCACATAGTTCACTTCATAGTATAGTTGCAGTACAAAATACAACTTAACTAAACTAGTTATGTACTCTATAAAAATCAGACTTGTCCTGTTAGGAGGACCCTCCTCCTCCTCCTCCTCCTCCTCCTCCTCCTGAGACATTACAATCAGTGAGCTGCTTATAAACCTCTGGCAGGGCGCACGGAGACACACTTGTTTTTGTTTGTTCCACCGGACACGTTTGACAGGACGCAGACAGACATGGGAAGAGAAGCGAGACCCAACTGGGACAACCCCATCCAGTTTGTTCTGGCATGTGTATCATATGCAGTCGGTCTGGGCAACGTGTGGAGGTTTCCATACCTCTGTCAGATGCATGGTGGAGGTAAGTGGAGTGCACTTACACAACAGGCCTGTCTGTATACCTCTGAATGGTCACAGGTTAATGTGTAGCATGGACTGAGGCCAATGGGCAAAGAATTATTCATATACACACAAAGTCTAATCTGCATTTTAAATTTCCATTCCTTTTTATTTCATCAGGGTTAATTACGCACAATAATACTCACGTTTAAACTTCTCACACCACCCTTATTACCAAAAAGAAGTTTATCCAAGTGTGCTTCTTTTAAACTTAAAATAAGAGAGTATACTTTCAGTTTGCCTTCTATGTACTTATCCCCACTGATATTAGTATACTTACTACATTTTTACTTTCATGAACTAAAAAGTGGGATACAAGTATATAACTATTAAACAGTACAGTATACCTATTCACTTGTTGTATAGTTCATATTATAGTTGCAGTACAACATACAACTTAGTAAACTGGTTTCTGTACCCAAAGTGTACTGTTCTAAAGTATACTTTTATAAACTAAAAAGTGGGCCAATTTATTACCAAGAAGTATTGAGGTAGTACACTTAAAAGTATACTACTAGTACACTGATATTAGTATACCTACTACATAAAGTATACTTGGGACATATAAAATAGCAAAAGTTTCTTTATGTAATGCATAAATCATTGGCTAAGTACTATAAGTTAAAGAAAACTTACAAGTATACTTTCAGTAAAAACTAATAAAATAGTAGTTTACTTTGAGTATACTTTAACATAAACTAAAAAGTGGGCTACAAGTATATAACTAGTAAACTAACAGTATACCTATATGTTCCCTTGTAGTATGGTTCATAGTATAGTTGCAGTACAAAATACAACTTAACTAAACTAGTTATGTACTCAAAATTGACTGTTCTTACACTAAAAGGACACTTAAAAGTATACTTTTATAAACTAAAAAGTGGGCCAATTTAGTCCCAAGAAGCATTGAAGTAGTACACTGATATTAGTATACTTGGGAAATATACTTGAACTACATAATTTTACTCAATAAGATAAATTTGAAGTGTACTACCTTTTTCATAAGGGTAGGTCTGCTTATACATTTTGCGTGACATTAAAAACAAATAAACAAATAGGAGTTATTTGTGGTAGAGCGACATTATCCAGCGGTTTAGCACTTGTTGCCTGTAATCTGAGTCATGCATGGGCTGTTTCTGGCATAAAGACTGAATGAGTTATTGTTAATGACCTGCAGGTCATAAACTTGGGTAGAACCGGAATAATTAGACACTTCTACCGTATGTTTCTTATCTACAGACTTTACTCTCTAACTGCTGTTGTAGTACCACAGTGAAGTGATAAGAAACAATAGTATAATATACTGTAGGGCCTGATTCACAAACACCAGTAGACCTACAGAGGAACATCTTCAATAACATACACAATTACATTACTTTTAATTTCAGCAGTAAATGTATTTAGCTTTTATTTTTTCAGGATGTTTCCCACTGAGATTCAAAACCTCTTTTCAAAGGGAGCCCTTAGCCAATGATTTATGCATTACATAAAGAAAACTTTTGCTATTTTATATGTCCCAAGTATACTTTATGTACTAAGTATACTAATATCAGTGTACTAGTAGTATACATTTAAGTGTAATACTTCAGTACTTCTTGGGACTAAATTGGCCCACTTTTTAGTTTATAAAAGTATACTTTTAAGTATACTTTAAATGTAACAATAGTAAACTTTGAGTACATAACTAGTTTACATCTAAGTTGTATTTTGTAATGCAACTATATTATGAAGTGAACTATACTACAAGTGAACTTATAGGTATACTGTTAGTTTACTAGTTATATACTTGTAGCCCAATTTTTTGTTTATGAAAGTACGCTTTAAAGTATACTCTTAGTAAACCACTACATTATTAGTTTTTACTGCAAGTATACTTGTAAGTTTTATTTAAATTATAGTACTTAGCCAATGATTTATGCATTACATGAAGAAAACTTTTGCTATTTTATATGTCCCAAGTATACTTTATGTAGTAAGTATACTAATATCAGTGTACTAGTAGTATACTTGTAAGTGTACTACCTCAATACTTCTTGGGAATAAATTGGCCCACTTTTTAGTTTATAAAAGTATACTTTAGAACAGTACACTTTGGGTACACAACCAGTTTTGATCTAAGTTGTATTTTGTACTGCAACTATACTATGAACTACTGTATACTACAAGTGAATAGGTTTGCTGTACTGTTTAATAGTTGTACTTGTAGCCCACTTTTTAGTTTATGAAAGTATACTTTAAAGTACTCTCAGTTTAATAGTTTTTATACTGCAAGTATACTTGTATACACTTGTAGCCAACTATTTAATATAAGAAAGTGCACTTTTTATACTTTAACTTATAGTATTTTGCCAATGATTTATGTATTACATAAAGAGACTTTTGCTTTATTTGACTTGATATTTTGCGATGATAAATACAAAAAAAATGTTCACACGCCTCCACGGTGAACGGAGAATCCAAAAACTTCTTGATGAATTGAAGTAAATTCATATCAAAACATTCGTTTACAAACTCTCACACACTTTAACAGGCTACTCTATCAAAAAGAAGCACAACTACAAGCCAAATACCTTTCTGTAGGCCTACAAAGCAAGAATACTTAATCATACTGTTCTTGAGTATATCTCAATCAAAAGATTAAGACAAGTATAAGCCAAGTATACTTAGACTGTACTGTATACTTGTCTGTATAAGCTAAGTATACTTAAGTATATCACTGATAAGTACATAAAAAGTAAGCTGAAAGTATACCCTCTTATTTTAAGTTTGAAATAAGTATACTAATAATAGCACACTTGAAGTTTGACTGAAAACAAAACAGCAAACAGTTCAAAACAACATAAGAAATGAAACATTAAGGAAACAAGTAAAGGAAACTAGTGAATTATTACTGTTGGTCAGTAACAGGACAAGTGTGGTCAAATAATCCTGTTGTTTATAATCTTCCATGTTTATGAAATAATCTAGGTTAAGGTGACCCTGTGGCTGACACCAAGATAAGGGTGCAAAGACCTTAAAAGCACTTTCACCAAAGAATCAATGGATTCAAGGATACATAACTTGTCGGCATGGCCGACTTCTGATAGTTTTCAGTAGAAAACATAAAAACTTGCTGCTTGTCAGAGAGGATACAGCACAGAAAAGCCATTTGTTTTTCTACTAGTACAGTATAGTAGTGCTGTGGTATGGTAAAGAATAAAATAGAGCTATAGTTGTAATATGTGCAGAATCCTCAATTAAAATTAATAATGAGAATGGATGTTTGGAAAATATATGGATTCTGAGCAGCAGAAGAAGCAAAGTGAAGAAACTAGGGCTGTCAATCGATTAATATATTTAATCGCGACTATAATCGCATGATTGTCCATAGTTAGTCGTGGTTAAGAATGTACCTTAAAGGGAGATTTGTCAAGTATTTAATATTGTTATCAACATGGGAGTGGGCAAATATGCAAATGTATGTATATATTTATTATTGGAAATCAACACAAAACAATGACACATATTGTATACAAACCTCAAATGCTCAAATCCTAACATGGCAAACTGCAGCCCAACAGGCAACAACAGCTGTCAGTGTGTCAGTGTGCTGACTTGACTACGACTTGCCCTAAACTGCATGTGATTATCATAAAGTGGGCATGTCTGTAAAGGGGAGAGTCGTGGGTACCCATAGAGCCCATTTTCATTCACATATCTGGAGGTCAGAGGTCAAGGGACCCCTTTGAAAATGGCCATGCCAGTTTTTCCTCGCCAAAATTTAGCCGAAGTTTGGAGCGTTATATAGCCTCCTTTGCGACGAGCTAGTATGGCATGGTTGGTACCTATGGATTCCTTAGGTTTTGATACCAGTATCTTCACTCTAGCTTTAAAACTGAGCCCACTACAACCGATAAATCCCAAGTTGAGATAATGCAATAAAGAAATTAGAGGCGTTTAAACAAACGCGTTATTATCGCATTAACTTTGACAGCCCAAGAAGAAATTTTACTCAGCTTCATTATTCAGAGGTGGATGTTCTGTAAGAAGTCTGTTATCTTCTTGCAAGTGCAACTAATTCTTCATGAAAATACAATAACTTATAAAACAATATTATGTTGTCATGTAATGCATTTGAATCTAGTCAAGCAACTTTTCAGTTAAATGTTTGGATATTTAGCAATGGATGTGCCATTGCTGCTTTTTACAGTATAGAGATGTGATGACATTATTGTCCCACGCTCCACCCAGTTCTTTTAAAATTATTCTTTAAATCACTATTTGATCCAAACCAAATCGTATTGCCATGTTTGACAAAAATACAACAGGTGTAAAAGTAACAATTAACCTCTTTTACCCGACTGACCCGGTACCGGGTTCGTCTGAGCTGTGCATTAAAACACTGCCTCTAAAAACTTCATAAAATGCTGTGGTGGTCCTTTTTTTCCTAATTGTTTCTAAAAGAGGAGGCCTTAACGCTACTAAAAACAACACTCCAACAACACTCCAAGTGTTCTCCATTGTCCAAACAATGTTTGTTTGGCAACAATTTAAATATTTTAGTTACAAAATCAACGCACGAGAAATGTATTTTCACTTTATAATATTTCTTACAGTTTTTATATTGAATGTACATACTTGACTTTGGATTATTTTTTGATATTTTATTTACATTGTTATTGATCTTATTTGTTATTATCTAAGTTTTACTTGATCATATTTCATTATTATAATACAATTTAGTTGTTTTTTATTGATGTTATACTGTGCACAATGGTAGAATGTGATGATGCACAGGGTAAATGTCATGGCCAAAGTCTCCATTGTGTGCAAACAGCCTCCTGTAGTGGATATCAGCAGCATTTTATAGTCAGATTCCCTTTCAAGAGGTAGAAAACCCATTTGGCACACTTGGGGTATCCAAGTGGCCAAATGGAGAGTCCGCCTGGTCCTATCCGTACTAAAGCCTTTGCGGCATCTATGTGCTTTGTGTTATTTATATCTGCTTTGGCACAGTTGTAGTCAAGGAGTTGCTGAATGAATTCAGTGGCATCTCTGTGCATGGCATCATTGCTATAATGGTGTTATCCATTGTCTAATCTAGAAAACATTTTAGGCGAGGATAAAAATGTAAATGTTATAATTAATTAATTATACCATGAACACATGATGTACTGTATGTAAACACAGGTGCAGCTGATAAAAGGCAGATAAACTCCACACTACATGTTTGCACAAGAACGTTTATTAATCAGATTTAAATGAGAATGAGTCCTGTATGGATCAGTATGGAGAATAATAAACAGGGGTTCGATAGTGTCATCATAAAGTGTTCAGAGGAGATATCATGAGTTTCGATGGCCGTATTGTTGTGTATTTATTGGTCCACATCTACTGTAATTACTGTACATAAACTTCCGAGAAGGAAACCAGTGAGACACGTGACAGCCTGTTCTCAAGGTTGGACAACTAAATGATCTACCTCGGTTCACCAACACTATGTCTTTGCTCCATATTTCTAGTTTAAAAAATGAATGCCTAGACCAGCAGCAACAGTCATTATGTATAGGGGGTTTATTTTATCTGTGTTTTTTAATGCTATACTATATTCTCACCTTCAGGGGGGTTTCTGATTCCATATTTCATCATGCTGATTCTGGAGGGTGTTCCCTTATTCTACCTGGAGCTGGCCATCGGTCAGAAGATGAGTCGAGGCAGCATCGGGGCGTGGAGCGCCATCAGCCCTTATTTAGGAGGAGTAGGTAAGTGCTGACTGGACAGACTGACTGAAATACAGCAGGGACAGACTGGGAATGAAAAATGACAGGGCTGGGCAGCAAGGTGGCAGGACTCTCTGGAACCATCTGACCAGTATTATATTTATATATTAATTATATAATGCTATATGTAATAGTACACTACAAGGGGTGGGGGAAAAAATCGATTCACCTATGTATCGCAATTTTTTTTTTTTTTACATGCTCGTTCATGTCTATGTAGAGCGAGCACAATCGCGAGCGCGAGCAACATGACGCTGACTTTCGTTGACTTAACGGCCACAGGTGTCGCCGTTAGCAAGCAATTTCTGATTCTTACAAACAGTCCCTTCAAGTTAGATAGACAATATATCAACATTTTAGACTACATCTCAGCATTGGTAATGTGTCCCACATTGTCCCACACAAACATACTCTCTGTCCCACATTTGGTTTGTTGGGATCTGGTCACCCTACGTTGGACAAACCACCACTCTGGCAACTCTTTGACTTTTTTGGGCTTAGCTCATGGGACTTGGTTTCTACGAGAGAGAGTTTCTACGACTCAGAACTTTGACTCACATGAATAAACTGACTTGGAAGACGTATGGGTTAATAGGTGGTTGTAAAATATGTAAAATGGGAAACAAATTGTCCTTTGAAATGATTTTTTATTTAAATTATTTATTTATTTTGTGTTATTCTCTCGTTTTAGGTCTTGCTAGTGTCGTGACATCCCTGTATCTGTGTCTCTATTACAACGTCATCAATGCATGGAGTTTCTGGTACCTCTTTCATTCATTTCAAGTGAGCTGCTATTAAACTACTGTAATTATTGGTAACATTTCATTTCACTGGTCTGCAAATTTCATGGTAATTAGGTGATAATTAGCAAGTAAAGTAATATAATTATTAAATAATGTTTATAACAAAGTCATTTTTCTTTATTTATTATTATTATTATTGTTTTCCCTATTTATTTTTCTCTATTTATTTTTTATTTATTTTTGTTTATTATTATTCCTATTCTATTTGTTTTTCTTTTATTTCTCTTTTCTAACTTTATCTCTCATTTTTATTTTATTTTTATTAATTCATCTATTTATTGATTCTTTTTCAACTCCTTTTCTTTACTTATCTTCTCTTCTCTCCTAATATAAGTATGAATAAACATGTTATTTTTCCTCTCTGTACATTTATGTATTCTCTGGGCCTATGGACGAAAAATATTACTCATTCCTACTTAATTGGAAGCTCACGGACTGCCTCCTAAGGAAACTTAGGACCCTGTTGTGTCTTGTCAAAACATGTGATTGTGCTGTACGACTGTACATGTTGAAAGGAATTTTTTTTAATTTATTAATAATTAATAATTTTCGATCAATTTTAAGATAAATATTGGCGTAATTCCAAAGAAATTTCAAACAGGTTACTTGCTAATTATCACCTAATTACCATGAAATTTTCGGACCTGTAAAATGAAATGTTACCTAATTTCTCAGTAGCCGATACCATATATATATATATATATATATATATATATATATATATACAAAATGTTTGGTCTCGTTTGGACAGTGAGGTAACCCGCCTGTACCGTTGTGTGTTCACTCCCATCCCAGTCAGTCCTGCCCTGGGCAGAGTGCCCCATCAATGCCAATCGTACAGGACCGTTAGAGGAGTGTGAACGTGCGACACCCACCCAGTACTTCTTCTACAGGGAAACACTGGACATCTCTTCTAATATTGAAGTGAACGGAGGCATTCATACAGGCCAGGCTCTGTGCCTTGTGCTGGCCTGGGGGATCACCTACCTGTTCATTGTCCGAGGAGTAAAGTCAACAGGGAAGGTGAGACAGCTACGAGTCCCTCTAACTGCAGATATATTATTTATTCCTAATTGTACATGGTCCGGTCTGGACTTTTAAGCTCAACACGCAGCCAAAGCATTATCCCGATGGCATGTTTATGTTATCAATGTCAACTTGACCCACTGTCTAAAAATACGGTTTTCCACTAGTCTTAATGCTCCTGAAGAACATGTGGCACCTTTGATGGCAGCCTCTGCCATCAGTGTATGAATGTGTGTGTGAATGTTGACTCGTGTTGTAAAGCGCCTTGAGTGGTTGCTAAGACTAGAAAAATGCTATATGAATGCAGTCCATGTACCACCCCCAAAGGTTTGGTTCTCCAAATACTAATAATGAAGCACGCAAGTGTTTTGCTTTTGACCAGAGTGGAGAGAAGATAGTCCCCTCACAACGCATTTACTCCCATATTTGAACTCTGACCCTAACTTTGCTGTCTGGCTCCATCTATAGGTGGTGTACTTTACAGCCGTATTTCCATATGTGGTCCTCTTCATCTACCTGATCCGGGGCGTCACTCTGCACGGTGCCATCAATGGTGTCAAATACATGTTCACACCCAAGGTAAGGCTTGGAAATCGGGCAGTAGACATACAGACATACAGGGTGCTTTGCATTACAGCCTATAGAGGTTAAATAACAAACTGTGATTTAAAGGGACTGTTTGTAACTTTTTAAGCGTATAAATGTACCGGGTCTGGACACATGCGCGCTCGCATATGCGCGCTCGCGTGTGGCTGAAGTCTCTGCTCCTCTGCCTGCCTGCACTTACACAACGCGCGTGTTCTCGCTCCACCTCTAGATGTGCATGCGCGCTCACTCCACACTGCAGAAGAGTTAGTTTAGCTCTGAGAATATCTAGTGAATGTACAGTGGACGTTTGCGCAGAAATAAATGCTGCAGCTCCTCCAGACCAACAGAGGTTCTCCGTGTCTTGTGAAGTGACGGGGCTCTGCAGCGAGAAACGTTATCACCGGCACCTGGTAGGAGACGGTAACGTTTCTCTTCCTGCAGCGGGGCTGAAGCAGGAAGAGAAACGTTATCGTCTCCGACCGGGTGCCGGTGTCTCCCCTGTTCTCTCCAGCTGCGGTCGGAGGCGATAATGTTTCTCTTCCTGCTTCAGCCTCAAAGCCAACACTAAGATCAGCATTGATTCATGGAGAGACCTTCGTCTGGTCAGCTAACATTACTGCCAAGCAGTCGAAATATAGAGTGATATTGTGGTTTTAGCAGACGTGTGTCTCCTCACTGTTTTGAGCGATGCTTGTTCATGTCTATTTAGAGCGAGCAAGCGCGAGCCCGACACTGACTTTCATTGACTTAACGGCCACAGGTGTCGCTGTTAACAAGCATTTCTGAATCTTACAAATAGTCCCTTTAAGTAGTTTCATTCCATTGACAATACTAGGGATGTGGCGGTGAGGAAATTCTCCCACTGGTTAATAAACTCGTGACAACACCGGTGTTACCGATTACACCGGACATTTTACAAGAAAAGATGATGCTCAATATCTGTAGAGCGCTTTTAAAAAAAAGTGTCTGCCCTGCAGTGGTTTGACTCTTGAAAACTGGAGCCGATGAAAATGTGGGACATCGTCTCAATATGTGGGACGTGGGACAAGGGATAAAAAGGCTGTGCAGTCCCTCGTAAAGTGGGTCACCTGGTCACCCTAATAAATGATATGACGGGCCAGTAAATTACATTTGAAAATGTGGCAAATGCCCCACTGAGCCATGTAAAATATGAAATAAAACATTCAAGCTATGAAACCACACAGCTCATGAATAATCTCATTGTGCTTATGTATCCCTGACGTGACAGCCAGACAGTGAAGCCTCTGCAGAACCGTAAAAGAAATGTCTTAAAATGTAATGTGTAAAGGTTTGAGCTTATGTGTTGCTTTGTATGTGCGTTTGTCTGCTTTCAGATGGAGCAGCTTGCCGACCCGAAAACATGGATCAATGCGGCCACTCAGATCTTTTTCTCCCTGGGTTTGGGTTTCGGGACACTTATAGCTTTTGCCAGCTACAACCAGTACAACAATAACTTTGAGCGCCAGGCCATCATCGTTTCCGTCATCAACTGTGGAACCTCCATCTTCGCCAGCATTGTCACCTTCTCCATCTATGGGTTCAAGGCCACCGTCAACTACGAGAACTGTCTGGAGAGGTGTGTGTTGTGCTAATGTGTATATGTGAGTGCACCCGTAACACCTGTGTGCATGTGTGTGAATTTTAAACAGTATGCAGTAGAAAAAATAATAAATCCTCACTGGGGCTGTCAATCGGTTAAAATATTTAATTCATCGCAAATTCATCGCTCATTTTTTATGTTCAAAATGTACCTTAAAGGGAGATTTGTCAAGTATTTAATACTCTTATCAACATGGGAGTGGACAAATATGCTGCTTTATGCAAATTTGTGTATATATTTATTATTGGAAATCAATTAACAACACAAAACAATGACAAATATTCATGTAACGGTCCTTTTTTGTTCCTCTTCCAGGACACGCTTACTGCTGCTGAATACCTTTAATCTAGCAGAGGACAGGATCAACATGGACAACGTCTTGGACTGGATTACGAAGCTGAACACAACGTACCCAGAGCAGTTCGCTGAAATCGAATACAAACTGGAAGGCTGCAGCCTGGAGAGTGAGCTAGACACGGTACGTTCCTCATCATTACAATATATGTATAATTATCAATATAATGAGAATATTATTGGTTCACACTGATTGTGAGAGACAGGAACATATTTCAACCCTCTGAGACCCACTATATACCCGTTTTAGTCCTGTTTAGTGAGGTACAGGGGGTCTTTAGGGGGAGATAGCAGGTCAACAGTAGATGTCACATAGAAGTGGTGTACATCATCTGAAAGCTGGAACCTGAAGATTAATTTGAGATGCTGCTCAGCACTGAGTATCAAGTCGTTTTAGTTATTAATCACAAATAAACATGAATTAATTAATTAAAATAAATTGTGAAAGTGTATAAGGGTTTAGAACATGATGATTGAAGTATATGATGGTCATCCCCATGCTCTATTATGTCTCATAGGTTGTAGCAGCAATTTTTGGGTAGATCTAAAAAAATGTTACCTCTCGAGAATTGATACAAATTACCAATCATCCCTCCAAAATATCACAATAAGACACCAAGACCTTGAGGAACACCATAGAAGAAGCCATGCTGTGATTTGGTTTAAAAAACTTTTGACATTTGGAGATTCCTGCAATTTTTCAGCGATTCTATGGCGAGCACTGCTGTTGTGTAAACTGCTCAGAAACCCCCTTGATCTAGCTAGGAAAGCCATCCATCCTCTATATATTGTATATATTTATCATTGGAAATCAATTAACAACACAAAACAATGACAAATATTGTCCAGAAACCCTCACAGGTACTGCAGTTAGCATAATAAATATGCTCAAATCATAACATGGCAAACTGCAGCCCAACAGGCAACAACAGCTGTCTGTAAAGGGGAGACTCGTGGGTACCCATAGAACCCATTTTCATTTACATATCTTGAGGTAAGAGGTCAAGGCACCCTTTTGAAAATGATCGTGCAATTTTTCCTCGCCAAAATTTAGCGTAAGTTTGGAGCATTATTTAGCCTCCTTTTTTCTAGTTTCATATGATACCAGTATCTTCACTCCAGCTTTAAAACTCAGACTCAAAAACTCAAACTCGCAAATTGCGTTAATGCATTAAAGAAATTAGTGCAGTGAAAATAAATGTGCGCATTATTAACGTGTTATTATCTGGTTAACTTTTACGGCCCTGGCTGAGAGTGATGTGTGCTAACTCTCTCCCTCAAGACTTCTACTTTGTAGAGCAAAACACATCTGAATGCAGCAAATTTATGCCTTTTTTTCACGACGCCAAGACATAATGGGTGAAAGCCCACTTCAGATTCCAGTCACAAAGTGTTTGTGTCTCTGTTTCATGTGTTTCAGGCAGTGGAGGGAACGGGTCTGGCCTTCATTGTGTACAGTGAGGCCATTAAGAACATGCCGTTGTCTCAGCTGTGGTCAGTGTTGTACTTCGTCATGCTCCTGCTGTTGGGAATGGGCAGCATGCTGGGCAACGTCACCGCCATCATCACCCCGCTACGAGACTTCAAGGTTGTGTCCCACTTGAGCGACGAGTTGCTCAATGGTAAGATCCAGGCTGATGTTGCCATCATCATCATCGTCGTGTCCAGTCCCAATAAGCTACTGTCATACTGGAGCTGTTCATACTGGTTGTGGTTACAAACAAAATCAAATGAAGTATCATGTTTACACACTACAGTAAAGAGAAGCACCAGACATATCTCGCCACAATGGGAGAACTTTTGAAGTTGAGTTTCTGCTGAAACTGGACATACACTCCCCAGGGGTTAAGAAACGCTGCCTGGCAGACTTTCCATTTGGCCACTTGGATACCCAAAGTGTGCCAAATGTTTTTTTTCTACCTCTTGAAAGGGAATCTGGCTATAAAATACTGCTTATATCCACTACAGGAGGCTATGTACACACAATGGAGCCTTTGGTCATGACATTAACCCTGTGCATCATCACATTCTACCATTGTGCACAGTATAAAATCAATAAAACACAACTAAATTATATAATTTTGACTCCAAATGGAGTAGTTTTATTATAATAATGAAATATGATCAAGTAAAACTTAGATAATAACAAATAAGATCAATAACAATGTAAATAAGATAACAAAGAAGAATCCAAAGTCAAGTATGAACATTCAATATAAAAACGCTCAAAAATATTATAAAGTTAAAATACAATTTCTTGTGTTGATTTTGTGACTAAAATATTCATTAACAAACAAACAAACATTGTTTGGACTAAATACACTTGGAGTGTTGTTTTAGTCACGTTAAGGCCTCGTCTTTTAGAAACTATTCAGAAAAAAGACCACCACAGCATTTTATGAAGTTTTTAAAGGCAGTGTTTTAACACACAGCTCAGACAACTCTGGACAATCATGAGATAAATCGCGATTAAATATTTTAATCGACTGACAGTCCTAGTAAATCTATTACATTTTGGTCCTTTAAAGTGGACCTTGCTCTCGTCTGCTGTAATTTAGTATGTGTTGCTATGCAGCGGATGTTAAAACATACTAATTGGAGAGTTAATGTATATCAGTGACTGAGTGCTGTGTTTTTCTTGCAGGTTTAGTGTGTTTGTTCTGTCTGCTGCTCGGCCTGGGCTTCACCACCACGTCAGGGAATTACTGGTTTACCATGTTCAACGATTACGGAGCCAATTTCTCTCTGCTCTTCATCGTCCTCATCGAGGTCATAACTGTCAGTTACATCTATGGAATTAAAAGGTCCGTGTCTTTGTGTGTGGTCCAGTTGTTTTGGCTCAACTAATGGCGGCGAGTAGTGATTTTAATATGTTTAATATCTTCTCATTTTAGGTTTGAAAAAGACATAGAAGACATGATCGGCCATCGTCCCAACTGGTACTGGAAGATCATGTGGGCAGGAGTCAGTCCCCTTCTCCTCATCACCCTCTTCGTCGTCTATATTGTCAACTACATCCGAGGAGGGACACCCACCTACCAAGCATGGAACCAAGAGCTGGTGAGCTTTTTCCTTCTCCTTTACTGATGTCTTGAACATACTGCTTTTAATCTCCAAGCTTGTGGAAATGTGTGTATGCGCTGGGGTTACACTGGGCCCTAGCAGAGTTTTGTCTCCTCCAATATCATATCATATCCAACTCTTGCTGAACAATATATGGTTATATAGGCTACTCTTGCAAGCAAATAATATATAAAATATTCGTTGTCTGGCTGGCTATAACTGAACACAAAGACTTAAGACTTGCAAAAAATGACTTGCATCTCTGCTTTTTAGCTCATGAAAGTACACTTTGTATGCTTTAACTTATTATCCTTAGCCAATGATTTATATATTACAGAAAGACACTTTTGCTATTTGGCTTGATGATTTGTGAGGAGAATAAAAAAAAATGTGTTGTTCTCACACTTTAATAGGCTACTGCAAAAATACATATATGAAAATAAGCTTGATTGGATTATATTCACCAGAAGTATAAAACATTACATGTCTCTTATAAATTAAAAAGAAAGTCTTTATTCTTTGATTTTTTTTAGGTTGCTGGGAAAAAAAGTAATAAATAATGCCTGACAATGAAACTGATATATTTGACTTCAGGACATCTCTGACTACATACATGCTGAAAATCAAAAAAATTTACTGTATTCATTTAGATATTTTCTAAGTCCCTAGAAGTGTATGATTCATCTTTTTCCCATGGTCTAGTGTTAAAAAAAGTTAACAAAAATCGCAATAAATCATCGCAGTACTTAAAAACTGCAATACATATTGAATCGGCACCCAAGTATTGTGATAGTATCGAATCAGGAGATAGGTGTATCGTCACAGCCTTATAATACAGCATAGTTTACTTGAACATTAACTATGAACAGGTATCAGTACAGATGCCGTATTTTGCCGATGCTTAATAATGAACTATTAGTCTGGATTGGATCATGTGCACTGAAAGTAGTACACGTAGAAACATGTTCAACAGACAGTCTGTCAGTCAAAAAGAGTTTAGCTGCATTCAAAATGTGTCCAGTCTTAAGCATAATATTAGGGTAATGTGATCTACCCTGTAGCAGTTTGTCATTCTTTGGTACTTGCTGTCATTAATCATTTCGTTCTTTGACTTGCGCTGCATTGGCTTGACAGATGATTGTTTGATATTCTGCTGAGTAATGACCTAATAGGTGAAGACAGGTGTTAATGGGTGTACTTGTTGTTTCCTGCAGGGTAAGTCAGTGGTGACGGAGTATCCTGTCTTTGGTCAAGTCTTCATCGGGCTGCTGCTGGTGTCGTCCGTCAGCTGTGTTCCCCTCACGGCTCTGTACGTCTTCTGCAAGAAGAGGAAACAAGGAAGACATCCCGAGAAGCAGCGTACCGTCAGCACAATCTCTACTTAGTGACCAGACGATGACAGAGACAAACCTCCCGCCATCGCCCTTCTCCCTGGACACCTCCATTATCTCTGTTCTCCAGCTGAACTCAGCAAACTGTGTTGTAGTCGAGAATACTGAGACCAAGTCATGACCAAGACCAGAACAGTTCCACTGCATGACACCCTTAGGGTGCAACTGTAGAACAAACCAGGCACTCCTCAAATTAACAGTAACAGAAATGAGTCAAATTATTGGTTTTACATCCAATCACAGTAATTATGTTAACAAATAGATCAGACAGTGCACAGGCAAATGATCCTAGGTCCCGCCCCCCTTAGTTAGTGTTCCTAGGTCGGACAAGCTTGACAAAAACAAACTAGCGACACGGTTCCGTTTAACCCGGTGCCGCAGTGTATATTAGATTGACAGCCAACAGCAAGGATTACAGTATGCGATGGAAGGATATATTTACCATGATAAACTTTACTCAGGTAACCTTTCCCATTGGGATGCTAGACAGCGTGTCCAAATAAAAGACACCAAAAGTTGCTTTGGAGCGGCACCTAGCCTTAAAGCTGGAGACACACCAAGCCGACATCTGAGAACTAGTGGCGACGAAGGCCGCCTGTTGAGTCACCTCAAGTTGCCTTTTTTTGGCCGACTAGTTGCCCCTGAACACACCGCAAAGACTACAGCCGACGGCGGTAGTCTGTATTTATCATTTAAAAAGGGAAACGGGAAGATCGAGGACGGCGGATATAAAAACCGCTGTTATGATGCGTACATGAAACAAAGCAGCGTTTGCCTACCATTTTCACACCACTCTCACTCACCACTTAGCTTCATTACATACGGCCATGTCGCTGTGAAAATATCCGTGTGTTTGAATCATCAGACGAGATGAAGATGAAACATGAGAAGAGCCTTCTGTGTTTTTCCTCTTGACTCTACTCGTTGGCTTGCTTTCCTCAAGTCCGTTTCTCTTCTCGTGCACTGATTTGTTGAAGCTGAACAGCCAATCAGAGTGATTTCTCTCACCGACGAGCTCCGCCAACGATTCAACAAGCTGAATCGGCCGAAAAAACTTCCAACACGGGCCGATTGGAGCCGAAACACACCGAAAAAACTAAGCCGCCGGCCAACCGTCGGCTTGGTGTGTCAGGGCCTTTACAGAGATAATAGAAACAAAGGAACGTTAGCCTTGATGTTTTCTGGCTAACGATAATTCATGTCATCTTATCCAACCTATCTGTCCTTTTCCAAATCTCTTTAACGTTACCACAGAAATAAGGAGGAAGCAAACCTGGCTGATGTTGGTGATCTGACTTTAGGCTGCTGCCTCCGAAGGCTTTTCAGGTTGGGTAGAATCTAACGTTAACGTTATCAGTGTCGATCCAGTTCGTTTAGCTTGCTTGCAGAAGGCTGTTTGCGTGCCAATTTGTTTCATATGTGGCAACGGGGTGTTGAAATGGGCCGTGGACGGGATCACATCGGCCAAAACAAAAAAAACAGACGTTCCGAAGAGGAATAAAATTTGAAAGGAGAACATACCGGCTCTAGCGTTGTTGTCGGAGAAGCCAGTATTTCAATTCAGCATGTTTCCTTAATCTCTGATGACATATCATGGTCATTTTATGATTTATTACAGTAAATATATTACATATTGGTCCTTTAAGAAGATATTGGACTCGACAACAGACTAATTAAGGTGTAGATATTTGAATAGTCCAGTCATCTAATAATAGCTTGTACTGAGTTGTCTGGTTAGCGGATTTATATATGTGCTCTTTTGTAAGAAGGTTGTACAAATTATCAGTTTTTCCTATAAAGTATTTTTTTTTTTTTTTTTTTAGTACTAGTTTTATATGTTTTGAAAGGGCTGGCATCTGCTATGACACCTTATGTTAAACAGAGAGCACATAACTTGTATTAACCAGTAATAGGTCTACTGTGGCAAATATAATTTTAATGCTGTAAAATGTGTACATACTGTAGATATGTGTGTCATTTAATTATCTAATGATTGCAAATACTGCAAATATGTGATTTATTTTTCTTTTTTTGGTGCCTTTTTTGTTTGTTGTTTGCTAGTTTAATGTCAACTAAAATCAAATCAAAAGTGTCACTAACATGTAACATCTCATGAGCAGTATGCTAATAACTTTGTTATTTTATTTTGATTAGTGGATCATGATCACTTTTTTTTATTAAAGAAAAATGTTGATGTTTATAATGTTTTGCGTGTGTGTGGCCATGAATTACTCATGTTGTAAGGCCATAAATCTGTTTACACATTTTATTGACTTGAGTGAAATTCGTTGGCGTCTTGCAGGTTTGACTAAGCAGGTCTCTCTCTTCCTGCTCACTAAGGCTAATCTCAACCGGCATTTTAAGCTTGTTGTTTTCGTCATCATCTGATCCCCATCCCTTTAAATAAGCCAGAAAAAAATGACGGTGTTCCCAACAGTAGAAACAGTAGTAAAACTCCTTTATACAAGAACCCAAATAAACACCACAGTGGATTAATAGTACACTAAAACACATGCAAAAGTGTATGAGTAAGTAAAAGTATCTAAGTGTCCACAGTCAAATGTACCACATCATAGGTGAAAGTACTACTTGCGAGGAATTGTTTGCACTGTTTGTTCACAGAAAGAGTATTAGAATATTTTACTCAAGTAAAAGTACTGCTAGTTAAAGAAAACATTTACTTGAATCAAAGTAAAAGTACTTGTGTAAAAATGTACTAAAAAGTAGGTCAGTTAAATAGTACTCTGAGTAAATGTTACTGCGTTGCATTACAGGGAATGAATGTTATATGATAGAACTATTAAACTAAATACCTTTAGGCTACATAATAATGTGCATTATATATATACGTATACATCACGCCGTCCTCGGATGCACCACAGAACCCTTTAGTCCAAATCAACAATAAATTCATTTTTGTTATAGTCTATATTCCTCTGCAGCCTGTGCACACAACGTTTTATCTATTATAAATATACAACAGCCTTTCTCTAGCTTCGCTAGAATTAACCAGAAAATAAGACAAAACTCAGACAATAATGAACAACAATAAATAAAAAAGAGCTATGGACATCGCTGCAGGTGTAACAAGCATTGTTAGGCTACAGAAATTAAATAACCTTACACTTTAACAGCAGAATAAATCATCACCAAAGCAACCAACAATACAATATTATTATACACAATATTAAAGGTGTGTTTTCTGTTTAAAAAGAACAAATGTATGAAGATAAGTGGTTAGGAAGGAAGATGATATTTTGGGCCCCGGTGCACCACATGGGTTGCACCGTCGATATTTACGCCATGATAATGTAAATGTATTTATCAATGTTACAAAGTACACAATAAGATTAAATTGCAAGAGACTCATAAAACAATAATAAAGAAAAAAATATAGAGAAAAAACTGGATCAGAAGCGATAAACATACAATAAAACAATAAATGGGGCAAACATCAAGGGAGTTCAAAGTACTGCTGTCATAATCTGATACATAACACAGTTGTTAATATCTTATAGCTCCTAGAAGCTGATAAAGGAGCCCTGAAATAGACCGTTTTTTTTTTTTATTGACACTGCATCACAAAGATATCTGCTCAATTGTGTGGAAACATTTGAGTCATTAAGTTTTATGGCGTTCGGTCTGTGAGCTTTCACTTTAATACTAAATCAGATGACTTTTTAAAGCACCATAAAGGTGTATTTCTTTTTTTTTTATGGGTCATGAAGCTTTATTTTTCTTCCTGTAGATAAGACATAGCCAGCAAGTATTGGGCCAGAAATTGACTTTTTACAAGTAGTTGTGGAGTGACGAGGCAGTTGCAGTAATAATAATAATATAATCATAACATCTGACACATCTGATAAATGTATTTATTCATTTATGTTTTACTGTGTGGTGTATTTCTATGTTTGAGCTCTTTTACTACAAATCATGTTCACATTACTACCAAACACCAAATCCAACCAATCCTCTTTAAATTCCTATAACCTTCATGAAAGCAGTATTTGTTTCAGTGTTGTGTTGGATTTCTCTACCCTGTAAAGGCACTTGGTCACTGAGTGAACAGCTCACTGAGGAGATCTACAGTAGCTGAAAATACGCATTTATTTGCTTTTATCTTCACCAGAAAAAAAGCAATAAGATTACAGTTAAATGTAATGTGTTATTTTCCACTTCTGACTCCTTTTCACACCATGATGACAACAAAGCGTGGACATTTTAGTGATTTAATTATGCCCAGAATTATGATTGTATTAATTTGTGTTATTACTTTGGTCCCCCGACCATTATTTTTATTATTATTTAAAATGCTTTGTGTCACTTGTAGGACAGTAGAAAACTCACCTGCTCTCACATGAAGTAGCTGAGGACGATATAGTTTTTGTCCAGTAGAGGATGATATTGGACAGAGTGATTGGAACAACTACTGTGATGTGATAGATCAGTTCAGTCAGCCATGATGATGATCGGGTGAACAGAATATCAGTTTTGCAGTAAGTTTGTCTTAAATATTTTATTTGAGTTAGTTTCAGTATCGTATTTAAACTCCAAATTCATTCAGATTAAGGCATTACAATTCTTAAATCAAACGAGCTGTGTTCATGACTCGCGCTAAAGGTCGTCTGGACCACTTATGAATTTTGTTTGTAGCAAAGAGAGAACTCTAAATACGAGTGCCACAAATTCTCTTTTAAATCATTCATAAATAGAATAAAGAAGCATAAATCCACCTTTACAGAGACAAAGTTAATAATGCATTTGAGTGATCCTCAACAAGTTGCACATTCTTAGCGCTCTTCTTAGCGCCCGGCAGGTGTCATGGAGGGGGGAAAAAAAATATTTAAATAAATGTTCTCCAATTACACGATTTAACAGAACATAACATTAAACACTATAGTTAATATTTAACATATATATTTTAGGAATGTCAGCGATAACACAACATTGTCCAACAGGCAAAATCTAAAGTATATCCATGCGTCTCTGTCCCAGATCAAACTAAGCAGTTATTTAGATCAGATCGTTCAGATGAAGCTGGACGATTTTAGCCCGTTTCTGGCCCAAATTTTGAGCCGCACGACTCATTTTAGAGTCGGACTGAGGACGTCGTTTGCCGTGCAGTGTACGGAACGAGGACCAATTAACTCCTCCCGACCGGCTGCGGAGAGTCGGATGAATTTCTGACATCTCAGAAATTTTGATCGGCCGTCCAATACAATACAATAGATATAGTATAATGTAGCCAGCTTACGTAGCTTCCTCGCCACCTGCGAGTCCATCTACGCCGGCGCCTCTTTTTTTCGACGTTTCAGCAGACAGGATGGTACAGATGATCAAGGCAGCACGTTTCTGCCTTGTTAGCATTGTGACCCGTACAGACCTCTGCTAGCAAACAAACTTTACCTGCCTCGGAGCTTTCAAACAAATCTTTATTGACAACTGTCAACAGACAGAACGACCCCTCAGGGGCTGACGGGTTTTTTTTCTTCTATTTTACACGGTGTGAGCACTCAGGTCGTGGCTGACGATCGGACCGTACAGTGTGAGCACATAATTCGTGAGCTTTGGCTTTACATCGCAAACGATCTACTCGTCCAGTAGGAGTAGGAAGTACACACCAACGTTTCTAAAATCGTACAGTGTATGCCCAGCTGATAACTGATAGCCGCCAAAGCTGACCAGTATTGCTGAAGCGACATCTAACAGAGCATCACCAGTGGGGCACGCCCACATGCACTAAAAGGCACGTGTGGGCGGCCCGGCGATGTCAACAAAGCACAGAGAGGCTGTGATTACAAAACACACAGAGGGAAACTTCATTCTCTGCTCAAGTAGACATTACTCCAGTGTATAAATATATAATAATATATATATAGAAATAGTTGTTTGCTGCTATATTAATCTTGTGAATATCGTATAGAGAACTTTTAAACAATGTAGTGTCTGACATCCCTTTAAAGTGTTAAAATGTTAACAATAGTGTTTAACAACATGCTGTGTTTATTCCTGCACACAAATGACTCATTTGAGAGCAAGAATTAAATAGAGAGCAGCAAATACTCACTTCTGTGCACAAATGACTTTTCAGGGTAAATAAATAGGAGTAAAGTCCAAGTGGCAGGTTCCATGACACCTAAATTTACAGTCAGCTGTAATGAACAGCCTACATGTAGTGATGAACAGGCTACTAACAGGAACGGTATTATTTACATTCTGCAGCGGCCTTTTAATCGATCAACCTCACATGATGATTAACGATGAAGTGATAAAGACCGCTCAAATGCACCATTCAACAAGTTGCCAGTAGACATTTGGGATACTGAGGACTTCCGATGATACCCTGGCGGGGTGATTCAAATTGTGGCAAAAGAAGGCCAGATTTCCTGGAGCCTTATGGACCCGTTACTGGTCTTGAAGCCAGAAACAGGCAGCGTCTAACCCGGGACAGAGCAACTGTACATGGATATAAACATATATTGGCAAAGAGAAAAAGACAAAAGGCAAATTAACGGTAAATACAGTAAATTCAGTTTCAGCTGTGCTGTGACGTCACAGCAGCCGTTGTGAATCTGATCCCAACGCACCCATTAAGGGAATGCAGTGGGACAAACATTCATTCCCACAGCATTCCTCAGAAATCAGGAACAATCACATCCAGTAAGAACAAACCCCCGAGGTTCCAGTAAAGCTGTGGACAGACAGTCCCGTCCACATGACAGTAGCTACAGTGTGGACAGCAGCGGGCCCGTGCACTCCCAGTCTCTGTCTTTCCACCGTTGTCGTCGTCGTACACGAGGCCGGCCCTGCTTCCCACCGCCCTCCTCCACTCCACCCCTCCGTCAGTACAGGCTCCAGGCCTGCTGATGCTGATGCTGGGGGTAAAGCGATGAAGAGCTAGAGGATGAGGCGGTGAGGTCGCCAAGGCCCAGCTGCTTTCCACACACACACATTCAGTCCAGCTTCTCCTTCTGGACCAACTTGGGAGCATCTACAAAGTCCAGTCCGTTAAAGAGGATGAGGCCGCCCGTCACCACGCTGGCTGATCCCCAGAACAGAACGTAGGCCAGAGTCTCAGTCCACGTGTCACCTGACAGGGGACAGCAGGTCACACCGAGTCAGTGCAAAGCATTTCAAACTCATAAGTATGGGGGAACTTTACAAAAATAGTAATTAGTGCATACATTTGAGCCTGACAAGAATACATTTTAAGATAAATAAACTAGGGCAGTCAAAGTTAACACAAATTCATTTTAATTTCTTTAACGCAACTTGCGATTTTTAGGTTGTAACGGGCTCAGTTTTAAAACTAGAGTGAAGATACTGGTATCATATGAAACTAAAAAACCTAATGTATTCATTGGTACCAACCATGTCATGCTAGCTTATCGTGAAGGAGGTTAAATAATGCTCCAAACTTGCGCTATATTTTGGCCATTTTCAAAGGGGTCCCTTGACCTCTGACCTCCAGACATGCCCACTTTATGATAATCACATGCAGTTTTTGGGCAAGTCATAGTCAAGTCAGCACACTGACACACTGACAGCTGTTGTTGTCTGTTGGTCTGCAGTTTGCCATGTTATGATTTGAGCATATTTTTTATGCTAAATGCAGTACCTGTGAGGGTTTCTGGACAATATCTGTCATTGTTTTGTGTTGATAATTGATTTCCAATAATAAATATATACATACATTTGCATAAAGCAGCATATTTGTCCACTCCCATGTTGATAAGAGTATTAAATACTTGACAAATCTCCCTTTAAGGTTCATTGTGAACAGATAAAAAATGTGTGATTAATTGCGATTAACTATTTTAATCGATTGACAGCCCTACTTTAAACCCTTATGTTGTGCTTGTAGGTATGAAAATAATTGGAGTTTATAGCAGTTTGTCTTACCAGCCATTAGCAGGGAGATGATGCACATGGAGAACGCCACCACCATGACGATAGGCAACTAGAAAAGGAAAAGAGTCTCATTAAAGACATCGGAAAGAGAAAAACGTGTCAGTCTATTTTTCAGAGGCCTTCTTACCGTCAGGAACTTCCAGTCTTTGGTGTCACGCAGCGGGGTGGCCATATCAGCTTCATCCACAGCGTAGTTCCCCAGGAACAGATCAATGGAGTCCTGCATTAAAACAGACCAAATGTTTCCTGCTGTTTCAACGGTTTCTCTTCTTTGTGTTTTTGCAGTGACGTGCATCTCTAAACGCCGAGCTGCCCTGTGATTGTTCATACTTCTGTCAGATCAGGTTCAGGCTGTTTTGCTGCGTAAAGCTTCAGTTTACTTTTTGTTTATTTTCAAATATATCTCATTCATTATTATCTTTTAGGGCTGTCAAAGTTAACGCATTAAGGCAACTTGCAATTTTGCTAGAGTGAAGATACTGGCATCATAAGAAACTAGATAGCCTAAGGAATCCATCGGTATCAACCATGTCAAACTAGCTTGTCGCGTAGGAGGTTAAATAATGCTCCAAACTTACACTAAATTTTGGTGAGGAAAAACTGTCATGGCCATTTCCAAAGGGGTCCCTTGACCTCTGACCTCCAGATATGTGAATGAAAATAGGTTCTATGGGTACCCACGAGTCTCCCCTTTACAGACATGCCAGACAGATAACAGTGCATAAGTTGAAATGTAAACCTGTCCAAGTTTAATTTGGCGGAGACGCCCCTAAAACTTTATATACTCATTGTGTGAGTATGACTGTAAAACACAAATTACTAATGCACACATCAAATCCATGAAGGTTTGGACCCACCTGTCTGAAACCATCAGAGAAGTTGTTTTTGTAATATCGGATCATGGAGTTCCAGCCGTCCATCACCAGCCCCCAATGAGTCCTCTTCCCTGTCCTGTGAGAGATCATCATGTAGATCAACAGCATGTAGAAAATGTCCTCTAGCATCACCATTTACACCATCTGACTCTAATCTCATTTACTGAGGAGGACATGCCATCCTCCCCAGAGGATAAACCCCTCTCCATTTTGGACAGCTTTCTTTTTGCATATGAACTTGTAATTTTAGACAGGTTTCACAGAAATGATGAGTATTATTGTTACGGCCGCAGCCGGCAACCCCTCCATCTGTCTAACCAGAGGTCTGTGCTACGAAGCGAGTTCAACATACTCAGGGTATCTTCTTGTTATCTGGCTCAACTAACCCTAACAGAAGTGATCCCCCTAAACGGTCCTACGAAGGTGATTATGAACTCGGTAAATCAACCCAGGGTTTCTCAATCTGGCTACGAGCGTGTTCACGTGAAAGGGGCGGGGTTTGCAGCATACGACCAATCACTAACATGGACAAGTCTACAGACTTGCAGACTGGAAGACTTTACATCAACATATAATAAAGGATTATCTGACCTAACGTGGACAACAAAGCAAAGCAACAAAGCAGTCTAAGTCTAGTGTGTGGTGTGGTGTTTTGGTCAAATCGTTGCTCTCCACACACTCTAGGAACAAAACTGTTAAATTTAGTTTAATTTTAACATAACATGTCGTTAAAATCTTTTAGTGTGGGCCAGCCCAAGAGAAAAAGACTTTTCAACTGCAGCCCCAGTCCTTCATGGCCCTGATGAGCTCTGGGAGGAGCCAACGGCCCAATTGAATCAGTGCTTCTATAAGTAGGAGGAAGAACATGACTCTGTTTGCCCTGCATGCTACCAGCTAGACATGATCCCCTGCCCTTCATCCAGTGCGTCTAAAATACACCACTTGATGAGGTTAAACTCATCTACATAAAGTCCCTTTTTGGTGGAGTGTCCTGTCTCTCCCTCCCTGATTCTGGTTACCTCATGTCTGACACTTAAATATCCATAGTCTCCAGCCCTCGGACAGATGGGTGGATAGACAAACTAGCCCACATCTCCATCCTGACGCTGTTCCTTTGCCACTAGCAGGTAGTTAGCATGTGTTCAGCTGTGTGAAAACTGACCTGGTGAAGTCGGTCTTCAAGGCACCGGTACCAGCGTACTGCTTGGCACAGGCATCAGCGTTGTCTGCCCAGGCTGCATGTGAACAGACACAACACATATCAGATTAGAGGAAACAGATCATGTTGACATCTATGACCTGAAATGTAGGCGTGTCAGGTGTCAAAGGAGACTGCTGAGCCCACCGTTCTTGAATTTCTTCCCAAAGTCGGCCTGCTCCTCGAGCTGCTGGCCCACGTGGAGGACTCCCATTTTCTGCAGGCACATACGGCGAAACAATTAACCGTCGGACTCATTTGTCAAAGGCTACGCTAAAAGCTACTAGCATGTTTCAGGATATTTCCTCTCTGTTTTCTGACCTGCTCCGGTTTTAATCTGCTGTTCCGCCCAAAACCAAAGAAAGTCTCCACAAAATAATGAATGATTTTGACCCTTCCATCCATCCATCCATCTTCAACCGCTTATCCGGGATCGGGTTGCTGATTTTGACCCTTCCAGTGAATTATTAAGATTAAGATTTGGCTTTGAGAACAATGAGTGCGTTTTCTGTAAAGGTGATATTGAAACCACAGAGCATCTCTTTGTTTCATGCCCTCAAACAATTCATGGAACGGTTAAGAAGCAAATCCACAGCAAGGCCTACTTTTGATCATAATTAAGGTAGTTTTATTATGGTACGGATGGCCTCTGAAGGAGGTGAACAGCGTTTTGCACTCGGCGGCTCACTTTACCGCAGTCTTGGAAAGGGAGGAGTAAGCGGAGGGGTACTCTGTTGGTTGCAATTTGCAACCACACCACTAGATGCCACCAAATACACACTGTCCCTTTAAGCTACTTTGAATGAAACTGGACACTTCCTCAACAGCACAATCGCTCCCTTTCCTGGTACGCTTTTAATGTGAAACATCTACAGGAAGTGTGAAGTTTCATTGACAGTAGTTTAACACTGATCGAATGACATGACTGTTGTTGTACTGATGAGATCAGAGAGCTGTGGAAATGGACAATATGCTGAATTTCTCACGTGAGCCATTCTAATACAGGTCAATATCACGCCACCTCTCTGTGCTCCTGCTGTCCACTTGAATACCAGATTTCCTCATTGCTGTGTCATAATAAGCACAAACTGCACAATAATAGAGTGCTACAGGAATGAGTCCTAAAACCTGGATATGAGTTAGCATTTTAGCACTTCGGGTTTCAGTTAGATGCCTGAAATAAGGTCTGTGGTTAACACAAGCTGAAGAGATTTTAACATTTTGTTCTACGACATAAAATCAATAAATACCCCACTTGTGAATTTTGAAGCCTTTATGTGTCTTAAAAAAGGCGTTTGCTAACAAGTGGCTACTAAACGTCATCCGTGGTGTAGTTCGTTTATAGCCTAACGTTAGCTTTTTACTTCTGGTGATTGCATTCACACTTTGAAAAAATCATAAAAGTGGTGTTCATTTGTGGAGATTATCTTGCTGAACAAAACGTGTAGGTATCATAAACGTGTGTTTGCCACAGAGCTTATTTTCTGCAATAATCCAAAACCCAATGGAAAAATCCATTGACTTTTTGTGGAGGGAACCAGGGCGATGCTAACTTCCTGTACAAAAATATGTCATTCCTGGAGCACTCTATTCATGTTAAATTTCATATTATGTTGAACTAATTAGTATGTACACTGAGCAAATATGGAGTGGAGAAGTGCGTTAGGCTGAAGGAGTGGTTTCCATGATTTTTACACTTAATTTTATACAACTGGAATCCATTGTAACCGACACAAATTTGAGCTGCTGTTCTCTCTATTCAGTTTCTTTTATTATTACGTCCCCCTCCTGTAGGATTATAGAGTCGTACCCGTAGCTGTGACTGCAGCGAGCGCTGGGCCAGCATGCTCTGGATGACGTTGGTACGATCCAGACAGTCCATGCAGTTGCTCCGAAAGGTCCCCTCCTGGCCCAACAGCACCTTCCCATCAGCATCCACCAGGAAATATCTGAATCCACATACAACACCGTTACTTCCGATGTAGAGTACCTAGACATCTACCTGGTATATATCGACTCATGCACACTGACCCAAATTCGTCCTGCATTTCAGCGACCATGTCCAATAAGATCTGCAGGCGGTGCCACCTCATCCGACTGCACTCCTTGTGGAAGTCAAAGGCTACGTACCTGCAGAAAAGCATTTATCAAAACATAGAATGACCTTGAGGTGGTGTGAGGCACATGTGAGGGGTGAGAGACGGAGCTGGTGGTAGTCTTACTTGATCATGCCGTTACCCAAGTCAGTCACCATCTTGTCAAATGCCAGCTCCAGAGGCTTTTCTGAGCCCTTTTGGTTGATCTGTGAAAAAAAGGACGTCAAGAAGTGTTTTATCTAAAAATCATGCAAACAACCATAAATGAGTATTTGTCATTGACATGGTATTATTTCCTTTGACTGCTTCTTTCTAGCAGTCTGATTTTTATTTTAATTATTTAAAATGAATTGTAAAGGTGTATATGGGTTTAGAACATTATGATAGAAGTATATGATGGTCATCCCCATGCTCTATTATGTCTCAGAAGTTGTTACAACAATTTTTGGGTTGATACCATTTGTTACACAGATTTGGTGCTAAATTTAACCATTTTTTACCATTTGAGAATTGATAAAAATTATGAATAATCCCTCCAAAATACCACATTAAGACACCAAGACCTTGAGGAACACCACAGAAAAAGTCATGCTGTGATTTGGGATCAAAAACTTTTGACATTTGGAGATTTCTGCAAGAATTGCATTTTTCTGTGATTGGATGGCGAGCACTTCTGTTGTGTAAACTGTTCAGAAACCCCCTTATTGTCAATCTAGCTAGGAAAGCCATCCATCCGCTGAATGCTTTAGGTCTCTAGTTTGTGGCTGGAAAGTTTCATGAGGCTGTGATTATCCTAGAGGTCACCACAGGTCATTTTATACAGTGAGGTCAAGTTTCAAGAAATGGTCTCACTACAATGAAATGGTTTCTATGGGGACTAACATCATCACACATGAATACAGTTGGGCTCATTGGATCCACAAGAGTCTCAGCTTTACAGTGATACCCAATTTATGTAAAAATTATGTAATTAACTGTTTAGGGACCCCAGTATGCAGAAATATTCAAATATACCATTTTAGAATAAGAGAAAATAACACATTTACACTGCATGTAAAAAAACTGCATGTGTTTATCATAAAGTGGGCATGTCTGTAAAGGGGAGACTCGTGGGTACACATAGAACCCATTTTCATTCACATATCTTGAGGTCAGAGGTCAAGGGACCCCTTTGAAAATGGCCATGACAGTTTTTCCTCGTCAAAATTTAGCCCAACTTTGGAGCGTTATTTAGCCTCCTTCCCGACACGCTAGTATGACATGGTTGGTACCATTGGATTCCTTATGTTTTTCTAGTTTCATATGATATCTGGACCTTCACTAGCTCTAAAACTGAAACTGCCACAGCCTCTGAAAGACAGTAAAGTCGGTTGGGATCGCCCACTGGGTCTCAGGGGGCTAGTGTGACATCGACACCTAGCTGACACATTGATTTCATAAAATGACAGTAATGCAGGTGATAGAATCAACAGATGTGACATTTTTTTCATCTCACCAAGTTCAGAATGACTTGTCTTCCATAGAGAATAACCTGTGAGTCAAAGTGTCTCTGGAATCCGTCCAACTAAAGAGAGAAATGGAGAGAAACTGCATGAGAAATGAAGACGAATAAGCCTTCAAATACGTAGAGGACCTTGTTTTGTCTCATGTAAATGTAAAGACAGCTTACGTGGTTCACTGTTTTGTTGATCTGTGGTTTTGGCTTGTACTTGAGATTGGGCCTTTGGGACCAGTAGAAGGGGATGGAGCCTCTTGTCTATGAGGGAAAAGGGCACAGTGCATAAACATACAATCACCCTGCTTTCATAAACTCATCCCTCCATTACAACATCGAAGCCCCGGTTTGCTGTGGTTTACAGCACTCAGATTCGAAAGTCACACAATAACACAATCAAACCCACCGATCGAGGCAGCGGTAGACCAGCAACTCCCTGGGGTCTACAAGGTAAAATTACCGTTTTTGTCAATGGAGTCTGGTGGTTTTGGTGGCTGTCTGACGGAGAGGTAAAGCTGTGAAAATATTCTAAATGTAGCATACACTTAAACAGTCATCGATTTTTTTACGGGGCTAAAATACGTTTTTCTGTCGCTCCCGTCAACAGCCACTTTACCTCGCCGTCAGACAGCACTTTCTGACGAGGAACTGAAGCCGTTATATAGCTCTCTTGAAAGCAACCAGACTCCATTCACAAAAATAACAATTTTACCTCACAGAATGCAAGAGAATACACATACAAGCGCCAATAAAATCCAGTTATTTCCAGTTATAATTTGAGGGTTAATGTATAGTATTTACAGTGTATGGCGTCATGATATGACAACAAAACATCTACATCATTTTGAGGTTGAGAATTCTGAACTTGCTGTTCTTCCACTGATGCCAGACTTCACTACATCTCTCCGGTAGCATTATTGCTTTGGCTCACCTGGACAAAGGAAGCCTTGGCGCTGTTGTACTGCACTATCTGCTCCGTTTCCACATAGTTAGCAGGATGGCCTTCTGAATCAATGCCTACAGACAAAAACACAAACAACGGTTTGAGAAGTTAGACATCTAATGCAGCTTTTCATTGACTGACTGTCCACTGGATGTGCCTGAATAGCGTATTTTTGCAGGAGCAGGTAACGTGAAACATGAAACTAACATGTAACAATGCATCTATTTTGTTATTGATTTTGTCTTTCTGTACATACAGCAGTTTTTCCTGCCATAAATGAGCTGCAAATGTGTTTGTAAAAAATCACAAGTGTTTGCAAAATTTCACTTACCTCGGACATAGTAGCGGACACCGGCTCTGAAACAGCTCCTCCTGGAGATAATACTCCACTCAAACACCTTTCCATTGATGCAGCTTGACTTCATGATGATGACTAGTCAACAGATGTGTTAAGAAACTGACGTGGAATAGTAAGGACACATTCAAAAATAACATAAACAAATATAAAGAAGCACGCCTGATGCCTACTGTTTTAAAGGGATAATTCGGATGTTTTGAAGTGGGGTTGTATGAGGTACTTATCCAGAGTAGGTGTATTACCTACAGTAGATGGAGTTTGGGGAAACAGACAGCACGGGAGCAAAGCAACGTACTGCTGTAGACGGAGGCAGCAGGAAAACTGATTTTAGCCGTCTTGCTCTCTGCAAAGCCACCAGACTGCTTTGACAAAAACAGTAATTTACTTCGCAGAACACAGGAGTTGTTGGTCTACCGCTGCCTCGATCGGTTAGTTTGTTTGTGTTATGGTGCGACTTTGGTTAATTCGGATTCACCAAAGTTACACAATAACACAAACAAACTAACAGATCGAGGCAGCAGTAGACCAACAACTCCTGTGTTCTGCGACGTAAAGTTACTGTTTTTGTCAAAGCAGTCTGGTGGCTTTGAAGAAAGCACAGATATAATAATAAAGCATATCAATTAACTTTGTGTTCTTTTCCTGGAAATGTATTAAATAAATTACCAGCTATTATTCCAGAGTCAAGTCCCAAGTCAAGACAGCCAAACAAAGTCATTTTCTATACATTTTTAGGTAAATACTGGTATAATTTGGCAGTAATTCCAAAGAAATTTCAAATAGTTTACTTGCTAATTATCACCTTGAAATTTGTGGACCTGTAAAATGAAGTGTTACCAAGATCTCACATACATTAAAATGGAATAGTCTATTTAAACTGTGGCAGGAAAGGATACAGCCGTGGACAACAGGATACACAAACTTGTGTAACTGTAAGAAAAGAGCAGTGTTAGATGATGAAATGCTTCACTGTCGTGCTGGTTTTTATCACTCCGAGTACAATTCTTCTGAAATAAAATTTAAGGTTACCGATGTAACCTTTGTTCTCTGAAGAGAACGAGATGTACTCACAGAATCAGGGTTACACAAGCAACATTAAGCTCTGTTCCCAACATTATTTTCTATGCGTGGGAGACGTCCGTGGAGATAAGGAGACTCCCATTTTGACCAACAAGCTTATCTTTAATGGACTGTTCACGCTAAGATTACATACAAAGTCAACGCAAAGAGGCGAATAGAAGTGAATTTGCTCCGGGCTACGCAAATGACGCAACGCGAACATTCGCGGGAGTTGAAATATTTCAACTTGAGTGAGAAATTTACGTGACGCTGGGAAGCGAAAGCCTCTCAGCGTTGAGATTGTCCTCCTGTCGTCACTGACGTCCTGATGTTGTTGAATCAGAAATGGAGGAAATATATCTTGTATGTGTCTGTGGTCACCCAGAGCTACGATAGTACATCATATCTGTACAGAGACCGGACCAAACTCTGTGTATAAACCCAAGACTGTCTATGGTAGAAACAACAACGTCGCTGCTGTATTTATGTCTTCATCTTGAGTGTTAATGGAGCAGCTGCATAGCCTGGCGCTGATCCATCCAAACACCATTCAGAAAACAAGCATTTTAAAAGTTGTTTCATTGTCGTCTTGCGGACAGACCTGACAAAGCATGAATTCAGACTTTTTACAAATTAACATCATTATGTAGTTATTTCGGCCTCATTTTAATCTGTTTACAACAACATCGCTGTTGTATTTATGCCTAGATGATGTTATGTTGAGTGTTGATGGAGCAGCTACAATGTTAGGATAGCCTGGCACTGATCAATCCAAACTCCATTCAAAAAACAAGCATTTTAAAAGTTGTTTGATTGTCGTCTTGTGTACAGACCTGACAAAGCATGAATTCAGAATTTTTACAAATCGGCATCATCATGTAGTTATTTCGGCATCCTTTTGATCCGTTTATTGCAATTAAATCACAGCACAATATGTTCATTTTGGGTTCATACTGCAGTAGTGACATGTGGCTCGCCGCCGGGTGATGTTATGAACTCAGACACGACGGCGTTTGGTTTTCTGACATATCTGGGACTTCCACAACATGTACAAAGCAGCAACAGTGGTTATTTCTTCCATGGTTGATGGAGGAAAGAAAAGTTGTTGGTATCTATGGAGACAAGCTCTTTCTCCTCTCCGGCGCGTCTAGTATTACAGTGAATACTTCGGGGGAAACGTATCCATCAGTGAGAGGTCTAAATAAATGCTGTGAAAGAGAACATTAATTGCGTCTCACCTCTGGCTGTGCAATGAATTCCCTCAACAGGTGGCCATTCCAGACAAATCGCTGATCTGCCTGCAACAGGGAAAGTTACCACATGTCAATACAAAGACAAATTCCCAGGCAGGCAGACAGTCCATTGACAAGGAGTTCTGAATTAAAGTTGCCGTGGCATATTGTGAAGGGAGGGGAGGGCCTCCAAAACATCCGTAGCCGGAGGAGGCCTCAAGTCATACTAAGGTATATCTTACCCTCTCCAGAAGGCTCATCTCCTGAAACTCAGGGCTGGTGTTAGCCAGGCGCTGCAGAGTGTGGGTCAGGTCGTAGTCTGTCGCAAAGTAGAAGCCGTCTGTGTGAAGCACACCGTTGATCATGGACAGGAAAGTCTTGTTGTCTTGCATCTGAAACACATCCAGCAGCAGAGGTGAGAGATAAAATACACTGAGTGGAAAAGGGTGCTGGTGTGGATTGCAGACAGTAGAGGAAGAAGAAGAAGCTACTGCTAGTAGATCAGAAATCAGCAGTAGAGTCTGATTGCAGCCGCGGAGGGGGGGTCATTGGTACAGTAGAACATGAGCGCCCAGTAGCTGCTGCCCTTTTTTTTTGCCCAGTAACTTTATTGTCCTGTTGGTATCAGACAAATCAGTGGCTATGCATTCGTTCTAAGTACGATTTAACTCACATTTTGTCACATTCTTAAATCATTTTATCATTATATGTGACTGTGATGAAAAAAGTCTGGCAAACTACAGCTAACTAACTGCTTAGAGTTACATTAACATTGGTCATTTGTACCAATTCGATCTTAACAAAGCTAGCTAGCCTGCTAGCTTAACCCTATGAGACCCGCAGACTGAGACTGACTTTACTGTCTGTCAGAGGCTCTAGCAGGTTAGAGCTAAAGTGAAGCTACAGATATCATATGAAACTAGAAAACCTAAGGAATCCATCGCTACTGGATTGGCCAAAGTTGGGCTGGATTTTAGCAGGGGAAAACTATTTTTTTAGCATAGTTTTAATAACAACTAGTGTGAGATAGCAGAACAGATCATTTGAGTTTTGGGTACTCCGACTTCTGAGTGGTAGCTAAGGGGCTCTATCATCCAGCTCTCCTTTCCACAAGCACAACCAGGAGCCATAGGATCCTACCTGGTTGTCTGTCAGGTGAAGTATTGTCTTTTTATAGGAGATGATGTCAAAGTCCTGAGCCTTCCACACAGCATGACCCAGCAAATCTCCCACCTTCTTCTTCTTTGTGATGACAACCAGGTACATGCCTAACAAAAACAGGGGGTTGGAAATGAAAATGCACGCAGAGCTCACCACAACCTCCTGATGGTTGCCATATGTCCCATAACCTCCCTGCATAACGTACTGAACTTACCTGCCACCAAACGTATAGTCCCCATGAGTCCATGTATTGGCCTGGTCTCAGCAGATGCAGGGATGTCCCTCTTCACTGAGGACCAAAGCAGGGACACAACAATGGTTAAGTGACAGTGTGTTCAGAAGACAAACAGCTGTAGAATGATATGAACTCATATTCTATCATTGAATTACTCGATTGATTAATTGATTATCTACTCTCTGACAAACTCTGATCAAAAGTTATCAGAGAATAAAATGATGCCTTAAAATTCCCTTTTTAATATGAGCTACAAATAATAAAACACAGAGAACAGATAGCAAAGTTATCATTGTTGTAGTCGTTTTGTGTCTTTGTGGTTGTTTTGTTTCTCTTTGTTGTTGTTTTGTTTCTCTTTGATGTGGTTTTGTGTTACTTTGTAGTAATTTTGTGTCTCTTTGTAGTCATTTTGTGTCTTTTTGTAGTCGTTTTGTGTCTCTGTAGTCGTTTTGTATGTATTTGTAGTTGTTTTGTGTTATTTGTAAGCATTTTGTCTCTCTGTAGTCGTTTTGTGTCTCTTTGTAGTTGTTTTGTGTTATTTGTAGTCAATTTGTGTCTCTTCGTAGTCGTTTTGTGTCTCTTTGTAGTCGTTTCGAGTCTCTTTGTAGTCGTTTCGAGTCTCTTCCTGGTTGTATGTGTCCCTTTGAGTGACATTTTGTAGGTGGGGCCCTGTTGGTAGGCTTTTTCAGTAAACCATCCACACACACACATATATTTATACTGCTACAGTCTTTTTGTTCTCATTCAATATGTGCCGGAGCTCAATCACCTAACCTGTATCTTACCTGTAAGAGTCATCTCAGTGGACACCCTGTCAATAGCCATGACGTCCTCGGATCCATCATCACAAGCCTCTATGTAGAACTTCTCAGGTGTGGTGCGCCTGGTGGGACAGACAGACAGACACAAGAGCTGTTTCTAAACCAACAAGTACTAACATCACACCAGCACCAGTAGCCCCACCAGCAGCGGGGCTCTGTGTAGTAACAACATGACTACAGAATAATGCGACCCAGAGCCAGCTAGAGGCTGACAACACAGAGCTGACAGGAAGTACCTGTTAGCTCTCTGTGCTAATGCAACACTGCAACCTTGTTGAAGCAGCTGGTTTTCTAGTGTCGCATCCATTAAACCTTCTTAAATATAGCTTCACTCCTGCTACATTAAGTGGTGTTAATGATGTCCCGCTATCAAATCCCCATAAATGCTCATTAGTGGAGTAAACGTTGAGTGTAATGAGACGTAGCATCGGCTGTAGGAGCAGCAACACGATGCCTGCGCTGACGGGGGAGCTAGTCTTTAGTCTCTACGGGGTGATTATCGTTAGCAGAGTCACTACACCGTCCTGACGGAGACTCTCTTCACTCAGTGTGAACATCAGATAAAGCTACGAGGTGTTACGGTGTTAGTTCACAGCACTTACAGGTTGAAACTCTCATAGGTGCTGCTCGCCATCTTTCCTCCCTTCTGACCTCAGTGACGTGTCAACGACACACACCGGCTACTTCCGGCATCAGCCGCTGGAAGAAATGCAGACTGATGATGCAAAGAGACGCAAGAGGGCGCTGTTGCCATGCAACATGTAATTATAACATTATCAATATCAATTACATTTATATATAAACTGGAAAAACAAAGTTCGGAAACTTGTGTTTGGTGGATTATTTCTCTGTTGTTACAATGCTAATGGTCATTGTATTTTACATGGTTGGAAAGCCTGTTTATTTACCTTCACAATGATGTCCAACTTGTAAGGATCATAGATTTGTGGGATGAGCAGCACAGCTGATTATGTGGGTAGCACCCAAGAAAAAATTGCCAAAATTCTCCGTCAATGGTAAACAAGGAACAAACAAGACATATTGGCAATTATACACTTTATTCATTTAATACACCGTCAGGAGCCTCAGTATCGGTGGAAGATCCATACGCAGCCACAACAGCCTGGCACCTCCTCCTCATGCTGGTCACCAACCGGGTCACACGTTGCTGTGGGATGGCGTTCCATTCCTCAACCAGGATTCCTTGCAGGTCAGCCAGCGTTGTTGTGTTGGTCACTCTAACACGTACGGCACCTCCAAGCTGATCCCACAAGGGTTGAATTGGGTTGAGGTGTGGACTCTTGGCAGGCCGTTTCATTCTCTCTACTCCCACATTGTGGAGGTAGTCTGTGATAACCCTGGCTCTGTGGGGGCGAGCGTTGTTTCTTGGAGGATGAAGTTAGGTCCCAGATTGTGGAGATATGGGATCACCACTGGCTGCAGAATCTCATCCTGATATCTCACTGCATTGAGATGGCCTTCAGTGATGACAAGCCTTGTTTTGCCAGTGAGGGAGATGCCGCCCCACACCATGACACTGCCCCCACCAAAGGCTCTTACTTCATCGGTGCAACAATCAGCATAGTGTTCTCCGCGTCTCCATACTTTGACCCTGCCATCCAACTTTCGCAGACAGAACCTGGACTCATCACTGAACATGACATTCCCCCACATGTTCAGGTTCCATTGTCTGTGTTGTCGACACCAGCGCAAACAGGCCTGACGGTGAAGGGCAGTTATTGCAGGCTTCCTGGTAGCCTTATGAGAATACACTGTTTACCATTGGCAGAGCATTTTGGCAAATCTTTCTTGGGCGCTACCCACATAATCAGCTGTGCTGCTCATCCCACAAATGCATGATCTTTACAAGTTGGACATCATTGTGAAGGTAAATAAACAGGCTTTCCAACCATGTAAAATACAATGCCTATTAGCATTGTAACAACAGAGAAATAATCCACCAAACACAAGTTTCCGAACTTTGTTTTTCCAGTATATATATATATGATATATATATGAGATAGAGACATAGAGATAGAGAGAGAGAGAGAGATTTTTTTTTTTTTTTTATTTATTTATTTTAATGTTACAGACTAAGGTAAAGTAGATCCTGTTCTACATACTCCGGTACGGTAGGTGGCGGTATGCACCTAAAAGCTGGTATTGCAATCCGTCAAAACACGCAAAGAAGAAGAAGAAGGAAAAAGTAGCAGCATATGTAGGGTAATACATTTCTTAATAAACACAGGATTGTTTAGTAGAATATAGTTTTTTTCTTTGGTTTAACTTAATTTATTTGTTTTATTTTATTTTATTTTATTTTATTTTATTTTATTTTATTTTATTTTATTTTATTATTTTATTTCATTGTTTTATTTAATATTATTTTATTTTATTTTATTTTATTTTATTTTATTTTATTTTATTTTATTTTGTTTCATTTCATTTCATTCTATTTTATTTTATTTTATTATTGCATTTCATTTCATTGTTTTATTTTATTTTATTTTATTTTGTTTTGTTTCATTTTATTTTATTTTATTTTATTTTATTATTTCATTTCATTTCATTTCATTTCATTTTATTTCATTTCATTTTATTTTATTTTATTTTATTTTATTTTATTTTGTTTTGTTTTGTTTTGTTTCATTTTATTTTATTTTATTTTTTCATTTCATTTCATTGTTTTATTTATTTCATTTTATTTTATTTTATTATTTTATTTTATTTCATTATTTTATTTTATCTTATCTTATCTTATCTTATCTTATCTTATCTTATCTTATTTAATTGAATTTGAATTGAATTGAATTGAATTTTATTATATTTAATTTAATTTTAATTTTTACAAACTAAGATAAAGTATATCCTGTTCTACATACACCGGTACGTGAAGAAGTAGCTGCACATGTAGTGGTAATACATTTCTTAATAAACACAGGATTGTTTAGTAGAATATAGCTTGTTTCGTTTTTTTTTATTTAAGTTCATTTATTTTATTTTATTTTATTTTATTTTATTTTATTTTATTTTATTTATTTATTTTATTTATTTTATTTATTTTATTTATTTTATTTATTTTATTTATTTTATTTATTACAGACTACGGTAAAGTAGATCCTGTTTCACATACTCCGGTACGGTAGATGGCGGTATGCACCTTAAAGTTGCAGCTGCAATCCGCCAAAACATGCAAAGAAGAAGTAAAAGTAGCAGCACATGTGGTCACCGTCACAGTATCACCACGTTCATTGAGATCTTCCGGAGAGGAGACGCACACGAGACCAGTCGGCTGCACCGATACAACGATTTACATCAGATAACATGAGACCAGGTACAGTAGATATGGTTTTGTTTTTATATACTTATATAAGCTATATATAAAGTGAAGTGTGTGTACTTGGTGTAGCTGTCCGCGGTGTGTTTGTAGTTATCTGCTGTGTGTGCTCGGCCTACACTGCCACGCTGCTCCGGTAAAATCACGGTAAACTGTTTTCACCGGAGAATAAAGTGCTGCTAAGTGTGTGTAGGCTTTCTAACATTAATGTGGGTGAACTGTAAGAGTTAAAGTCAAATGCTAACGTGAGATTAATGAGGTAATCCTTGTTCACAGCGTGCAGCCTGCACACGTGTTGAGCCTCCGTGTGCAGCACTAAACCAGCCACCAGTCCTCATAGTACATCAGCACATACATGTATTTAAAAACACACTATGAAACACATACCCGTGTTTCATAGTTCACGGGGCTCGGCGGACATGTGTTGATGAAGCTGTTTTTACTGTTTGTACCACGAGGTTAAAGATCCACAGTTAGCTTGAGAGCTAGCATTAGCATTAGCTCGGACCGGAACCTCGTGTGTTTGTATTCGATGTTCCTAGTGTCCTAGCATTGTTTCACACTAAAACCAGAGTTGTGGATGTAACGTTACGTTGTGATATTTTGTGTGATATGTGTATAAAATAAAAAATAAAGTAACATCGCAGTTATGCTACCTGCTAGTGTAGCTATCTCGTTTTAGTTTATATAACAGTATAATAACTCCTGGTTCGTTATATAGATACATCTGGTGAAAAAGTCTTTCAAAAACAATCAGAAACGTGTTTTATATATAATTAAAGCATTGCTGCAATTCAGAGTTTCCCCACGATGTGTCCACCGTCCTCCTGGGTCAGGTTTAAAGGAGCACTGCGGAGTGTTTGACCACATGTTACCAGATCATCTCACTCTGCAGCAGCTGGTTGGTGGTAGAGCACCTCTGTGTGGAAATAACATGCAGGCTTTTGTCACTAGTGTTTTAACCTCTTTTACCAGACTGACCCGGTACAGGGTTTGTCTGAGCTGTGTGTTAAAACACTGCCTTTATAAACATCATAAAATGCTGTGGTGGTCTCTTTTTCTGAATAGTTTCTAAAAGACGAGGCCTTAACGCGACTAAAACAACACTCCAAGTGTATTTAGTCCAAACAATGTTTGTTTTGCAATGATTTCAATATTTTTTGTTATAAAATCAACAGAAATTGTATTTTTACTTTATATTTGCGACCGTTTTTATATTGAATGTACATACTTGACTTTGGATTATTTTGTTATCTTATTGTCATTGTTATCTTACTCGTTATCTAAGTTTTACTTGATCATATTTCATTATTATAATAAAACTACTCCATTTGGAGTCGAAATTATATAATTTAGTTGTTTTTATTGATTTCATACTGTGCACAATGGTAGAATGTGATGATGCACAGGGTAAATGTCATGGCCAAAGTCTCCATTGTGTGCACATAGCCTCCTGTAGTGGATATCAGTAGTATTTAACAGCCAGATTCCCTTTCAAGAGGTAGAAAACCCATTTGGCCAAATGGAGAGTCTGCCTGGAAAACATAGTAGGCCAGGATAAAAATGTAAACTTTTCCTTTGGTTCATCATAGTTTACTCAGGCATAGTAACACACAATGAGACCATAGAGACCTGGTAGTTGTGGAGCTATTCTTGATTTATTTTAGGTATGTCTGTCAAGGAGAACCACACCTTCCAGCACCCTAGAGCTTTAGATGTTAAGATTATACATCCTGCAGCGATGGTCCATGTGACATACATTGTTCTTCGACTTGCTGCATGTTTTTAGTAACAATCCTTTCCAGCCCAGTCAGACAAACCACAGCTCTTGCAGTCCATGTGGTCTTAATCTTGTTCGTGTTTTGAAGAGGTGCACAGTAGCTCCTTCAGCTACATGTGGAGGCTCTAATGCTCCCTGTTATCTGTTTGTTTTTCAGGGTTCAGTCCTCGCGGGGACCGAGGAGGACGAGGAGGTTATGGAAGTCGGGGAAGCTTCGGCGACCGGGGAGGACGAGGAGGGTTCGGCGACCGGGGAGGACGAGGAGGATTCGGTGACCGTGGACGAGGAGGATTCAGAGGAAGAGGGGGTGAGGCTGGAGGAAGTGGATGATAAGAGTATCAAGTGTTATAACTTTCATGCCAAAATCATGCACATCTTTTGTAGTTAATCAGGCATGACGACAACCTTTTAAAGCAATTACAGGACACAAGATGTTCTCCAGTAAAGAACACACACGCATGGTGTTGTTTAGGGTTGCACGGTATACCAATACTAGAAAAGATATCGCAGCAGTTAGAAATGGTACGATACCCCGTTTTATTAGTGCCGATACTAAGAATGACATTGTTTTAATTGACTAGCAGCGAGTTGCGTCGATATGCGACCGCAGGGTTGTGTGTGTGTGCAGCGCTTTGCTTTCGAGGGAGCAGGCAGTTATAACTTTGCTGCTGATGGAGCAAGCGGTCAAAAAATCAACTGTGTTGATAACCAGAAGGATGGGAGTCAACAAGTGAAGTTGAAAAGAAGATTAAAGCGGGTCATGAACAGCAGTCCTGCTCTGAGCTGGTGTCTCTATCAGCAGAACTCCCTTAAAAAAAACAAGGAAATAACAGCGCGGCTCTAATTACCGATCAAATGTACCGATAACTACAGATTCACCATCTTTTCTGAATCTGTCCAAGCATTTCCTGTAATTCGGCAAACACATAATCCACCAAAGAGCATGTGTTAAAGTATTATTTTACCGTAATGTGTTTACATTCTACAGTTACTGTGGTGTCTTCCTGATTTTAGCAGCTTTTCTCTCATCAACTTCTCACAGAACTTCATCTGAATTTATTATCGTTTTGTTTTGAAGCCGTTCGCCATCTACCATGCTGCAGTACCACCTTTACTGTTACTAATGTGCCGGCGGGGGTGCTGTTTTACCAAGAAAACACTGTTTAATAAGTGATATGAGAATCAGAAATACTATACTGATCCTGGAGGGAAAATACAGTTCCATTTTTAGAATAAAGATATATATATATATATATAAACATAAGTTATAATAAAAATAGAAGTAAAAATACAGATAAATGCAAGTAGTATCTTGAATTTCCCTCGGGATCAATAAAGTTACTATCTATCTAAGTATTAAATTAACTATCAAAGAAATCACATGAACAACACCACGGTTGAATTTCAGCCTACATGCACGTTTTTTTCTGCTCAACATTGTTGAATCCACCACCAATGACACCAATGGGTGACAAACAGTGATCAGAGGAGAGAAACGAGCGCGGCAATAAATGACGACAACACCGTATTTTTGTAGATTACAGCACACTTGTATTGCACTGCAGAAGGATTTGTTTTGTTTTTGTAATGATTATGTACTGAGGCGGGTCACACACATACTGATTTTGAAAAGATGTAGCTCTTTATATTGTAGACTGTTGTAATCTAATTTTTGAAACACTTTCTAAATAAAAAGGGAGTTCAGTTCTCTTTTTAGAGAAGAATTGAAAGTGTAAATGATAGTTGTCAGGGCATAAAACCAATGATCTGTTGATCTTTATGAATCAAAACTCGATAGTCGAACAATGGCAGGTTTAAATCGAAAATCGAATCGTGGATTTGGAGAAATGCGACGCCCCTATAATGAACGCAATACATTCAGGGTAGAACTTCCAATAAATGCATGAGTGGGTTTGTATTAGCAGCCGGGGCACAGATGTTGTTCCTGATGTTGTCCTCTCTATTAACACGTCTTGTCAATGTTTCAGGTGGCAGTTTCAGGTCCCCAGACGGTGGAGGATTTCGGGGCCGCGGAGGTGGCAGAGGTGCCCCAAGAGGGAGGGGAGGCTTTGGAGCGGGGAGGAAGGTCGTGGTTGAGCCACACAGACATGAAGGTGTGTATTAGTACAGTTTCTTTTGTTCATATTCTGAACTAAGTAATGCAGATGTGAAGTGATGTAGCAGTATAAAACTAGAGGAAGTGTATCAGATAAACTGACGGAATTGAGTTGTTGACTTTTTTTCAGCATCTCTTATCTGTGTCGGACTAGATTTTTATTTGACTCAAGTCCTCCGGACACTGACTCGTGGTGTGTTTGTGTCCACTCAGGAGTGTTCATCTGCAGAGGGAAGGAGGACGCTCTGGTGACCAAGAACATGGTGGTCGGAGAGTCTGTGTACGGAGAGAAGAGGATCAATGTGGAGGTGAGATTGTAGTTCCCAGCAGCACAGTGGCAACACATCAATCTGTCATTAACATCATAATTGCTGCATTGCATTGAAAACTATTAGTTACATAACGGGTAAATCATCGGTCCGTCACGTATACGAACACCTCTGCATCAGTTTAGAAGAGTCCGGGGCTGCATTCTAAACCTCATACTACTACTATACTACTAGTAGTACGTACAGATTTGGCCAAAATGTAGCATGTAGTATGCGAACAAAAGCAAAATCTACAGTATGCCAAAAATACCTGGATGTCATACTGTTTTGGAAAAATTCTCCAGTATGCACCGGACCAGTCTACCTCGCCTACTGTATCCAACAATGCAGAGCGCTGGACTGCTACAGGCTAGGGTTACAACAGAAGCCAAAAACTGCTTTTTTTTACATTTTTCGTAGCTATTTCATCACTAAATCACTGCTGAACATTTTTGAGGAGATAAATCAACAGTGTAGATTTACAATGTTGACAGTTTTACAATATTAGATGGCAAATTGAACATTTGTTCCAATGTTTTCAGAGTTTAGAAACTGCCGTGACAGCTAGCTAACGCCAGCCGGGCGGTCACGCTCACAGACCGCTATGAGCTGGCTGGAGCTCTCTAGAGACCGGTCTGTAGACAAGAGGCTTTGATTTCCTTGTTGACGGATAGTTTGTTTAAATATCACAACACAAATATCCGTTATAAATTAACAGGAACCTTTGTTTATCTGCCTTTTGAGTTGAAAAGCTCCACAATCGCCTGCAGGCGTAGCTCGCTCAGCAGCCGGCCATTGACACTCACAGAGCGGCTACAGAGCAGCAGACTGGCGAGGGAGAGAGCAGCCTCTGAGACAACATGACCCTTTTTAACATTACCCTAATATCTGTAGGAGATCAGTCCACTGTTTAGTTGCTGTAACTGATAAAGCAGTTTGAGTAAATGTTGTGGATCAATGTTTTATATTTCCCGTCTTCACTCGTTGATCCTGTTTGTCTTACTTCACTATGAGCTGTTAGAATAAAGTTTAAACCTGCAGTATCTTATAAAATAAACAAACTTGACATAAACGACAAAATCAAAGTTGTATTTTTCGATAACATTGTAATAGTTGTACGAGTTTGTTTTTTTTGTCCAGTGTTTTAAGAGCTGTTTTTAAAGGCTAAATCCTGGTCTAGCATACTACAAAGTATTTCGCTTTAACTGTTTCATACTGAATACTACTGAAGTACGCTGTATGTACTGCGTTCGTCAGTAGTATGTAGTAGGCGGTTTCAAATACAGCCCTGGTCTTGTGAAATCAGCAGCTGTGGTCTGTAGTCTTATAGCCAGACTTTGTAAAATGATGACTCTCTGTTTTTTTCCTCTTTGTCTGTTAGGAAGGAGAGGTGAAGATTGAGTACAGAGCCTGGAATCCGTTCCGCTCCAAGCTGGCAGCAGCCATCTTGGGAGGAGTAGACCAGATCCATATCAAGCCCGGAGCAAAGGTCATGTACCTGGGAGCTGCCTCCGGCACCACGGTGTCCCACGTTTCTGACATTGTTGGACCGGTGAGTTCTATACGATCACTGGATCTCAAAGGTTTAAATTGTCTTCATTTAACTGTCAAAGTTAACTCACTTGTATAATAACGCATTAACGCAAAATGGTTTTAACGCAATCATTTTGTTTGATTTTAGCCCTCTAATTTAAGGATTTGGGAGAGAGTTGTTCATGTTTACTTATATTTTTGGACTGTCCTAAACCATACATAACATACAGCGCATAACATGTATGAATTTTTGAAAATGGGCGTAGTTCCCCTTTAATGTAACATTAAGCTGAGCTTCACATTCATTTAATGATGACTTGGTGTTCTTTTCCTTAAAAAAAAAATAGAATTTTTTAAGTTTAAAGGTTGAGGTAACCTGCATGTTGTGTTCCAGGAGGGGCTGGTCTACGCTGTGGAGTTTTCCCATCGATCAGGTCGTGACCTTCTCAACGTGGCAAAGAAACGCACCAACATCATTCCAATCATTGAAGACGCCCGCCACCCTCACAAATACCGCATGCTTGTTGGTAGGTAGTCACAAACCGCCGCAGTAACACCGCAGAGGTTGGCAGAAGAGTAGAGTTGTCATGGTTGCTAGATAGATCTTATTCTTGAAAATGGCTGTGGACAGTGTTAAAAAGCATAATGCAGTCGTCAGGCTCATGTCCAACATGAAGTCAGACTGGATCCACTGCAACATGAATGCTTTGTGTCCAGACGGTAACGGTCTGTCCCTCTCTAGGCATGGTGGACGTGATTTTTGCTGATGTTGCCCAGCCCGACCAGACGAGGATTGTCGCTTTGAACGCCCACAACTTCCTGAAGAACGGGGGACACTTTGTTATCTCCATCAAGGTACGCTGACACACAGCAACCTGTAACACATAAAGTACTGTTGGTGAGCTACTTATGTGACGGTGAAGTCGAGATGATGAGAAAATCAAGTTTTAGTCTTAAACAGCTGAGGTGAGGCTGACTGGGGGAGTCTGGACTGATGAAAGGAGCTTTTTAATGGAAGAAGACCCGTATATTTTGGGGGTTGGGGAAAAAAATCAATTCACCTATGTATCTTTTTTTTTTTTTTTTTTGTTCATACCGAGTGTGTTATCAGCTGTGTAGACTCTGATCGGTCTTCTTTTTTCACTTTAGGCTAACTGTATAGACTCGACAGCGGCTCCAGAGGCAGTGTTTGCCTCAGAAGTGAAGAAGATGAGCTCTGAGAACATGAAGCCACAGGAACAGCTCACACTGGAGCCTTATGAGAGAGACCACGCTATTGTGGTGGGCATTTACAGGTACGCCAACATCACACTGCTTTCCCTGAACACCTCAGACATGGGGCTTCACAAAAACACTAATGTTTTAGTTAAAACAAATATCTACAAATCGTCCTAAATGATGTACAAATTAGGGCTGTCAATCTATTAAAATATTTAATCTCACATTTTGTTTCTGTTCAAAATGTACCTTAAAGGGAGATTTGTCAAGTATTTAATACTCTTATCATAATGGTAGTGGACAAATATGTTTGCTTTATGCAAATGTATGTATATATTTTAGGGCTGGGACGATACACCTATCTCCCGATTCGATACTTCGGTGCCGATTTGATATGTATTGCGATTTTGAAGTATTATGAGATATTACGATTTTTAACACTAGACCATGGGGAAAAGTTGAATCATACACTAGTGACGACCTTGGAGATGTCCGGTTTTCAAAATAAGGTTAACAAAGGGAACTGCATATATGGAAATAAGATTGATTGGATTATAAAACAACATATGTTCCTTATAAATTAAAAATAAATTACCACTAATTTGAGGGAAATGTCTTTATTCTTTGATTTTTGGGTTGCTGGAAAAAATTTAAATAAATAATGCCTGACGATGACTGATATATTTGACTTCAGGACATCTCTGACTACATTCATGTTGAAAATCAAACATTTTTACTGTATTAATTTAGATATTTTCCAAAGTAAAAGTCCCTAGAAGTGTATGATTAAACTTTTTCTCATGGTCTAGTGTTGAAAAAGTTAACAAATCCCAATAAATCTTAATATCGAATCGCAATACATATAAAATTGGCCCCCAAGTATCGTACCGGGAGGTGGGTGTATCGTCCAGGCCCTAGTAAACAGACAGGAACAAATGGTCATGGCGCTGCTCCGTGACCAGGACTGTGAGGTTTAGCAGTTTCCCCTCCCTACTAATGTTCCCAGAGCTGAGTTATGGTGACAAGTTGACACATAGATCCAGACCCTCCCAAACCCCTGCCGTCAGCTCTACATATATAGAGCCTGCTCTTTTTCATGCATTGTGGTAACATGCTCTTTTCTGTCTCTCCTCAGACCTCCACCTAAGGGGAAGAAATGAGGGCTCGGGGAAGCCATTTACCATTACCATTTTCAACCATCTACTTTTTATACTCGTCCAGTGTCCTCCTCTCCACCTCCGCCTGCCTGTCACGCTATGAAAGTATGACCAGCAATCAGGGTCACGTTTGGCTGGGTTTCCTTTTCTTTTGAGTCCCCTGACAGTTAACTAACTGAGCATCCAACTGCTGGAGTCTTTCTATTACTGTTGAGTTTAGGAGCACATTGCATGACATTTAGAGCCGTTTCAGTCACTTATTGTCATCTGCATCTGCAACCTGGAAAATGAAGTGTTACCTCCTCTTTGTTTTTCTTTTTTTTTTAATGATTACTTCCTTTTATGAGGGTGCTTCTGATCCCATATTGGCAGGGATATCCCAGTTATCCACACCTCAAACAGCTGGTATTTTTAGTGTATAATAAGTTAGAACTTACTGTATGTACAGTAAAATATGCTTATTTCTCAACCCCCCAACACTTTACCTTACACCCGTAAGGAACCCTTAAGTCTGATCTATTTAGTGGTGAGGTGGTCAACTTGTGTACAGACAAATATAGATGGTGACTTTTTCACTCTGACTTGTAATTTGATAGTAGTATTGCTTTTGTGTTGACAACGTATGGAGCAAAATGGTTGCAACATGTATGCTTTGAACAGTTTATATTTTTGTCTTGATGTAACCGGCAACTTTGTTTTAATAAAATGTTTATAATTGTTTTTGATTGGTTATACTCTTGACTAAATAAGCTTGTATAGCTACCAACATAATAGGGAAATGTACCTTTTACACTGTACACAAACATTCATTACAAGATTCAAGCACTGGACGCCCTCCTGTTACAGCTAGGGCTGCACAATTAATCGAATAGTAATCACGACTTTGGCTTCCCACAATTAAATGAACGTGATCGCCTGAGATATTGACGTTTAAATATTTTATATTCTCTATACAACAAATGTTTATGATTAAATTGAAACCATGAAATCCCTTAAAAAAAAAGTATACTCAAGTTTATTTTATGAAGTATACTTTAAGTATAATTTATGTAATAATACTTTAATACATCTTGGGACTAAATCGGCTCACTTTTTATTTTATAAAAGTATAATTTTAAGTAAAAGTAAACTTGAGTACACAACTAGTTTACATCCAGGCTGTATTTTGTACTGCAACTATAATATGAACTAATCTACAAGTGAACTTATAGGTATACTGTTAGTTTACTAGTTATAAACTTGTAGCCCATTTTTTGTTTATGAAAGTACATGGTAAAGTTTACTGCAAGTATACTTGTATGTTTTCCTAAGTGAACTTATAGTACTTAGCCAAATATACTTTTCAGTATAAGCCAAGTGTACTTGAACTTTTCTGTATATTAAGTTTTATCTGATAAGTACATAAAAAGTAATCTGAAAGCATATTCTTATTTTAAGTTTAAAAGAAGTATACTAATATACTTGAATAAACTTTTTGTAAGGGATTGTTTATCTACCTCTTAGTGTTGCTAATTTTGCTCTCAAAGTGCACCAGATTGAAGCATTTAACTTAATTAGTATGAGAATAAAGTTACGAGAAAAAGTTATATGAGAATAAAGTCATAACTTTACAAGAAAAAGTTGTAATATGAGAATAAATATATAGTTTACAGTATAGTTGCAGTACAAAATGCAGATGTAAACTAATTGTGTACTCAAAGTTTAGTATTCTTACACTTAAAGTACACTTAAAAGTATGCTTTTATAAACTAAAAAGCGGGCCAATTTAGTCCCAATAAGTATTGAAGTATTGCACTTATAAGTATACTATTAGTAACAAGAGTTTATTCAAGTATATTAGTATATTTATTTTAAACTTGTGAGTATGCTTTCAGATAACATGTACTTAACAGAGATATACTTAACAAAATTATACTTAAGTATACTTGGCTTATATTGATAAGTATACAAAATAGTATTAGTGTAATTGGCAAGTATACAGAAAAGTCCAAGTACACTTGGCTTATACTGAAAAGTATATTTGGCTAAATACTATAAGTTCACTTAAGAAAACTTAGAAGTATACTTGCAGTAAAAACGATTAAACTAGTAGTTTACCCAGTATGCTTTACCATGTACTTTCATAAACGAAAAAATGGGCTACAAGTATATAACTAGTCAACTAACAGTATACCTATAATTTCACTTGTAGTATACAACCAGTACATTTATATATACTTACTACATTAAGTATAATTGGGGGAAATATACTTGAACTTTACTCAAGTATACTTAATAAAATAAGCTACTTTTTCTAGAGGGAGGAAAGGGAATGTATTGGGTATGGCATAGATAGGATATTTAAAGTCTTTGAAGTTGCAATCAAAGTCATATTTTCGACAATAATCATAATGTATTGCACCTCCTTTTGCATCTAATAGATCAAAAGAGTTTATTCAAGCATATTAGTATACTTATTTTAAACTTATGAGTATGCTTTCAGATAACATGTACTTATCAGAGATATACTTAACAAAATTATACTTAAGTATACTTGGCTTGTATTGATAAGTATACAAAATAATATTAGTGTAATTGGCAAGTATACAGAAAAGTCCAGTACATTGATATATACTTACTACATAAAGTATAATTGGGGGAAATATACTTGAACTCAAGTATACTTTATAAAATAAAGTGAGGGAGGATGAGGAATGTATTGGGAATGGCATCGATAACATATTTAAATTCTTTGAAGTTGCAATCAAAGTCATATTTTCGACAATAATCATAAAGTAATACATTTCCTTTTTGCATCTAATAGATCCATTATACCGTATAAAGTCATAAGTATACGAGAAAAAATGTGTAATATGAGAATAAAGTCATAAGTTTACAAGAAAAAAAGTCGTAATAATATGAGTATTTATACATAGTTTAGTTGCAGTACAAAATACAATGCAGATGTAAACTAGTTGTGTACTCAAAGTTTAGTATTGTATATATTAGTATACTTGATCAAATAGACTACTGTTTGGTGAGAGAGGATGAGGGATGAATTGGGTATGGCATCGATAAGATATCTAAATGCTTTGAAGTTGCAGTCAAAGTCATATTTTCAACAATAATCATAAAGTGATACATCTCCTCTTGCGTCTAATAGCTCCATTCCACTCTAAACATCCTTCTCCATCCTGCTCCTAAGGACTTTATGGGAGCAACTAGTGCGGACTGTCCGCGGTGGATTTGTTTTGGCAGCCATTTTGTGGGCTCTTTCTCCTGCACGCGCTGGGCCGTACTCGCCTGGTGTCGGGAGTGCGCGCTCAATGCAGCCCCTCTCCTTTGACCGATATTACCATCACGGAGGGGCTGGCCAGCGGTAGAGCTAGCTGTAGCTGTGCCTGCTGCTAAAATACATCTCGTTCTCCACACAGCGGGTCCGCCTTGCATTGTCCAGCAGCGGGGGTTAACCAACCGACTGCCTGCCCGTGTCCCGCCCGCCCAGCAGCCTGCAGAGAGCGGACTGTCTTCCTCCACATTATCCATGGATGTGTTTTATTAAGACGAGCTAGCATGCTAGCTAACGGCTAGCTAGCTTAGCTTTTTAGCCTTTTAAATTAATTTAAAGAAATTGTTAATAGAACTTAATTATAAAGGTGCGCGAGGATAAATCTGGTGTTCGTTATCTGAGTAGCAGTGAGGTGTGTGTGTTATAGAGGTATAGAGGTATAGAGGCGGCGGGCTGCCCTCCTCCCCTTCAGGCACACGGCTAGCTGAGCGCCGCTGCGCCGGCAATCTGTCCACATCCACCACCCAGCTCGCTCCTGAGCTCCGGACACATCTCGACTGGACGCTAATCTCCCCGGGATTTTACCTGCGAAATCATCATCAACTCTATTATTTGGATTTCTCTGCTGTGTGAAGTGCAGAGGGCCGCCTGACCCGGGGGAGGGGGCTCGGTTCGTGTGGACGGAGGCAGAGACACACAGAGACGGGTTCCGAACATGGCTGCTAAGCGACACTCGGTTCGACACACCGCCTGAGGTAAGACACAGCCGGCTGCGGGCTCTCTTCTATTCATTCATGTATGCGTAATATATATATGTATGTATGTATGTATGTGTGTGTTGGAGAGGCGTGACAGTCAATCAGTGGTGCTTCTTCTTGGTATAGCATAATGGTTACCCCTTCTCTACGTTATTCGCCCCTGTCACCCGGCCTCGTGTCCCCAGTCCTCTGCTGCTGGACAGACGGATGGTGATGATGATGGTGAGGATGATGATCTGGTGAAATAGGTGGTCGGTGGTCGGTGTTGGACAATGGATCGTGTTCATTTTAAAGGCTTGGCTGCTGTCGTAGTTACTGTAGCTGATATATAACGTGCATGATGATGATGGACTACATATACCCCCGTTTTAGTAGCATGCACAATGTCCTCTAAGTCCATCATCCTGTCCTGTCCTTCTAGTCTACCTTGTGACTGTGTCGAGTCTAACAGCTAACCATCTGGCCAAGTGTTGGTCATAAAGAGGCTAACGATTGATGCGATCAGTGACTGTGTGTGTGTGTGTGTGTATCCAGGCAAGCTTCAGTAGCAGAGGTATCGCGACCTGCCCTGAGTTAACGCACGACACCCAATAGAAAGGGGAGAGGATGCCGGTGCATTAAAGAGGAGAAATGATGATGGGAGATGAATGGATGGATGTGTGTGTGCATGCAACATAATGGTGTTGATATCCTCTTTAGTATACAGTAGGTGGTTATATATCCTGATGTGGCGTGTTGGATGGCCAGCCAGCCAGCAACCCCCGACTGTCCTCTGCAGATCTGCAGCAGCAATCATCTGCTATATAGCAGCAGCTAGCCGCTAGCTTAGCTACCGCATCAGCCCCAGCCCATACCCTGCCCTGGAGTAGAGGGACTCAGTGGCCGGGAGATGGCTGCTCCTAGGATGGGAATGATGCCTATGCACAGCTGGAAGATGGCTCTGTTCGGCCTGTGGGCATACTTGGCAATCTTGAGACATCAAAAATAGGGAGGATTTCAAAAACCCAAAGCAGGGGGTCCTCCCCCAGAAAGATTTGAGTTTCAGAGTATTAGGGCCACATTGAGGGGAAACAAATAAATCTGAGATTTCGAGAATAAAGTCATAATATTATGAGAATAAAGGTACAAGAAAAAAGTGGTATTATGAGAATAAAGTCATAGTTTTAAGAGGAAAAAGTCGTAATATTATGAGAATAAAGTCATAAGTTTAAGAGAAAAAAGTCGTAATATTATGAGAATAAAGTTAGAAGTTTACGAGAAAAAAGTCGTAATATTATAAGATTAAAGTCACAAGTTTAAGGGGAAAAAGTCATAATATTATGAGAATAAAGTCACAAGTTTAAGAGAGAAAAAGTCGGAATAATATGAGAATAAAGTCAGAAGTTTACGAGCAAAAAGTTGTAATATCATGAGAATAAAGTCATAAATTTAATAGGAAAAAGTCGTAGTAATATGAGAATAAAGTCAGAAGGTTAAAAGAAAAAAGTTTTAATATTACGAGAATAAAGTCAGAAGTTTAAGAGAAAAAAATCATAATATTATGAGATTAAAGTCATAATATTATAAAGTATAATTTTACGTGTAATTTTAGAGGGGAAATAGAGTAGTGTGCCGTCTGTGGGAAAATGAGGAACGTGGAGCATCTTGTGACGTTTTATTTTAGTTTAGGTTTCACAAATAACGAAGTACTTCATCTTTTGACAAATCAGCCCCACATTATCATAAGTATCAGGACCTTGAAAAGATTGTTCAAGAAACTGCGTTTATTCCGAAGAAAGAACCACACGGACCTGGGGGTAATTGTCTCTTATGTGGAAGAGTAAATCAATTTTTTCCGGTAAAGTTATGACTTTATTCTCGTAATATTACGACTTTTTTTTCTTGAAATAGTATGATTTTATTCTCATTAAATTACGACTTTTTTCTCGTGATATTATGACTTTATTCTCAAAATCTCAGATTTTTTCCCCCCTCAATGTGGCCCTAACACTCTGTCGTAGTGCATTCTGGTGACAGTGCAAATTTTATCTTTAATTCTCAGGAAAGAATACAGAATAATTCGCTCCTCTGGCGTGAACTTGTGTGAATCTCTGGTATAAACTAATATTGATCAGTTCTTATTCTCTGTATGTGTAGTGATACTACACACTACACATGTGTTATGTTAAGTAGTGAAAAACACCACACATACAGTAAAAGTAGTAGTAAGTAGTAGTAGTAAAAGTATGGAAACACTTTGGGTTTTGCCAGGAAAAGCAGAGCTAGACATCATGGCTAAAACTGCATGCTAACTCTGTCATGGACAGGAAACGTTATCGTATTGCAGTAAGGTGCGGTCGAGCAGGCCGTCACTCTCATCTCTGTGGTCAAATGGGCCGACACTACAACTGTAGAGCACCCATATACTGACATTTATGTTAAATGCATTCAAACTGCCCCGATGGAGCTGACCATGGATGTATAAAGAGAACGGAGCTGACGGAAGAGCTAGCGACGACCTTGGAGAAGTTAGAGGAAGTATACACGTGTGACTACATCCGGTTTTCAAAATAAGTACTGTATAATAAGAATGTATATACAAAATACATATATGGAAATAAGATTGATTGGATTATATTCACCAGAAGTAAAAAACATTACATGTCCCTTATAAATTAAAAAGAAAATACCACAAATTTGTGAGGGAAATGTCTTTTTTCTTTAATTTTTGGGTTACTGGAAAAAAAAATTATAAACAATTCCTGACAATGACTGATATATTTGACTTCAGAACATCTCTAATGCTGAAAATCAAACATTTTTACTGTATTAATTTAGATAATTTCTAAAGTAAAATATCCTAGAATTGTATGATTCAACTTTTTCCCATGGTCTAGGGTTAAAAAGGTTAACAAAAATCACAATATCGAAGTGCAGTACTTACAAATCCCAATACATATCGAATCGGCACCCAAGTATCCTGATAGTATTGAATCGTGAGATTGGTGTGTTGTCCCAGCCCTAATGAGTATATAGATTCATAAGTTCATTCATTCATATCTAGTCAAATCTTCTGAGTTGGATCCCTGACTGGGTGCACAGTGGTGGTGGAGCGTCTAGGAGTGGCCCTTCTCAGTGTTCTCTCTCCAGATGACGCTCCATCCCACTGACACAATGTTCATTCATTAATTTTTTGCTCCTGCTTGAGTATTTCTTTCAGTTACCTCTCTCCATTTCCCTCTCCGTCTCTCACTCACTGAAGGTCCGTTCAGACACGATGCAACAACGCCACCACTGCGCTCTGAAACCCGTTATTTCCAACGGCTTGCGTCGCGCCACGAAGGCTTTTCGCTGCGTCGAGCAAAGCCGAACTTTGGACGGTGCACCCTGTTATGTGCGCAGCTCAAACATGAGCTCAAACTGCACGATATTGCAAGCATTGACCGCTCTCTTCCGCCGGGAAACTACATTTGGTGTAGCTGTATTGTCGTCCGAGTGGAAACAGTAGAGCTTATAGACGCTGTACAGAGCCAGAAACGGGTTAAGATAACGAAAAGGGGGGAAAAAGTGTGAAAATTTGCCATATATCGGGAGAAATACAGGAGACTTGTGACCCCGGGAAAGGGCAATGAAAAATGGAAGCCTTCCGGGAAACTGGGAGGGTTGGCAAGTATTCCTATGGGTCTCGATGGACCTCTTTATGTCGTTGCTCAACAGAATATGGCGTGGTCTGAAATCTTTAAATAAGGAGGTTTGTCACAAATTATGTGCCCTCCTCCCCACACACTTGCTGAAGTTGGGTTTTTCTTATGGTGAACACATTTGAGACTCGAAATGGACATTTTCCCCCGTTTCCTTTTCATTCATTCTTTATCTTCTCAAATCATATCTTGGTAATATTGAACCACTAGTATGTATTAGGGCTGGGACGATGCACCTATCTCCTGACTCGATACTTCACAATACTTGGGTGCCGATTCGATATGTATTGCGATTTTTAAGTATTGCGATTCGATATTATTATTCATTGTGATTTTTGATAACTTTTTTAACACTAGACCAGGGGGAAAAGTTGAATCATACACTTCTAGGGACTTTTACTTTGGAAAATATCTAAATTAATACAGTAACATTTTTTGATTTTCAGCAATATGTAGTCAGATGTCCCAGCCCTAATGAGGATATGGATTCATAAGCTCATTCATTCATATCCAGTCAAATCTTCACTCAGTCAGACTGGGTGCAAAGTGGTGGTGGAGCATCTAGGAGTGGCTCTTGTCAGTGTTCTCTCTCCAGATAATGCTCCATCCCACTGACACAATGTTAAGTAAATTTTTGGCTTGCTTTGACCGCTGGAGTGGTTTTGCAGTCGGTGTCTTTTGGCCTCAAACAGCCAATGGGACTTGTTCCCTGACTGACAGCACAGCTGTGACAACAAGCTCAGACTGTGTGTTTGACAGTTTTGACCCACCAATTTAAACATTTTCTAGACTCTGAAAGACTAATTCAAAAACTTACCAGGAACTCTGGTGTTTTTCTATTTATCCCTTACTTCCTCTCATGGTCCCGTTCCTCTCTACAAGTTGGGATAGCGCCATTGTTACTCAAGCTGAAACTTTTTCAACTTGATGCGTCTTTGCTTCGGCTGCTGCTGCATAGTGTGGATCTCTATCTATTTGCCTCTGTTCACATCTGTCCATTAACTTTATGTGGATACATGGCGAGGAAAAACTGACATGGCCATTTTCAAAGGGGTCCCTTGACCTCTGACCTCGAGATATGTGAATGAAAATTGGTTCTATGGGTACCCACGAGTCTCCCCTTTACAGGCACGGCCACTTTATGATAATCACATGCAGTTTGGGGCAAGTCATAGTCAAGTCAGTACACTGACACACTGACAGCTGTTGTTGCCTGTTGGGCTGCAGTTTGCCATGTTATGATTTGAGCATATTTTTTATGCTAAATGCAGTACCTGTGAGGGTTTCTGGACAATAATACAAAAAAATATACAGTATACATTCATTTGCATAAAGCAGCATATTTGTCCACTCCCATGTCGATAAGAGTATTAAATACTTGACAAATCTCCCTTTAAGGTACATTTTGAACAGATAAAAAATGTGCGATTAATCACGATTAACTATGGACAATCATGCGATTAATTACAGTTAAATGTTTTAACCCTTTGACAGCCCTAATATTGATACAAAATAACATATTCCAATTTAGAGGTTATAATTAAAGTTTGTGTGTATGTTACATCCCATATCTGTTGTCATTAGTTTATTTTCTTTGCCTTTCTCTGAGGACTCTGTCTGTTCCTGCAGGGTTAGTTGTGTCCCTGTATTTTGAGGTGCTCGTCTCCATGTCCCTTTCTCATGGTGCCAAAAAGAAGAAAAGTTGTTAGAGTGGTTGTAACAGAGCTGTGTGCGCTTGTATCGGGGCACAACAAAAATTTGTGGTGAAATTATAAATGTGGCTGATGAATCACACGGCATCATGACATGCAAAATGCTATAGGCAAAATAGGCAATTTCTATTTCTTGTCTTCTTAAATAAAAGTCTATATGATACGGATATAGGCTACCATACGGATATAACAGCCACAAGGCAGAAAACTCTTGGCTTGATGTTGCAATACAGCCCTTTTCATCTCATACCTTTATTCTCTTACACAATGATTCCATGCGAGAAAAAAAATGTAATGTCAGAGCTTTTTGGGGAGGATGGGGTGATTGAGTGCAAGCAGAACTACCAGTCTCTCCAGTTGTGCACACTCTTTATTTTGGGGTTTGTGTATAAATAAATGGACAGAAAAGGTGACCAAAAAAGGCAGCTTCGGCACGATTACATGCCATGGATGTAACCGAACCACAGCCGCGTTCCATCCATCCACAGTGTCTAATGAGGATTTTAAACCTACAGGATTAATATGATGATTATCATCATACATGCTGTTCAACATGACCCAAGAGTTTGGCCTACAGACTTGCCTTTTTAAGGGCGTTTTCATATTAGGTACGATTGATCCGTACAGTGCCCTAGTACGATTGCCCCCTCCCGCCGCTCAACTTTCACATTAGTAAAGTCGTTCCGTACCTGAGTACACTTGCGTTATCATCCACGTGTATTTGTGTATGTTGAGATCAGCTGTTCTAGTGGCGGAGCATCGTAAAACACTTCATTCAAACTTGACAGAAACAAAATAAAACTCACCAAGACCGTCGTCGTTAGTCTTTCCAACAATCACCAACTCTGGTTTGGTTGAAATAAACTCTTATTTCACTGAGTTAGATGTGAAAATATGGCGGCTGTTTCCCCCGCTGTCTCTCTCTCTCTGCCCGCTGAGCAGCTCTCGTTCTTCGGAGGTAGACCATTAAATTAGCTAAATAAAATAACAAACATCGCACGACCTCATCGCCTACTATTGTCATTGTCTACAATTTAAGGCCCCTGTCGCCTGCCTTCCTGCTTTATCACCCAAGGCTGTGCAGTTCAGAGAATGATCGGCGCATGCTGCCGCAGATACAGATGATCGGAGGAGACTGTAAAAAGGCCTGCCCTTTCACAACTACTCGCTGACTGCTAACGTTACTTGCGTTAAACAGCAGTCCACTTCCGTGTTTCGCTACCGTACACATGAACCGTACTCCAGACCACCCTTTCAAGTGGACTCCAGTACGAATCGACGAACTGTGCCCGAATACGGTACGGAGCGTTCACACTAATCAAACGAACTGGAATTTGGGGTCAAGTGTACTCTGATACGGGCCTGGGTCCCTGATGTGAAAGCACCCTAAAAGTCCTCTTGACCTTCCTACGGCTTTCTGATGAGTTCTAATGAGCATTACAGACACTTACACTGCTGTTAACCGAAATAAAACTATTGCCTAACCTTTTATCAAATCAATAACATGAAAATAAGTTAATCAATCAGAAACCAACCCCAAACTGCCTGAAATGGACTAAAATTAAAGACACAATATTTTTCTTTATGAGGCTTAAAACAGAGGTTTTCAAACTGTGAGGCATGCCTGGACAGATGTGAGACAAAGATACTTGGTGAGGTGAAAGGAACAGGTGCATGCTAGTTATTGTAGTTTGGCCTGCTTATCAATGTGCTCAGGTGCAGCTGCAGCAGCTCATGGAGGTGATTATGGTTCTTTAAGGCCCCAACACACCAAGCTGACGGTCGGCCGTCGAACTAGGGCTGTGTATTGGCAAGAATCTGGCGATATGATACGTATCATTATACAAGAGTAACAATTCAATATATTGCAATATATTGTGATACTGTAAGTCTCCCAAAAGTCTAAACTGTCATAGTATAAAGAACACACCAGAAATATACCCTTTTAGAATAGGTAAAAATAACACATTTATACTGCATGCAAAAAACAGCATGGTTTTTGCCCCAAACTGTATGTGATTATCATAAAGTGGGCATGTCTGTAAAGGGGAGACTCGTGGGTACCCATAGAACCTATTTTCAGTCACATATCCTGAGGTCGAAGGTCAAGGGACCCCTGTGAAGATTGCCATGCCAGTTTTTCCTCGCCAAAATTTAGCCTCCTTCTCGACAAGCTAGTCTGACATAGTTGGTACCGATGGATTCATTAGTTTACTTTTCTAGTTTGATGTGATGCCAGTATCTTCACTAGTTTTAAAACTGAGCACAAATTAATAATGCCAAACAATGACGGATATATTTGACTTCAGGACATCTCTGACTACATACATGCTGAAAATCAAACATTTTTACTGTATTCATTTAGATATTTTCCAAATTAAAAGTCCATAGAAGGAAGCTTTTCCCATGGACTAGTGTTAAAAAAAGTTAACAGAAATCGTAATATCGAATTGCTGTACTTAAAAATCGCAATACATATCAAATCGGCACCCAAGTTTCGTGATCGGCGGGAGATAGGCGTATTGTCCCAGCCCTACTAAGTCGGTTGCCTACTCTTTAGAAAAGTTATGAAAACGGAGGTCCTGCCCAGTTATGAAGAGACTGCTTTCACAATGTCAGATGTGTTGTTTTCCACCTCCCAACTCCAGCAGGTCAGAGTCTGCTTCAGTCCTGTGTGATCCTCAATGATCCTCACAGTGTATCGGCTCAGACTCCTCATGATAAAGACTTTACTGATAGAAACAGACAGTCAGGCGTGTGTGATTCCTCGAATGCTGCTCAACACTTGGTGTTTAACATCAGAGCAGGAAAGCACTGAGGAGTGTTTGCCTAGTGAAGCAGTGATCCTTTGTTCTGCAGTGTTGAATAGAGACATATCTTCAGCTAACTTAGCTAATGAGTCCAAGCCTATGTGGTCTTTTTAAGGCCCCTCACTGCTGTGGATGTTTCAGTGTTTGGGTGATCAGGATTTCCTGGCCCTTTTCTTGCGTTTCAGTTGGTAAACTGTGTTTTGTCAGAACTTTGGGTGGATAAATATATTTGTTATTCCTCTCCATCACTGGGTTTCCGCGACTCTTACACATTTTTGTTGTTCCTTGGTAGCTTTATTTAAAAAAAACGTTTAACTCCATTGTCTCACACAAGTTAAGCCCTGTTCAGACCTGGTATTAACCCCCTGAGACCTGACTGACTACTGCCTTTCAGAGGCTCCAGTAGGTTCAGTTTAGGTCTAGAGTGAAGCTACAGATATCATATGAAAATTAAAAAAACACCATGTCATACTAGCTTGTCGGCAAGGAGGCTAAATAACTCTCCAAAGTTGGGCTAAATTTTAGCAGGGAAAACTGGCATGGCCATATGCAAAGGGGTCCATTTACCTCTGACTTCAAGATATGTGAATGAAAATGGGTTCTATGGGTACCCACAAGTCTCCCCTTTACAGACATGCCCACTTTATGATCATCACGTACAGTTTTTTGCATGCAGTTTAATTTTTTATTTTCACCTATTCTAAAATGATGTATTTGAATATTTCTACATACTGGGGTCCTTAAACAGTCTTGAATTACATAACTTGTGTATCACTGTAAAGCTGAGACTCTTGTGGATCCAATGAGCCCAACTGTATTCATGTGTTATGATGTTAGTCCCCATCACAGCCTCATGAAACTTTATAGCCACAAACGGCTTTCCTAACTAGAGTCACAATAAGGGGGTTTCTGAGCAGTTTACACAACAGAAGTGCACGCTATCCAATTGCTGAAAAATGCAATTCTTACAGAAATCTCCAAATGTCAAAAGTTTTTGACACCAAATCACAGCATGGCTTTTTCTATGGTGTTCCTCAAGGTCTTGGTGTCTCAATGTGGTATTTTGGAGAGATTATTGGTCATTTTTATCAATTCTCCATTGGCGAACAAACTGTGAAAGGGTTAAAGTTGTAGGACGAAAACACAAACAACTCCCAAGCCCAAAAATGTTGATACAATTTAATTTTGCTTATAGGAGATTCACTGTGAATAAGGACCAGTCTTATTTTAATGCAAAGATTTGTACATTAGCAGAAATGTAGCTCACGTGGAAGAGAAAGCAGTGCTCTGTTGATTTAAATGTGAAAGTGCAATAAAAAATATTTTGTCCCTAAAATCAATGAATAATCCTGATCTCAATATTGATCAAAATAATCGTGATTATCATTTTTGGCCATAATCGTGCACGTTTCCTGAGATGAATCGTGGGAGAAACAGTGGGTTTTGTGCGTGGAAAGATTCAGCCTTCTGTTTTAGTGTCAGTATATGGTTATCCCTACAACTGTAACCCCTATCGGTTAGATGAAGACTTGTGAAAGCTTGTGGTTCATGACATCATCACACCAGCATTACCATAGAGATTCATTGAATCAAAGTTATTGGGATTTTCTTCTAACCTTTTTAACACTAGACCATTTGAAAAAGTTTAATTATACACTTTATCTAAATAATACTGTGAAAATGTTTGATTTTCAGCATGTATGTAGAATACAGTGTTTTTAGTGATTATTTTGTGATTATTGTGATGAAAAATGAAATGGTTGCTGCTGTTATAACTTTCTAGAGTTATCACAAAGTGTTTTGGTGACTGATAAATCTCTTAAAATAGGGCTGTCAATTGATTAAAATATTTAATCGTGATTAAACACACATTTTATCTGTTCAAAATGTAGGCCTAACTTTAAGTTTTAATGCTCTTATCAACATGGTAGTGAGCAAATATGCTGCTTTAAGCAAATGTATGTATATATTTATTATTGGAAATCAATTAACAACACAAAACAATGACAAATATTGTCCAGAAACCCTCACAGGTACTGCGTTTAGCATAAAACATATGCTCAAATCATAACATGGCAAACTGCAGCCCAACAGGCAACAACAGCTGTCAGTGTGTCAGTGTGCTGACTTGACTATGACTTGCCCCAAACTGCATGTGATTATCCTAAAGTGGGCATGTCTGTAAAGGGGAGACTCGTGGGTACCCATAGAACCCATTTTCATTCTCCTATCTGGAGGTCAGAGGTCAAGTGACCCCTTTGAAAATGGCCATGACAGTTTTTCCTCGCCAAAATTTAGCGTAGGTTTAGTGCGTTATTTAACCTCTTTTGCGACAAGCTAGTATGACATGGATGGATGGCTTCATTAGGTTTTCTAGTTTCATATGATACCAGTTTCTTCACTCTAGCTTTAAAACTGAGCCCACTACAACCAAAAATATTTAAGTTGCATTAATGCGTTAGTGCTAGGGATGGTCATTTTGAAAAATGTTCTTAACCGATAACCGACCGTCGTTAACCAATTATTAACCGTTAACCGACAAGATTTGTGCCTTGCGCCTGCTGCAGTGTATTGAGTGTAACAGACAACTGAGTCCCTACTTCACCCGCACGGGAGCGTTAACTTAGCAGCCACGCTGCTGCGTGTAGTGTCGCGGACATGCAGCCACTTTCCCAGTAAAAGTCTCCACCGCACATTTAGTTTAGTTTAGCAGGGAGTCAGCTGTGTGTGTGCCCAGCATAATGACACTCGGTCTGCCCGGATTAACGATAGCGATTGCCCGATAAACAGTGTTGGTATTTGTGCTACGTTAGCAGCTGTAGCATTACCGGAGGCTTCATGCTCGTCGCCACCGCCACACACATACAGTCTGTCAGCGCGACGTAACTTTAACAAGTGTCCGTGTGTGTGTTGGCGGGGAGTGTGGGGTTGTTGGTGGCGTTATAGCTGTGAACGTAGATGTAGCAGTGTGTGTACACTTTTATTTATTGAAACTACTGCTCTTCTGCTCAGCTCAAGCCAGCCGGAGCCGAATTCCTGTATCCTGCAACTCTGGCTGCGCCTCTTAAGGTGGGCTGTCAAGGTGGACCAGCTTTTCTCCTTAAAGTGACGAGCCGCTCAGCTTTTTAATTAATTATAAATATTTATTTTAACTGTTTTAACCGATGGCGTTAAACTGCTTAATGTCGGTTAACGGTTAAACGGTTGTATAAAGAGAACTGAGCTGACGGGAGAGCTAGTGACGACCTTGGAGAAGTTAGAGGAAGTAGACATGTGTGACTACCTCCGGTCAAAATAAGGTGTTAACAAAGGGATTATATATAAAATACATATATGGAAATAAGATTGATTTGATTATATTCACCAGAAGTTTAAAACATTACATATCCCTTATAAATTCAAAAGAAAATACCACTAATTTGTGAGGGAAATGTCTTTATTCTTTGATTTTTCCTGTTGGAAAAAATTAAATGCGATTAATCGCACGATTGTCTATAGTTGATAGTGATTAATCGCAAATTAATTGCAAATTTATCTGTTCAAAATGTACCTTTTTAAAGGGAGATTTGTAAAGTAGTTAATACTCAAATATTGCTTAATGAAAATGTATGTATTTATTTATTATTGAAAATAAATTAACAACACAAAACAATGACAAATATTGTCCAGAAAAACTCACAGTATAAACAATATGCTCAAATCATAACATGATTTGCAATAAATCATAATATTGAATCGTAATACTTAGACATCGCAACACATATCAAATCGGCACCCAAGTATCGTGATATTATCGAATCAGAAGATAAGTGTATCGTCCCAGCTGTAGTGCATACACAGTATTATCATATAGTAAACATCCACTTTCTGGTCAAGCCTCTCAGCTTGTGTGGCTTTAGTTTATTTGTTTCACTTCATGTCTGTCAATCTGTGTCTCTCTCTCTCTCTCTCTCTCTCTCTCTGTGTATGTGTGGTGGTAATTTGGGCGAGGGGGTTGTTGCATGTGACCCTTCCACCTGTCCTTACTGGGACTCTATTTCTGGGTCTCACACTGAACCTGACTATGTCTCGCCTGGCAACAGTGCCTGTATATATATGTGTGCACTCTGTGGGTGTGTGTGTGTGTGTACATGTGTTATTCCAGTCTCGACTACAGCTGGACCAAAGCTGTATAGGCTCATAATATGGATCGCCTGTAACAGCAGAACTGTGACCCATTTGAACCCTTTTGCTATAACAGGGATGAGGCTAATGTTGGCACTAGGTTTCGGTTTTAATGAACGTGACATGTTGTTGGTGAGCGAGTGATGAAGTTACACCACTGGTTGTTGCTCTTTCGCAATAAATATATACGGTATGTGCGATAGTAGGGCTGGGACGATAAACCTATCTCCTGATCCGATACTATCACCATACTTTGGTGCCAATTCGATATGTATTGCAATTTGTATTCTACAAGTAGTGCAATTCGATATATTACAATTTATTGTGATTTGTTTACTTTTTTTAACTCGAGACCATGGGAAAAAGTTGAATCATACACTTCTAGGGACTTTTACTTTGGAAACTATCTAAATTAATACAGTAAAAATGTTTGATTTTCAGCATGTATGTAGTCAGAGATGTCCTGAAGTCAAATATATCAGTCATTGTCAGGAATTATTTATAAAATTTTTCCAGCAACCCAAAAATAAAAAAATAAAGACATTTCCCTCACAAATTAGTGGTATTTTTTTTACAAGGGACATGTAATGTTTTATTCTTCTGGTGAATATGATCAAATCAGTGTATATATATATATATATATATATATATTTCTATGTGGAGGTAGAAGGAAGTTACCGCTTTTATTGTTGTAGTCCGAGTAACGTGACATCAGATCCGTTCTGTATCCGTCCACCAAAACAAACTGCAGCCGGCCGAAACGATAAAGCAGAAAACGGCGGAGGGTCTGCGTGGATACGACCTGCACCCTCACATTTTAAATCCAAAGTGGTAAACAGTACACATACTGTAAAGTATGGAAATACTTTGGGTTTCACACATTGCAGGAAAAGCAGAGCTAGACATCATGGCTAAAGCTTAGGGGTGTAACGATTCGTCTACTGCATCAATGTAACGATTTATATTCCTACGATCCAACTACATCGATAGGTACTCAGCAAGTTGTCCTTCACGGGAGACTTATATAGACATAAAATCGAATTTGAAACGCTAAAATCGATTGTATCGATATTAAGGATTTGCACCTTGTATTTAAGGACGACAAACGTTATATGAAAGTGTTTTTTAGCACTTTTATTAGTAAAGAAATGTCAAACGTTACTCCGCTTCACTCTCCAGACATGTGCCAGCTTGCCAGCTCTGCCCTCTGCAGCGCGATCACGCATCCATGGCGTGCATGCAGACTAATGGCGCACTGGACTCCTCGCACCCGGTAGCGGCTTGGAGGGAGGCGGGCACCGGTCTGCATTAGCTGCTGGCGCTGCGGTGTAGAGGAGCACCGGCACTCGGCAGAGTTTCAGGCGCGTCAATCCACTTGACGAGGGCGGCTTCACCCACAAGCGCTTTCCCCGTGCGCTGTCAGTTTTTCCCCTTCAGGGCGACGAGAGATACGGAACGAACGGGAGAGCTAGCGATGACCTTGGAGAAGTTAGAGGAAGTATACACGTGTGACTACGTCCGGTTTTCACTGAACTGTATATACAAAATACATATATGGAAATAAGATTGATTTGATTATATTCACCAGAAGTTTAACACATAATATGTCCCTTATAAATTTTTTAAAAAATACCACTAATTTGTGAGGGAAATGTCTTTATTCTTAGATTTTTGGGTTGCTGGAAAAATGTAATAAATAAATCCTGACAATAACTGATATATTTGACTTCAGGACATCTCTGCTTACATACATGCTGAAAATCAAACATTTTTACAAGATTAATTTAGATATTTTCCAAAGTAAAAGTCCCTAGAAGTGTATGATCCAACTTTTACCGATGGTCTAGTGTTAAAAAAAGTTAACAAAAATCACAATAAATCGTACTCTGTCTTGGGCATAGTGTTATTACTATTAACGGTTTGTTTAAGGTAGAAGTTTGGAGAAATGTTTCAACTCCTTCTGTTTACTCTGTTACTATCTATGAGGGACACAGGATTGGTTTCCCCCAAAAGGTTGCATGGTCACGAGCTGGATGATGTATTACTGGTCTGGTGTATACAGTACTTTGAGTAAATGTAGTTACAATCTACCACTGGGTCAGTTCGGTTTGTCAAACATTTTTCTCCCAGTTTTGAGTTTTGAATGGCCAGTTTCCTCTGCACTGTGTGATCCATCCGGAGTCAGCAGCCACTTATTCCCACTAATCACTAAGGATGTTCAACAGGAGGGTGTAATGTGTGTGAGAGAAACACCATATAACTATACACACATAATGTGATACAGGGATGTCAGTGAGCTGCCACAGTCCTGCTGGCACATCTCACACCAAAGGAACGAGAGAGGCAGTTGTCATTTTGCTATTCCAGCTTTCTCTGAATACAAGGCTCGCTGCTGTCCAGAAGAAGTGACATTTCAGTTAACAAGAGAATACATGAATTCCACTTAAAAGTACTATCTTTAACATGCCAACAAACAAACCAATGCAGTATGAACAAGAAATTAATGTAAAATGAACATGACAAGTTGAGAATCATTGCTAGGATCTTGAAATGAGGTCAAGAAACTGTGACCTGCAGTTAAAAACCAAATATTAGATAGTTTTTGGTCTGAAATACAGAATCATTTTCTTATCTAAACATCATCAGACACAAACAGTTCATGAACAGGGACTTTGAAGGAATTAAAACTAGGGCTGTCAAAGTTAACGCGATAATAACGCAAAATCATTTTAACGCCACTAATTTCTTTAACCTATTAACATAGTCGATCTTTCGGAGATTATAGTGGGCTCAGTTTTAAAGCTACAGTGAAGATACTGGTATCAAAATAGGAAACCTAAGGAATTCATTGGTACCAACTATTTCATACTAGCTTGTCGTGAAGGAGGCTAAATAACGCTCCAAACTTGTGCTAAATTTTGGCGAGGAAAAACTGTCATGGCCATTTTCGAAGAGGTCTCTTGACCTCTGACCTCCAGATATGTGAATGAAAATGGGTTCTATGGGTACCCACGAGTCTCCCTTTACAGACATGCCCACTTTATGATAATCACATGCAGTTTGGGTCAAGTCATAGTCAAGTCAGCACACTGACACACTGACAGCTGTTGTTGCCTGTTGGGCTGCAGTTTGCCATGTTATGATTTGATCATATTGTTTTATGCTAAATGCAGTACCTGTGAGGGTTTCTGGACAATATTTGTGACTGTTTTGTGTTGTTAATTTATTTCCAATAATAAATATATACATACATTTGCATGAAGCAGCATATTTCTCCACGTTCATGTTGATAATAGTTTTAAAGGCCCCCCTCCAGTGTATTTTGGCATTTCTATGATATTTTCTACGTCATTTCTTTACTAAGTTGATTAGCCACACCGTTTGTCAAATTCTTTTGAACTTAATTTTGTGCTCAAAGTTAAAAAAGAAGGTTGTTGATAAAATGGGAATATGATGTATGACTATAATAGAAGCTGCAGGTCAAAGGTCAACCTCCAAGCTGCAGGTGCACTTGTTTGTGTCTGAGCAGCAAACTGATAAATCTGTTTATCCGTCTGTCAGTTTGTCTTTCTAGTTAGTTAGCTAGTTAGGTGTAGTTAGCTAGCACAACTTGTTGCATTAGCTAACTGAGAGGTTTCATTTTTTTATTTTCCCCCACCTTAGTATAGTTTGTTTATTTTCACCATGGCATTAATGTGTGCAGAGAACGGGTGAAATCAACGCAGTGAATTACACGAAATCCCACCAACAGAATTAGCACAACACAATGTCTCTCTCTCTCACTCGCTCTCTTCTTTACCGTTTCCTCCTGCTGGAGATAAATTAACGGAAAGCAGCCAAAACCGGAGGTTTGCGGGCCTCTAACAGGTCTGAACGACGGGGTGCACACAACTTTCAGCCCAAAAGAAAACAAGAGAAAAGTCCCGTTAGAAAAATAAACGAATCACAGTGCAGCCCGGTGCGGTGTCGGTGCTGGAACTGAGTCGAGAGCGGCCGGTGCTGGTGGACGGTGCCGTTAATCGTGATTAACTATGAACAATCACGCGATTAATGGTCTTAATTAAAACACCATTGAAAACACATCCGGATATCGGGCCAATACTGACCCCAATAGCTGTATCGGGTATCGGTGACAATGGATCCGATCTATTCAGTTCTATCCTATGTGTATATACTATAAACATTATACTGGAATTTTAAGTCTTTTATTTATTTATGTTTAAATTGACAAACTTTTTACTGCATTAAAAAAGTTTACACTTGAATTGTAATCCGTGTTAATTTTAAAGTTTTTTTTTACCAAGTTGTTGGTGAATGATTTATTATTTTAATAATAAATACAAATTCTGTTGATTTTTAAGATTTTTTACCAAGTTACTGGTGAATGATTTATTATTTAAATAATAAATACAAATTCTGTTAATTTTTAGGAATTTTTTACCAAGTTACTGGTGAATTATTTATTTTAATAACAAATGCAAATTCTGTTAATTTTGAAGATTTTTTACCAAGATACTTGTGTACAATTTATTATTCTAATAATAAATAATAATTCTGTTTATTTTGAAGATTTTTTTACCAAGTTACTGGTGAATGATTTATTTTAATAATAAATAAACATTCTGTTAATTTTTAAGAGTTTTTTTTACCAAGGTACTGGTGTACAATTTATTATTTGAATAACACATACAAATTCTGTTCATTTTGAAGATTAGTTACCTGTGTGCAATTTATTGTTTTAATAATAAATACAAATTAAATTTGTATAAATAAAATTTAAAAAATATATTTATTTGTTACATTCTGTTTTACAAAGTTAGGAAAGTAATGTTCAAGTCAAGCCTGGTGTTGCCTGTTATTGTTGTTACACGTAAAAGAATGATCCACACAGTGAGGCTTACAGCTTATTAATTTAACAGTGGTATCGGATCAGTACTGGGTATCGGTTTTTACCCAGGTATTGCTATCGGTATCAGGACTTAAAAAGTCGGATCGGTGCATCTCTAATTAGATTATTTAAACTATTTTGCAACATTGTTAATTTTTATATATATATATATATATATGTAAATATATATATATTTAAAATGTGTTCACTCAGTTAGAGTGTGCATAATTCCTATCTTTTTTTGTGTAATTGAGTGTTTTAGTAAATAAATGTTTGAAGAAAGTAATGCTCCTTCTCCTACTTGCTATCTTATTGTACATTAATGGTGCAGCAGCGTTCCCACAGGCTTTAACCCAGTCTTCCTATGTTATTCCTCTTTGCCTGTGTCATTCCTGCTTCATTTTGTTTTTGTCTCTCTGGCACCGCCAAGTGAGGAGGGTATCTCCGAGTGTGAAGTGCTCCCTCCTCCACTCCTCGCTGAAAGCACCCTGCAGTAGCAGCATGGTAATTCTGCTCCTCTATCTTTCCTCTGCATCATGTTTACCTAGCAACAAGCATCACCCGCGGCTGGCCATCCCATTGGTCATTTGAAAACGCACCGGGGACCAATGGCAGGGCTGTTGCCATGGTACAGTGTATAGTTGCCGGGTGGAATTTTGCTGCAAGGCACGTGAGTCTTGAGTCTGCTTGCCTCCTCGCACTGCCGTTGTAATCTCCGCTGTCTGGTCGTTAGTACAGCTGAACGTGATTTGGTGGTGGTGGACGCTTGTCAGTAATTCTGCGATGGGAAATACTAATCAGTAATATAGGCATAGCAATGCGTTTCACAACTATCAACAGAGAAAGACAGCCAGCGAAGCAGACAACAGGAAACGGCTCCACAGCACTGTTGAGAGGCTGCTCCTCTGCCAATGCAATATGCTGTATCACCACCTAACACTGTACTGGAGCAGTATCTGAGCTCATAATGAGCTTTCAGAGCCACATTTAGTGTTTTAAATAATAAAGAAATAATAAAAATGAAGCTGCTATAGCTCCAAATGAGTTTTAAACTGACTCAGAAACTCAAATAAATTTAGATAGTGATGATTCATGTTGTGACAACTTACGGCACAAAAGAGCTTTAACCCCTTTTTATTCCGCCCTCTTTTATTAGAGGTGTAGGGGATGTTCAGGGGTAGATAAATAGTCAACAGAAGATTAATTTGAGATGCAGCTCAGCACTGTGTGTTTAGTTGTTCTAGGCATTAATAAGAAATAAATATTAATTATTTCAAATAAATTGTGTATTGAATAAAAGTGGATAAGGGTTTAGAACATTGTGATAGAAGTATATGATGGTCATCCCCATGCTATATTATGTCTCATAAGTTGTTGCAGCAATATTTGGCTTGATACCATTTGTTACACAGATTTGGTGCTAAATTTAACAGATTTTTACTACCTGAGAATTGATAAAATCATTAATCCCTCCAAAATACCACATGAAGACACCAAGACCTTGAGGAACACCATATTGTGATTTGTAATCCAAAACTTTTTGAGATTTCTGCAAGAATTGCATTTTTCGGCGATTGGATGGCGAGCACTTCTGTTTTGTAAACTGCTCAGAAACCCCCTTATTGTCAATCTAGCTAGGAAAGCCATCCATCCTATGAATGCTCTAGGTCTCTAGTTTGTGGCTGTTAAGTTTCATGAGGCTGTGATTATCCTAGAGGTCACCACAGGTCATTTTATACAGTGAGGTCACGTTTTAAAAAAAAGGTCTCGCTATAATGAAATGGCTACTATGGGGACTGACATCATCACACATGAATACAGTTGGGCTCATTGAATCCACAAGAGTCTCAGCTTTACAGTGATACCCAATTTATGTAATTCAAAACGGTTTAGGGACCCCAGTATGTAGAAATATTCATATACACCATTTTAGAATAGGCAAAAATAAAACATTAAACTGCATGTGATTATCATAAAGTAGGCATGTATGTAAAGGGGAGACTCGTGGGTACCCATATAACCCATTTTCATTCTCATATCTGGAGGTCAGAGGTCAAGGGACCCCTTTGAAAATGGCCATGCCAGTTTTTCCTTACCAAAATTTAGCGTAACTTCATAGCTTTATTTAGCCTCCTTTGCAACAAACTAGTATGACATGGTTGGTAACAATGGATTCCTTAGGTTTTTATTTTCATTTGATGCCAGTATCTTCACTCTAGCTAAAAAAAATTGAGCCTGAAGTGCTTATTCATCATATGCACAAGTTTGCATTTATTTATTACTTCAAATGACCGCTGTCCTGGGATAGTGTAAATGCTATCCATATTTAAGTCCAACTTTAAAACAACTTTTTGAATATGTATTCCAGTAAATAATTCAAACTCATTTCTGTTGTGTTGTGAAACTCTTTTCAATGAAATATGATTTCTATACAGGGCAACATGTATCTTATTAATCCATTTGATAGGTGCTAGAATATTAGTTCAATGATTTCTACTCCAGATATAAACACTGCTTTAGTCTTCCCACCATGAATAGAGTAGTATAGAATAGAGTACAGTAGTAGTATGTATTTTCAGTCCTAATTCAGTTTCCTAATTCAATTTCAGCCACTAATTTCTTTAAAGGTTTAACGCAATTTGCGATTTTTAGGTTGTAACGGGCTCTGTTTTAAAGTGAAGATACTGGTATCATTTGAAACTAGAAACCATGAGGAATCCATTGGTACCAACCATGTCATACTAGCTTGTCACAAAGGAGGCTAAGTAACGCTCCAATTTTCCGCTAAATTTTGGTGAGGAAAAACCGGCATGGCCATTTTCAAAGGGGTCCCTTGACCTCTGACTTCCAGATATGTGAATGAAAATGGGTTCTATGGGTACCCACAAGTCTCCCCTTTACAGACATGCCCACTTTATGATAATCACATGCAGTTTGGGGCAAGTCATAGTCAAGTCAGCACACTGACACACTGACAGCTGTTGTTGCCTGTTGGGCTGCAGTTTGCCATGTTGTGATTTGAGCATATTTTGTATGCTAAATGCAGTACCTGTGAGGGTTTCTGGACAATATTTGTCATTGTTTTGTGTTGTTAATTGATTTCCAATAATAAATATATACATACATTTGCATTAAGCAACATTTTTGCCCACTCCTGTGTTTATAAGAGTTTTAAATACTTGACAAATCTCCCTTTAAGGTACATTTTGAACAAATAAAAATGTGCGATTAATCGCGATTAACTTTTCTAATCGATTGACAGGCCTATTTTTTTTTGTTTTATATCATTTGTGTTGAAGTGCCTGTGGTGGGTAGCAGTTAATATAATTTTAGTGAGCGAACACCCTTATAATTTACAGAGAAACTACAGAACAGTTGTGTAGGTCAGTGTTTGTACTGTATGAATGTCCTGTCATCCCCAGCACACACACACACACACACACACACACACACACACACACACTTGTTCACCTGTTGCTCATCTGTCTGTAATTGTGGAGCTGAGATAATTGTGGGGTTTGCATGACGTGATGAGAGTAGAAACGCGGTACACTCCATGTTTTCTCCTCAGTACATATGCACACAGTAAGCTAGTGAAAAGCTGACAGAGTAGAGTTAAGCTCTGCCTCCTTGTATTTCTATGTACTGTTGGTTGTGTATCTGATGGCATGTCTGCCCATGCAGAAATACACTTGACATAAAATCAAAATTAGTGTGCAAGCACAGGTGAAATGTCCTGTTTATGGCCTGTCAAATTGTCTTTAATCACCGCAAAGTCTGCACAGACTTTTCTGCTGTTTTTTGTTGCACCTCGAAACACATTTTCCTGTGACTTTATATTTTGTATGTGTCCTTTGAACTTCATGTTTCCAGTCTATTTCCTTTGTTTACGTTGCATACTCTCCCTGTGATACGTTGATGAAAAGGTAATAGCGTCGTCATTGTCTAATTTGCACATTTTAGTTAAGAAATCAACTGTTTTAACAAAATGTTAAGGTACACATGATATAGCAAGCACTGCCATTTGGTCATAAAGTCCATTATGTAAAAATTAGGGCTGTCAAAGTTATCGTGATAATAATGTGTCAACGCAAATTCGTTTTAACGCCACTAATTTATTTAACGCAATTTGCGGTTTTTAGGATGTAGTGGGCTCAAACCTAAGGAATTCATTGGTACCAACCATGTCATACTAGCTTGTTGTGAAGGAGGTTAAATAACGCTCCAAACTTGCGCTAAATTTTGGTGAGGAAAAACTGTTATAGCCATTTTCAAAGGGGTCCCTTGACCTCTGACTTCAAGATATGTGAATGAAAATGGGTTCTATGGGTACCCACGAGTCTCCCCTTTACAGACATGCCCACTTTATGATAATCACATGCAGTTTGGGGCAAGTCATAGTCAAGTCAGCACACTGACACACTGACAGCTGTTGTTGCCTGTTGGGCTGCAGTTTGCCATGTTATGATTTGATCATATTTTTTATGCTAAATGCAGTAACTGTGAGGATTTCTGGACAATATTTGTCATTGTTTTGTGTTGTTAATTGATTTCCAATAATAAATATATACATACATTTGCATAAAGCAGCATATTTGTCCACTCTCATGTTGATAAAAGTATTAAATACTTGACAAACATTTGAGCTGATAAAAAATGCGATTAACTATTTCAATCGATTGACAGCCCAAGTAAAAATACTACTTACAAGATGATTCCTGTTACTGCCAGTTCATATACAGTCAGGGGGAAGAAAGGCTAATGGTGCTATAGTTTTCTGCACACCCTTTTAGCTAACTGGGAAGATCAACACATTAACTGAGTTATCAAAAAAGGACTTTACATATGTACAAAAATTCAGAAAACACTCAAATGTAATTAATGAAATTACATAAAGTTAATTATTTTGTGACTGTTTATTGTGATGTATTGCTTTTTTTAATACAATGGATGGGAGATGATTTTTGTTTAATGAAAGCTGTCATTAGCATGTGTTTGTTCATTCTTCTCGTGTGGTTTGAGAAAACCCCTCCATCCTGTCTCCTCGTTTGGTTTAGGTTAGAAACCCTCTTTGTATTAGCTGTATTTTCATTGAATTTATAACACCTTTGTTATGGATTTTTGGATGTATTTATTATTTCTGCTATGGACAGACCTCCAGATCCAATGCTGGCATTTACACCCTGCAGCGCTGTCTTTAAACCTTTCAGCACAGTTCTAGTTCAGTTTGGATCATAGCAGAGCCTCAATCACACAGAAAGAGTCACTAAAAACATGGCGCCGTCCGTTGTCTTCCTGTGGAACCGTGTGTGTGGCGTCTCTTTTGCGACACTGGCTCCCGCTCAGACAGACTCAGTCACTCTGAGCCGGGCATTAGGCATTTTTTGAAGCAGACCACCTGTAGGGATGCATCTGCATGTGATTACCACGTTAGCGTACATCGCCGCTGCGCTGTATTGCTCTATAATCTCACTTCCTGCTTGTTTATCTCTTTTAATGCAAGCCCTATAATTATAGCATGTTATTAGGCCATGCTATCTTATTTTAGCTGTGACTGGTCAGCTGTTTTGCAGTGTGTGGGAGTGCAGTGATTTGAACCGTGGGTTCTGGAGCCTGGAGCTGGAGTAGATTACCAAGGAAAGCTGCAGGAACCGGAGTCAAAGGGACCCTGCAAAGCCACAAAGACACTTTCTGAGGTTAGCCTTGGAATTCAGCTCAAACTATAACTTTACAATAAATTAAAAATTTCTTAATGAATTGAATTTACAACATTTTTAAACAAATTTGTTATTGCAGCTTATCATTATAGGGCTCTATGTACAGTACAGTACGTTGGGGGCTCAAAAAATCGATTCACCTATGTATCACAATTTTTAAATTGATTTTTTAATGCCAAAATCGATATATTTGCTTCATTTGAGTCTATGTGGAGGTAGAAGGAGGTTACCACTTTTATTGTTGTAGTCTGAGTAATGTGACGTCATATCCGTTCCGAAATGACGAAGTACAAAACAGCGGAGGGGCCGCGTGGATACGACCTGCACCCTCACATTTTAAATCCAAAGTGGTAAACACTACACATCCAGTAAAGTATGGAAACGCTTTGGGTTTCACACATTGCAGGAAAAGCAGAGCTAGACATCACGGCTAAAGCTGCATGCTAACTCTGTCATGGAAAGGAAACGTTATCGTATTGAGGTAACGTGCGGTCAAGCCGGCCGTCACTCTCATCTCCGTGGTCGAATGGGCTGATGCTACAACTGTAGAGCACCCAGATACTGACATTTATGTTAAATGCATTCAAACAGCCCCGATGGAGCTGACCATGGATGTATAAAGAAAGCGGAGCTGACGGGAGAGCTAGAGACGACCTCGGAGAAGTTAGAGGAAGTATACACGTGTGACTACGTCTGGGTTTCAAAATAAATTTTTAACAAAGGGAACTGTATATACAAAATACATATATGTAAATAAGATTGATTGGATTATATTCACCAGAAGTATAAAACATTACATGTCCCTTATAAATTAAAAAGAAATACCACTAATTTGTGAGAGAAATGTCTTTATTCTTTGATTTTTGGATTGCTGGAAAAATGTAATAAATAATGTCTGACAATGACTGATATATTTGACTTCAGGACATCTCTGACTACATACATGCTGAAAATCAAACATTATTACTGTATTAATTTAGATATTTTCCAAAGTAAAAGTCCCTTGAAGTGTATGATTCAACTTTTTTCCAAAGTCAAATATATCAGTCATCGCCGGGCATTATTTTTTGAATTTTTTCCAGCAACCTGAAAATGAAAGAATAAAGACATTTCCCTCACAAATTAGTGGTATTTTCTTTTTATATAATATAATCCAATCAATCTTATTTAAATATATGTATTTTATACAGTTCCCTTTGTTAACACTTTATTTTGAAAACCGAACGTAGTCACACGTGTATACTTCCTCTAACTTCTCCAAGGTCGTCTCTAGCTCTCCCGTCAGCTCCATTCTCTTTATACATCCATGGTCAGCTCCATCGGGGCTGTTTGAATGCATTTAACATAAATGTGCGGTGCTCTAGAGTTGTAACGTTGTGCCCATTTGACCACGGAGATGAGAGTGACGGCCGGCTTGATCGCACGTTATCGCGATACGATAATGTTTCCTGTCCATGACAGAGTTAGCATGCAGCTTTAGCCATGATATCTAGCTCTGCTTTTCCTGCAATGTGTGAAACCCAAAGTGTTTCCATACTTTACTGTATGTGTAGTGTTTACCACTTTGGATTTAACATGTGAGGGGGCAGGTCGTATCCACGCAGACCCTCTGCTGTTTACTACTTTTTGCGGTTTGTTTTGGTTGACGGATACAGAACAGATATGACGTCACGTTGCTCAGACTACAACAATAAAAGCGGTAACTTCCTTCTACCTCCACATAGACTCGAATGAAGCAAATATATTGATTATGGCATTAAAACAAATCTATTTATTATTGAGACTGCTGTTTCAGTGTGATGTGCATAAGTACATGATTATCAGAGGAGACCTTACCTTTGTGCAGTAGGTAATTACAGTAAGCAGTTTCCTACATATTACTGAGTGATTAAGATAAAAAGCAGACATTTCTCAGTGCAGTGAGAGGGTATATTTTCCTTTAAGGAGCTGTCAGCTGGTTTATGACACTGTTTGTGTGCCGAGCTGTTCCCAGGCAGCATTGTGCCTGATTTAGCTCGGATAGCAACAGCAACAACTTTTAGCTTGGGCTGGTTTTGTGAGGAGAAGTCGCACATCTCAGCTGTGGAGAGTCACTCAGTGACCATGTGCTCATGGAAGCCTTTTACCCCGCTCTCTCCCCCTTCTCCCCCGGCTCTATCTCCACCCCCACCCCGGTCTCCTCTCTCCACCCCCACCCCGGTCTCCTCTCTCCCCCCCCACCCCGGTCTCCTCTCTCCCCCCCCACCCCGGTCTCCTCTCTCCCCCCCCACCCCGGTCTCCTCTCTCCCTCCCTCCATTTCTACCTGACATCTTCAAACTATTTCCGCGTCATTCCTGCCTCGCGCCGTTTGAAGAGACACTGGGAAACTAAGCCGAGCGCCCCTCCCACAGACCCGTCCGCTCAGCCAATCACAGCCAAGGATGGGACTTTAAGTAGCCAATCGCGTGTCAGCTGCCGCCGCGTCGGGTAGCAACAGAGCCCATAGAGGGTGCGTGCTGAGTGAGGGTAGAGAAGTTCTAACACTGTGTGTGTGTGTGTGTGTGTGTGTGTGTGTGTGTGTGTGTGTGTGTGTGTGTGTGTGTGTGTGTGTAAGTAACATTCTATAATGGCCGCCTGTGTGTTAACACATAAATATGTTGAAGAAGGGGGAAACCATTTCTCCACTCTAGCCTCAAACAACACTGTATTTTTTTTACAATTAAAGCTATAAACTTTTAGAAAATATTCTAATACTTATTATTGGCCTGTAGGAAGTGGTTATAAGTAGGTGTTTAGTCCATAAAACTTTGTTTAAGTAAAGGTTGTATCCGTGAATATAAAGTTCCAGTATATATATCCCGCTGTTACTATAAATGGCCAGGACAGCAGAGGTCTGCTCGGAACAAACCATTGTGGTCAGAGGGGAGGTTAATGTCCCGCTAACTCGCTTGATTTGTTGATAGCGTGTCTTTAAGTCAGTCGGCATCTGGGTGATTGTTAATGTAAATCTCCTCGTGAAATGTCCCCTTTTGTGGTGTTTTCCTGTGTCTTCCGGTGCTATGTGAAGCTGCACCAGACAGACCAGCTCCCCCCCCGCCACAGCCAGTTGGTTGAGCCCGGTATCGCAGGGTGGGGGATGCTGTGTGGGAGAGCCAGCACAGATTCCGTCTAACGGGAGAAGCACGGAAAAGGGAAACGGGCGAGAAACATGAGTCGGAATCGCCCTTGTGAAGGTTTCCACCTTGAAGGATTAAAAAATCTCACCCATTTCTGTTAAAGGAGGACCGTTAAATGTGAGAGAAGAAGGCGGAAGCGATCTGACAGCTCAGGAACTTTACACCGGATCTTTAAGTTTACTTTGCTAGTTTGTTTTTATTTTGATCACCTAGGAGGCTTCTTCATGGGTCGAGTTTGGTAAACAGAAGATCTCAGTTTGGAAGTATAATGCGGCTTGTTCTGTCTTCAACACGGGGAACCATCTAACCCCCAAATACTGGATCTAAACCCCGGTTTCCTCCCCAGCTTTATTGTCCCTGCTTGTAATGGTGCGTCACGTTGGCCCGTGAGCGGATATCCCAGTTTAAGAGCAACTTTCTCTGGAGCTCCCTGTGAAATCAACACGTTGCAGCAGCAACAACAGCAGCAGCAGCGGACTGGTTTGTTTACATGTGTTTGTGCAACTGCCTGTTGTCACAGAGACACCCAGTGTAGTTGTATGGGGATTTAAAGGGGGCTCCTGTTCACCCTGGCAGAGGCCAGCCACCTCCTGCTGTAGGCGGGTGAAGGGGGCTTCGTGGCTGGTGGCTGCTGTGTGTGTGTGTATGTGTGTGTCACTGGATTAATCTGAGTGGTAACATCACTCCACACTTGCCCTACTCTGTCCAGTGACCAGTTCCCCAGAAAGCGCCAGTAATTGGAGCTATATTTAGCGTAAGGGATGGGGTAAAAGCAGGCAGCTGGAAACCCAACTCCCCTCCACCTCCTTCTCTTCCACCCCTACCTCGCTCAGCCCACCTGGCAGCATGCTGGGCGAGCCTGGTTAGCACACAGCTAGAGTCGTCTGGAACACAACTTCTAATATGTTGGAACCATACTGACTGTGGAGTAACCTGGGAATACTAGCTGTATTCTACTGCTACTTCTACACACCCTGTACTGGACTAAGATGTCTGAATTAGCTGTTTGGTTCAACCTGTCCTGGACTAAGTGAACCTAACACAAGGAAGTCTATGCCTTTACCCCCTCGGACATTTACAACTCATTAACATCCTGTAACAGAAGAAAGGCCTACTTTTGACTACTTAAAATATCAGTCGCCAGCGATCTGGAGCCTCCAGCACACAGAAAGAATGCATGAAACTGCCGAAACCAACGAAACAAAAAGCTAACCTGACTTAACCAAATATTCTATTTCCCCCCATACCCACAGAGAAACAGAATATATATGTAGAATCTATATCTATAGTGTAACTCCACAGAAGACAGAGATTACATCCTTTATATTTTTACTTCAGAGAGAGACAAGCTGCCTGTACACCAGTTGGTTGCCTTAGAAACCACAGTCACAAAAATAAAAAATAAAAAGAATAGAAAAGAAGCCAGAGAAGACGGTGCCTTTTGATTGGTTGGTCGGTTTCCCACCATTTCAAGATTCATTGATTTAAGTTGGATGTAAACTGTTGAAGCGAACTCTGGGATTGAAAACACACGTCTCATGACAGACTAAACAAGCCCCGCCCACCTGTCAAAGCGTTTTCCGTTTGACAGTATTTCCCTGCTGGATTGAACTATTGCCAAGCGTTTCCATGGTGATCACGTCATCATCCGTGGAGGACAAGCCCGTGCCCTCTTGCAGGATGGTCCAAACAGAACCCTGGATCTCCTCGGCCCTGCTGCGCAAGAACAAGAGTCAGTACACGCACACACGCACACACACAATCCCACTTATAAAACAACTTACTTTACAGTACAGCCACAAGTGTGTGTGAGTACTGTCATGGTAATCTGTGTGTTGATACTTATTGTTGATAATTATTTTAGTTGCTGTCAGTAATGCCGGGTACACACTACACGAGAATCAAGCTGACGATCGTCAGCAAAGCCCTGATTTTTTTTTTGATAGTTCTTAAGATTATCTTTCCAGATATTCCTGAGGTGTGAGATATGTTAATAGTGTTTTTTTACATCCCCTGATCGGCTCGGAAGTCCATCCTGGACGCACCGATTTCAAATCGTAAATGTTAAACATGCTCAATATTTACGATGGGATATCCTGTTATGTGTGGGGAATCCCGAGGAAAGCCGATGACGCAGTCACGTTGGAAAGAACGATAGCAAATAGAGAACCAAGCTGACTGAAACGTAAGGACAACCACCGCCGTCGGCTAATGCAAAACGTGAAGCATGAAGTAGTAGTAAGATAGACCTCAGAAATGGAGGACCAACTTGTTGACTTGTGGCAACAACACGTGTTTATTTGACGTGTCTCCATGACTTTATCCATTATTTTTCTTTGTGAATTTTCAGTACAAAGTAAAAACTAACATCGCTAATTCTTCCTGCTCATTGTCCGCCATGTTTGTTTACACTAAAGTCACGTTTGATCACGAGAGATTTTGTGAGGTTTCTTTTAGTCGGGACTCTTGTTGTTCATGAATGAATCTGTTAGTGTGTGGTTGCTGTTTGGGCCAAATTGTTGCTCTCCACACACTATAGGAACAAAACTGTTCAATTTAACATAACATGTTGTTATGTGTGGACTCTCACATTTTAGACATCTGGTAAGTTTGAAAAATCTTTTTGGTGTGGGCCAGCCTTAATTGATTCAATCTGTGTCACAATGGTGGTGTGTTTGTGTATGTCAACATGTTGCAGTGGCGCTGTGTGTGTCAGCATGTCTTGCCGGTGAGTGGTAATGTTGAAGTTTGTAATGCACGTGTTTGGCTTTCCATCGACATTGTTTCAGCCTGAACTTGAACGATCAGAATCCAGGCCGCTCTGGGTCTGAATAGGTCCACGCTCCATGGCTGTCAGTGTGACCTGAAGCAGGAAGCACCGTCGTGGTCAGACAGTTTGGCAGTTGTGGTCAGTCAGTCGGGGACACTGAGCTGACGGATGTGAGGATGCAGTCTGATCAGATGCAGTTTTACCACTTTGTTCCATTACTCCTGCTTTCATTTACATTATTAATCTATGCCAGTGGTTTCCAACTGGTGGGTCATGGTCCATAAGTGCATCTGGTCAACTTTGTTAAAAAAAAAAAAAAGTCCCCCCCCAAACAACTATTTTATTAGTGGTGCTACAAAGTGCAACAAGTAGTCTGTCACTGCCGGCTAAATGATTATTGCCTGCGTGTCCACTGACTGTCGAGGTCCTTCCATAGTCTACGATGTTTATAGCAGAGACTGAATAATCTAGCCTGCTCCACAACATTACCAAACACAAGTTTACACAGAATAAATGAAACTCGGTTTTACTGACTCTGAACACAAAAACAGATAGTTAGCTAAAAGTAATGGATAAACAGTTGAAATAGTTAGCTAAAAGTAATGGATAAACAGTTGAAGTAGTTAACTAAATGTAATGGACAAACAGTTGAAATAGCTCAAAGTAAGTGTCTTAATATTTATGCAACAGACAGGCTTAATTAGACTAGTGTAACCTGACAATCTAAGGCCAAGACTAGTCTTAAACTAAGTATATGCAACTGGCCCCTGTCAAGTGAATACTAGGACCCTGAGGCTAAATCTAGTGGCACACCTAGGGCTGGGTAATGTATTGAATACTGACTTATATTTGACATCTTTTTTAAGTCATTGTTGCCAATATTGCAGCATTACAAGTACTCAAAAGTATATACTGTAAGTGAGAGGAATCAGTCGATGACCTAATTGTTACACCAGGATTTGCTGTTTAACACTTTCATCAGTGTCAACAAGTCTCATCTGACAAAATATACAGTGTCAATAATAATTTGGTGGCTGATGTTCATGTGACTTTAGTTGTGTGTGGTTGTGAGAGAAAGCAAGAGGACAAGGCATACTTGATGTATTGTTCCACTCTTCCACACGCCAGTGTGTTTTGGAAAGGAAGGTAAAGAACAAGTTTATAGATGTGCTTAATGGTCATCTGTGTTATTTTGGCTGTTGTTATCAAAATGCTTATTAATATTTAATGAAAGAAGGTTTCTAGTAGCCTGTGCGTGTCATTCATTAAAGGCTGGTTAATCTAAATTATAGTGATTCTCAACAACTTGCAGTGCTTGGTCGTGGGAAGTTGATCTGTGACATCTCTGACACCCTCGTGTCCTTATTGGTGGCAATGCACACGTGTACACATGCAAAACTCTGCATGTAAATAATTGACAGCAGTTTTGGCGTCCCTGTGGTTCAAAGAGGCCAATCATGAGCCACAATGTCCCAGGTTCAAATCCGTCCGGGGCTTTTTTTTTTGTTTTCACCTTTATTTATTCAGGGGAGGTTCACTAAGAGAAATGTATGGAAGCCCATTTCTGCCACTGTGATGGAAAAAAAAAAGATCCTATAAGTCATTATAATGAGATATTATCTCAAAATAATGAGATATTATCTCAAAATAGTTAGTTAGTATCTCATTAATTTGACATACTATCATTATTTTGATTTGCTATTTCAATATTTGACTTAGAATCTCAATATTTTGACTTACTATCCCAATATTTTGACTTACTATTTCATTACTTTTACTTACTATCTCAATATTTTGACTTACTATCTCATTATTTTTGACTTACTATCTCAATATTTTGACTTACTATCTCAATATTTTGACTTACTATCATTATTTTGACTTACTATCTCAGTATTTTGACTTACTATCTCAATATTTTGAGCCACTATCTCATTATTTTGACAAGGGATCGACCGATTATCGGCCTGGCAATTAGCTATTAAATATTTTAATTGATTGACAGCCCTAAGCAGGACACAGGTTTGGCTATTGGACTTTCTTGCTGTCCTTTACTAACAGGTGGTGTGTCAGCCCCTATCCACTTTAGCTGCTATGTGCTGCATATCTTGTGTGACATGGAAGGGTTGTTGTTTGAAAGAAGGGTTTGAAAGTGGATATCGATAGTACCAAAGCATTGCCTACATTTTCAAAAAACAATTTGACCTCATGTCACCTGATCTTCATCAGGAGACAGCATTTTGCTTGTGGTCATGGAATTGTTGACATTTTCAGAGCACTTGAACATCTTTTCATCCATAAACTGAGTCTAGATCATGATTGTGGCCATGATATGTTCACATTTATTTACTTTTCTTACAGTCAATGAAAAAATAGGCCACCTTAATTAACATAAGAAGATGCAGCACTGTATTGAAATTTAAGTAGTTACTGTCTTTTATAAATTATTTTCAGTTTGTACTAGGGCTGTCAAAGTTAACGCGATAACGCTTTCTTTAACGCATTAACGCAACTTGTGATTTTTAGGTTGTAGCAGAACCAGTTTTAAAGCTAGAGTAAAGATACTGGTATCATATGAAACTAGAAAAACCTAATGAATCCATCAGTACCAACCATGTCATACTAGCTTGTCGTGAAGGAGGTTAAATAACGCTCCAATTTTACGCTAAATCTTGGTAAGGAAAATCTGTCATGGCCCTTTTCAAAGGGGTCCCTTGACCTCTGACCTCAAGATATGTGAATGAAAATGGGTTTTAGGACAATATTTGTCATTGTTTTGTGTTGTTAATTGATTTCCAATAGTAATTATATACATACATTTGCATAAAGCAGCATATTTGCCCACTCCCATGTGGAGAAGATTATTAAATACTTGACAAATCTCCCTTTAAGGTACATTTTGAACAGATAAAAAATGTGCGGTTAATTTGCGATTAATCGCCATTAACCATTTCAATCGATTGACAGCCCTAGTTTTTACCCATGTGTGTAACAAGCTTATACTGATGATTATAATTTATGATTATTATTTTTCTAGCATGAGATAGTAAATGTTGACTGTGCTGATTGCAGATCAGAATCTAAAACTACAAGATATCACAGTTATTTTTATTTACTCTCAAAGCTTTACAAAGTTAAACTTTCAGTGGGATTCAATAAATACCGGCTGATGTTGGTACTTGTCGCAGGATATTTCTTACTTTCTATACGACTATGGAACCATAAAGTCACCCTCACTCAACTCTCACTGGTCTTAGTCTTGGTTTCTGGCAGTAATTTGTTGTTAGAGTCCTTTATGATCAGTATTGGTCTCCCCTGTGTCACTCATGCCACTACAAAAATGTATGTAGTCAATAGGGCTGGGACAATACACCTATCTCCCGATTCGATACTGTCACGATACTTGTGTGCCGATTAGATATGTAATGGGATTTTTGCTAACTTTTTTTAACACTAGACCATCGGAAAAAGTTGAATCATTCACTTCTAGGGACTTTTACTTTGGAAAATATCTAAATTAATCCAGTAAAAATGTTTGATTTTCAGCATGTATGTAGTCAGAGATGTCCTGAAGTCAAATATATCCGTCATTGTCAGACATTATTTCAAATTTTTTTCCAGCAACCCAAAAATGAAAGAATAAAGACACTTCCTTCACAAATTAGAGGTATTTTCTTTTAATTTATAAGGGACATGTAATGTTTTATACTTCTGGTGAATATAATCCAATCTTGTTTCCATATATGTATTTTGTATATACAGTTCCTTTTGTTAACAATTTAATTTGAAAACCCGACGTAGTCACCCGTGTATACTTCCTCTTCTCCAAGGTGGTCTCTAGCTCTCCCGTCAGCTCCGTTCTCTTTATACATCCATGGTCAGCTCCATCGGGGCTGTTAGAATGCATTTAACATAAATGTCAGTATATGGGTGCTCTACAGTTGTAGCGTCGGCCCATTTGACCACAGAGATGAGAGTGACGGCTGGCTTGACTGTACGTTACCGCAATACAATAACGTTTCCCGTCCGTGACAGAGTTAGCATGCAGCTTTAGCCATGATGTCTAGCTCTGCTTTTCCTGACAAAACCCAAAGTGTTTTGTTTCCATACTTTACTTAATGTGTAGTGTTTACCACTTTGGATTTAACATGCAAGGGGGTGCCGATCGTATCCACATGGACTCTCCGCCGATTTCTACTTTGCTGTGGTTTGTTTTGGTTGACGGATACGGAACGGATATGACGTTACGTTACTCAGACTACAATAGTAAAAGCGGTAACTTCCTTCTACCTCAACATAGACTCAAATTAAGCAAATAAATCGATTCTGGCACTAAAAAAATCTATTTCAAAATTGTAAAAAAAAAAATACATAGGTGAATGGATTTACCCCTATTTTACACTACAGCAGGCTGGATTTCATTTTCTTATTGATTAGCTCTAAAGCTTCGTGATATATTTTAGTCCCTTCCAACCCCCTATGAGCCTGTGCAGAGGTTTTCATCTGTTTAGGAGTCCAGGAAGGAGCCCCAGCCTTTGTATTCAGGGCCTAGAGGCTCTGGATGGACCTGACCAGGTAAATAACAACATAGATTTATCAAACAAATTATTTCAGTTTGACTTGATTTGTTGATATTTGCTTTTTTATTATTGCCTTCTTGTGAAGCACTTTGAAGAGTTAAAGATTATCTGTGCTGATTGGTGTTCATATACTGTTGCACATCATCAGTTAAGAGGGGCTCTGGCAGAGATTTAAATATTGCTCACCCATTTGCCAGGTGCCCCCCTCCCTCATTATCAAACCTGTGTAGTTTACATGTAGGCATGCTCTCTCCAGTGTAGTTTGATTCATTGTTGGATGTTTGCTACTGTGATGTTGACTGGTTATCGCAGTCTATGTGCTCTATGTGTAAGTTTGATCACTTGTTATATTGCTGCACTGCTGTGACTACAGTCATGTTTTTGTCTTGCTGGTCCTGCCGGGAGAACATCACTCATCGACAGGCAGGCGAGTATAGTCCAGTGAAGGTTATTGAATGGGTGCTGTGACTGGGATTTTTGCATCTGGCCACTAGACGTTTGGTTGTGTGAACCTCTTGTAATAACGGGTTCATGTGTCTGCATCATTATCATTTGAGATATGATTCGATATTAACCCTACTAGGGGTGTAACGGTATTTTTTTACGATACGATACGTATCACTTTCCATGGTTCCGATACGATTCAAGGGGAATATTTGGCTCATCTAGAGTGATACGATACGATTCAATGACTTGTAATCAATACAGTAACTTTTTTTTGCCAACAATTCAGTCAGTGTGACTGTGAAATAAATACCTGATACTGCACAGTGCAGGTCAGGATTCCTCAAAGTTTTTCTTGTAAGGGAATCAGGGATAACTTCAGGACCTGCTGCTTCAGTTCTCAAAATACAAGGCAGTGCTATATTTAATTATTATTATTATTTCTGTTGTCATTTTCAATATAAACGGTACCGCAATAATACAGAGATCAACCGCTTATGATGATCAAAAAGCTTGGGACGGAATCATTCCCATACAAACGCTATCTAAATAATTCACTTATAGGAAAAGTAGTCCGCTTACAGTGATCATTTGGGGTCTTTTCATACATGAAAACATCTGGAAAAACATTTAAAAAACTACGTTACACTAACATTAGTTGAATTTCTGTTTAGTTTTTTATTTAACTCCCGTGATAATTTGCCTCGCGGATCGTCTGCTTTCCGGCTGGATACATGACGCTGATGCTGCTTGCACATGGATATCATGACGGGAAAAAGGTCATTTTCTCTGATTAAAAAAACGAAAGCGCACGGTGAAAGTGCCTGTGGTTGAAGCCGCCCTCGTCAAGTGGATTGATAACACCTCTTACGTAATGCTCCCAAAGTGAAACTCTGCACCGCAGCGCCGGCAGCTCATGCAGACCGGTGCTCGTCTCCCTTTACGCCGCTACCGGGTGTGAGAGTGATGAGCCCCGGCAAAGGGGCGCTGTTCATTTGCACGCACGCTCACGCTGCAGAGCCGGCCAAGCTGACAAGCCGGCGCATGTCGATGACGTTATACACAGGGAGAGTGAACCCGAGTAAGGTTTAACATTTCTTTACTAATAAAAGTGCTAAGAAAATACGTAAGGGATAATGTACAGCGAGCCAGTCATTGTGAAAGGGGATTCTTTCACAACACTGACCGGCTCGCTGTACATTATCTCGCTTATTACAAGGCTACTTACTGAAGAAGTCAATAATTTGACACAAAAACGGTCCACCAGAGTCCGACATCAAAGCTGCGCCCATAGCAACGGTCTGCTATACATAGCAACGGTCTGTTATAGAGAAATTACAGGCCGCAGAACGCCGTGATTGAACAATCAGAATCGAGAATTCAACACAGCCGTGTAATAAATCCATATAACGTTTGTGGTGCCTAAATACAAGGTGCAAATTCTTAGTATCGATACAACAGATTATTTACCTTGCAAATCGATTTCAGATCTATATACGTCCCCTGTGAAGGACAACTTGCCGATCCCCTATAGTATACCTGTAGCAGATGAATCGTTGCACCCCTCATGTTAGCTTTTAGCTAACTGTGTTTTCTGTATGTGCCAGCTAAGACTCTGACTCGCTCAAATCTTACAGTAAACTTTATTTCTTAAAGTTTGTCTCTTTGACCGTCTCCTCGTCCCACTTGTCTCCGCACATTCATGAAGTGTCAGCTTAGGCACAAGTGGGAAAATGTTTCGAATGTTCAGACCCATCTTGATCTCAGAGTGTATCCATGTGCTCCTGGATCTTTGCTTTGACTTTGTATGCAGTCACACAGTTTAGTTTCAACACACCTGTAGATTGAAGCCCCATGACCAAGGACTGTCACACCGAGTGTGTGTTTACATGGGCATTAGTATCCTGGTTTTCATCTTATTCGGGATAAGATGTTTACATGAGAAACCTGGTTATTCATGTCCCGGTATACAGGATTCTAACAGTATCCAGGTTTAAGATCATTTTTGTCTTTTGGAGTTCTCCTGAAATCAGGTCGATGTTGATTTTTACATATACAACACATTACCGGGATACTCCAAAAACCTAATCATAGCCAGGATAACTGTGCATGAAATGACTGCATTATGTTTACAAGTTGACAAGTTGTTTGTAAAAAGCTGATGCCATGTTGAGCATTTACCTGAGACCACAGTAGTCATTCAACACATTGCGTAGGTTGCTTTTGATATGGTTAGTCTGAGATTTAGTACTTTACTTATATGACTTATTTGATGCGTGTTGTGGATTAAAGGCTATATTCATTCTTGAACCTCTCACTGTGTGCATGACATGTTGCTGTTGTGTATTAATTTTGTCAGTTATGATTGTGCAGACATTAAAAACATTGTGTTAAGATCAGATGGGCAGCTGATACTAGGGCTGTCAATCGATTAAAATATTTCATCGCGTTTAATTGCACATTTTCTATCTGTTCAAAATGAACCTTAAAGGGAGATTTGTCAAGTATTTAATACTCTTATCAACATAGGAGTGGGCAAATATGCTGCTTTATGCAAATGTCTATGTGTTTATTATTGGAAATCAATTAACAACACAAAACAATGACAAATATAGTCCAGAAACCCTCACAGGTACTGCCTTTAGCATAAAAAATATGCTCAAATCATAACATGGCAATCTGCAGCCCAACAGGCAACAACAGCTGTAAGTGTGCTGACTTGACTATGACTTGCCCCAAACTGCATGTGATTATCATAAAGTGGGCATGTCTGTAAAGGGGAGACTCGTGGGTACCCATAGAACCCATTTTCATTCATATATCTGGAGGTCCGAGGTCAAGGGACCCCTTTCAAAATTGCCATGACAGTTTTTCCTCGTCAAAATTTAGCGTATGTTTGTGGTGTTATTTAACCTCCTTCGTGACAGGCTAGTGTAACATGGTTGGTACCAATGGATTCCTTAGGTTTTTCTATTATCTTCACTCTAGCTTTAAAACTGAGCCCGCTACAACTTCTGAAAGATTGATTGCTTAAATGCGTTCAAGAAATTATTGTCGTTAAAACAAATTTGTGATAAAGCGTTATTCTATCCATCTATTCTATCTATCTATATCGCTTTCTTCAAAGTCACCGGACTCCATTGACAAAAACAGCAATTTTACATTACCTAATTCTACCGCTGCATTGATCAGTTAGTTTGTGTTATTGTGACTTTCTGATCTGAACTAACGTGGCGTCCACAGCAGTACATAGTACATCCACAGCCGGTACTCCTGTCTGCTTCTCCAAACTGGGAGCACGCCAACCGCCATCCAAGTTACTGTATGTAACGTTAATACACTGACTATAAGGATGTATATATACTGTACATGTAGCGGCGTCATCATGCAGAAACCTACGTCAGGCCACGTAGGAAAAGGTTTTTAGAAGAGCTTGGGAAAATACTATTTGATGCCAAAACAGTTTTTTCTTGCCAAAATTTAGCACAAGTTTGGAGCATTATTTAACAAGCTAGTATGACATGTTACCAATGGATTCCTTAGGTTTTCTACTTTCATATGATACTGGTATCTTCACTCTAGCTTTAAAACTGAGCCCGCCTCAACAAGGGATGTAGTACTCCAGTTGTAACTTCCCAGACCTACTGTACTGTTGGTTCACTCCAATGGACTCTGGGACAAGTTGGTTCGGTATTGCTGTCCATCATCTAGCAACTTGTTGTGAGCAGGAAACATTAGTTTACTGTGTGTTGCTGTGCTGCCTGGAGTGACTCCTCTCTGTTGCCCTAAATATTGTTAGTGCATCAACACAACACTGATGGAGAGATAAACAGTCTGCAAAAGAAGAGACATATGGACGGAGTATTAGGGCCACCCTGATGGAAAAAAAATCGGAGATTTCGAGAATAGAGTTATAATATTCCGAGAAAAAAATCGTAATGTGCGAGAATAAAGTCATAGTATTTCAAGAAAAAAAAGTTGTAATATAACGAGAATGAAGCCATAACTTTACGAGAAAAAAAGTCGGAATATTACGAGAATGAAGTCATAACTTTACGAGAAAAGAAGTAATTTCCTCCACTACAAAAGTGTCATTTCCCCCAGATCCGTGTGGTTCTTTCTTCGGAATAAACGCAGTTTCTTGCACATTCTTTTCGATAATGTGGAGCTGATGTGCCAAAACATGAAGTATTTTGTTATTTGTGAAACCTAAACTAAAGTAAAACGTCACAAGATGCTCCACATTCCTCATTTTCTCACAGGCTAGCACACTGCTCTATTTCCCCTTTAAAATAACACATAAAATTACTACTTTATAATATTGTGACTTTATTCTCATAATACTACGACTTTTTTCTCTTAAACTTATGACTTTATTCTCATATTACAACTTTTTTCCCCCGTAAATTTATGACTTTATTCTCATAATATTATTACTTTTTTCTCGTAAACTTTCGACTTTATTCTTGTAATATTAAGACTTTATCCTGGAAATCTCAGATTTATTTATTTTTCCTAAATGTGCCCCTAATAGTAGAAGTCAGTATGGATGTAGGAAGATGGATGGATGAATAGAAGAGAGAATCAGATTTGAGGAAGCAGGAAGGATGATGAAGGGAAGGGGGAGGAGAGAGAGCGGCTGGTAGGGTGGGTTGGGTTGCTAGGGGAGAGGATGTCAGACTGCTGCTGCTGAGAGCCAGGCCTGCTATTGGAAGCTACTTGCTTAGCAGGAGAGAGGCGGAAGAGGAGAGAGAGAAGTAGCTAATGAGTATTGTAGGCTGGTTGCTGAGACAGCACTGGGTTTATTTATAGAGCGCTGGCCAGCCAGCCCTTAGATACCAACAGCGAATCAGCTGACAGAGAAAGTGGGGGCCCCGGCCAATGGCAGCGCAGGAAGGGGGATGCCAGATTGAGGAAGTGCTGTGAGTGCCTCTCAGTCTCTTAAAGAGACGGTGCACATTTCTCAGTACTAGGCAGATATTCCCTCTCTCTCTCTCTCTCTCTCTCTCTCTCCTCTCTCTCTCTCTCTCTCTCTCTCTCTCTCTCTCTCTCTCTCTCTCTCTCTCTCTCTCTCTCTCTCTCTCTCTCTCTCTCTCTCTCTCTCTCTCTCTCTCTCTCTCTCTCTCTCTCTCTCTCTCTCTCTCTCCATCTCTCTCTCTCTCTCCAGCAGTGTCATATCTGTAAGCAGGCCAGGACCCAGAGCACCACAACAGTCCCAGTGACAGTGATTGGATTACTTTCTCTACCTCATCACACAACACAAGTACAACATACTTGCCAACCCTCCCAGTTTTCCCAAGAGACTCCCGTTTTCCATTGCCCTCTCCCGGTTTCCTCCCGGGGTCACAATTCTCCCACATTTCTCCCGATTTATGGCAAATTTTCACACTTTTTTCCCTCTTCGTTATCTTAGCCTGTTTCTGGAACTGAACAGTGTGTATAATCCCTACTGTTTCCACCCGGACGACAATACAGCTACACCAAATGTCGTTTCCCAGCAGAAGAGAGCAGTTTATGCTCGCAACACAGCTCAGTTTGAGCTCATGTTTGAGTTGCGCTCGCCGCACATCCATACTTGCCAACCCCAAGATTTTCCCGGGAGACTTCCGTTTTTCATCACCCTCTCCCGGATTCCTCCCGGGTTTACAATTCTCCAGCATTTCTCCCAATTTATGTCAAGTTTTTCACACTGAACCCGTTTCTGGCGCTGTACAGCATCTATAATCCCTACTGTTTCCACCCGGACAACAATACAGCTACACCAAATTTCGTTTCCCGGCAGTAAAGAGAGCAGTCTATGCTCACGACACAGCGCTGTTTGAGCTGTGCTCGCCGCTGGGTTCAGCACACATCGCAGCGCCCAAAGTTGGGCTTTGCTTGACGTAGCGAAAGGCCGTCGTGGCATGGCGCAAACCACTGGAAATAACAGGATTCAGAGCGCAGTGGTGGCGTTGTCGCATTGTGTCTGAAAGGGCCTTCAATGAGTGAGAGAAGACTAAGACTAAGAGAAAGAAATACTCAAGCAGGAGAAAAATATTAATAAAAACTGATGAATATTAGTTTAAGCCAGAGATTCACACGTCAAGTTTTCAGTTTCAGTTTTCTTTTCTGAGAAATAAATGTAAAATTAAAAGTTTAACATAAAAAGCTGTTGCAGTGTACTTAATATTTTGTTAATCCATTGTTTTAAAGTCACCAGAATGCAGGAAACAAAGTCTCTGAAACCCCCGACCCCCCGCTGTGGTTTTAAATTCCTCCTATTTTTAAAGGTCCTGACACTCCAAGGCAACGGTTGGCCATCGGACAGTTCGGGGCCAGCGGCTCTAGTCTGCTGTGTTGGAGGTTTTTCTGCCGATTCAGCATGTTGAATCGGCGGCATAGCGCGCCGGTGAGAGAATGACGAATACAGACTACCGCCGCCTGCTGGGGTGGAGAGTTATTTCCTCTCACGCAGGCGCAGAACGTACGTGGTAGTTGGTCGTTGGCTGTAGTCTCTGCGGTGTGTTTCGAGTGCAACTTTTTGGCTGAAACAAAGGCGACGTAAGGCGACTCTACGGGTGACCTTCGCCGCCGCTAGTTCTTTGATGTCGGCTTGGTGTGTCCCCAGCTTAAGGTCTCAAGGTTGGGAAGGATGTTAGATGGCCAACCATAGATTTACATAAACGGGGAAAACCCTGCTTGTAATGCTGAGCTCCTGTGCTGTAACAACACTGCTCTCTATACCAGATTTCAGGGCTGCAAAGGTCTATTTTTATATCACTATAACATAATTCAGGGCAGACATTTTCAGTAAGAATAACTTTTGTAATTATAGGTTCTTCACCATTATTATCTACCATACACAGTGTAGACAGTTCTCCTATTCAACATCTTTTTCCAAACGGCTCCTTGAGATTTTAAATAGAGCTCTGTGGCTAAATGTGAAGTTAAAAACCACTCAGCAGCTTCAAACCTGTGTGTGTTGAACTGTTAGTGTGTTGCATACTTGCCAACATTGAGACCTTAAAAATAGGGAGGATTTCGAAACCATAGCGGGGGATCTGGTAGTTAGTTAGTTACTTAGTTTCCTGCATTCTGGTGACTTTTAAAAAATGAAAATAATAAGTACACTGCTACAGCATTTTTATGTTGAACTTTTAATTTTACCTTTTAATTCTCAGGAAAAGAAAACTGAAAACTTGACGTGTGAATCTCTGGCATAAACTAATATTCATCAGTTTTTATTCATTTTTTGCTCCTGCTTGAGTATTTCTTTCTCTTAGTTCTCTACATTTCTTTCTCAGTCTCTCACTCACTGAAGGTCCTTTCAGATACAATGCGACATTGCACCACTGCACTCTGAATCCCGTTATTTCCAGTGGTTTTCGCCACGCCCCGACGGCTTTTCGCTATGTTGAGGAAAGCCCAACTTTGGGCGCTGTATGTTGTGATGTGCGGCGAGCGTAACTCAAACATGAGCTCATGTTGCGAACATAAACTGCTCTCTTCCGCCGGGAAACATTTGGTGTAGCTGTATTGTCGTCCAAAACGGGTACAAATTTGACATAAATTGGGAGAAATTCGGGAGAATTTTGACCCCGGGAGGATACCGGGATAGGGCGATGAAAAACGTGAGTCTCCCAGGAAAATCGGGAGGGTTGTTAAGTATGCCATCTAATGGCCTTTTCCCACACACCCAGTATATCCTGCTTGCTTTATCTGCTCTGACCTACATCATTGTCAAAAGGGACCCCTTTGAATATGGCCATGACCGTTTATCCTCGCCAGAATGTTGCGTAAGTTTGGAGCATTATTTAACCTAGTATGACATGGTTGGTACCATTGGATTACTTAGGTTTCTAGTTTCATATGATACCAGTATCTTCACTCTAGCTTTAAAACTGAGCCCGCTACAACCTAAACATCACAAGTTGCGTTAATGCGTTAAAGAAATTAGTGGCGTTAAAACCAATTTGCATTAATGCGTTATTATCGCGTTAACTTTGACAGCCCTACTATATATAGATTTTATACAGTCACATTTGCTGTTTATTTTACACAAGTAGGTCCAACTGTTTCTCTCCTGTCACTGAGATTGCATTTACACAAACCCTCATCATTCATTGGTGGATAAAAAAGTCACATGCTTTGCTTTAAACAACCAAACTGTGTGTCCCGTTTCCCACTTAATGCCATAGCTTTCTATAAATACTGCTGCCTCTTCTGTTATGGAAAGTGACTAAAACTGGAGCATTGCATTCATATAAGTGTCGTGAACAGTTAAGTTGCATGTGCGCATTTTTTGAGGTTCTCTTCCATATGGATTTCTGTATAAGAGTGTGGAAGAAGCAGTGTGATATTCCACATCTAAGACTTTATCAGTGAGTCCACAGATGAAGGCCATGTGCTGGTGACACAATCTCTTAAAGGTTCAGATCCACAGGCTGTTGGGGTAGATCATGTGAGGGGCAGGCATGTAACCCGTCTACCAGTCTGCTGTGTGACGGTATTGAAAACTCAAGACCACCTGAAGCTCAACACCTGTTCATGGCAAAGAAAGACTGTGAGGTTGTCTGCATGTGTTGGTACATCAAATACTAGGGCTGGGACGATACACCTATCTCCCGATTCGATATGTATTGCGATTGTTAAGTATTCTACAAGTATTGCGATTCAATATTATGATTTATTGCGATTTTTGTTGACTTTTTTAACACTAGACCATGGGAAAAAGTTTAATCATACACTTCTAGGGACTTTGAATTTGGAAAATCTCTAAATTAATCCAGTAAAAATGTTTGATTTTCAACATGTATGTAGTCAGAGATGTCCTGAAGTCAAATATATCAGTCATTGTCAGGAATTATTTATTACATTTTTTCCAGCAACCCCAAAATTAACGGATAAAGACTTTTCCCTCACAAATTAGTGGTATTTTCTTTGTAATTTATAAGGGACACATATTATTTTATACTTCTGGTGAATGTAATCCAATCATCTTATTTCCATATATGTATTTTATACAGTTCCCTTTGTTAACACCTTATTTTGAAAACCGAATGTAGTCACATGAGTATACTCGCTAGGTCTCCCGTCAGCTCTGTTCTCTTTATACATCCATGGTCAGCTCCATCGGGGCCGTTTGAATGCATTTAACATAAATGTCAGTATATGGGTGCTCTACAGTTGTAGCGTCGGACCATTTGACCACGGAGATGAGAGTGACGGCCGGCTTGACCGCACGTTACCGCAATAGCAGCTTTAGCCGTGATGTCTAGCTCTGCTTTTCCTGGCCATGTGTGAAACCCAAAGTGTTTCCATACTTTCCTGGATGTGTACTGTTTACCACTTTGGATTTAACATGTGAGGGTGCAGGTCGTATCCACCCAGACCCTCCGCCGTTTTCTACTTTCTAGTTTCGGCTCGCTGCGGTTTGTTTTGGTTGAAGGATACAGAACGGATATGACGTCACGTTAATCAGACTACAACAATTAAAGCGGTAACTTCCTTCTACCTCGGCATAGTGCCATTCTACTCAGTATATATTATAGAGCAGGCCATATCACCAGACTGCTATGTCATGTAGCAGTTTATATTCCCAGAATACTTGAAACATTCAGACTTAAACTATTTGAGGGTGAGTTAGTGCGCCTGTTGATATTTTCAAAACTTTCAGGTACAAATCAAAATGGACAGTGTGATTTTTTTTTTTTTCTTTAAAGCTCTTTTACAGTAATTCTACTGGTTGCTTATTCAGGGAAAGTCTTTAAAATACCAAGAACAGCAACCAGTCCCCTAACTGAACTGGAGAAAGAGAAATGGTCAGCAGCTGAGCCACTCCCTGTCCATTGTAAATCAAACCATCATTAATTATGCAGTAAGCTTAGCTGTATTCTAACACACATGTCCTTCATTGGTAGCTAGCTCACTTGCTATATGAGGTGGCAGTAGGTGCGTAGCCTAGCTGAGTCAATCCAACCATTAGCTTAGCATCTGCTCACTTGCCCTTGACCCATGATCAACTCCCTGGTGTGACATCCACGGTCCACGAGCATTCGTCTACATTGAAAGGTCAAGGAGCAACTAGGGATGCACCGATCTGACCAATACAGATTCCTCCCGACAATCGTCAGCAACGCCCTGATTTTTTGTTGGCTCTAACAAACAAAGATTACAGATGCTGCAGGTTTAATTTGACAGAATTGGTGATGTCGTGGCGGTGTACTTGATAAATATAGACATAAGATGTTAGCAGAGTGCTTGAATCTTTATTCCAGGATTTTATTATATAACCGCTTTGACCACAATGTGGTCAGCAATGGCAGAGTAGCGCTGTCTGTATTTCGGTAATTTTGACCCAAGTAAATGTCATCTTAAGTCTCGAAGCAAAGGAAGCTGGATGACTGTACGAAGACCTAAAAAGTGTTTATTCAAAAGTATAGTGTATTTCAATTAAGCCTACTTGGAGCTAAATAATCGTGATCTCAATATTGCTCAAAATAATCGTCATTGTCAATTTGGCCTTAATCGTGCAGCCCTACCGCTGTGTAATCTCATTTTTTACGCAACAACAATTCTGCCATGTTTGTATTAGAAGGGAGATCTGTTGTGTCACGTACCTAATTTCTCCCTAAGCTGCATAAACATGATGCGTTCCTCCATGTGACAAATCGTGCAGAGGTAGAAGGGCAGGACACCGATGGAAAGAAATGTAACTTGTGTGAGACAGTGGAGTTAAAAGTTTTTTAAAACGTTTCCAAGGAACAACAAAAATGTGTCAGAGTCGCGTAAAACATTTCTGGATTTGTGAAGTTAACCGATGTCAGGGTAACTCAAAGTCAGATATCCACTAGAGTAGACAATACAGTGGTATTGGAATCTATTTGTGTTATTATCACATATATATCAGTGTTGTATCGGTAATGTGTATTTTGTCTGATGAGTAACAGGAGATGCGAGTACAGAAAGGTCAAAGGTATGCTTGAGGTCATTTAGAAACCGTGTGTCTGTAATAGTGTCCGTGTTTATTTTTACACTGTGAAACATCCTGCTCAGTACATATCTTACATATATCACATGTCATCCCTTTAATCAGAATTAAAGGGATCCTTATCAGATATGTCGTGTGGATATTGGCTCAGTTGGCGACCTCCAGGGAATGCTATGGGGCGTGGCTACCTTGTGATTGACAGGTCGCTACCACGGCGTTGTCTGGTCAGGGCGATGTCCGTGTTTTCGTCTTACAACTTTAACCCTTTCACAGTGTGTTTTCAGTTCACAGTTAATTATAACCTTTTCGGTCGCCTAGAAAATGTCTTGTTCAGCGTTCGGTTGTACTTATGGTGCCTTCAAATGGGTTTGTGTTTACCGTTTGGGATTCTCGGCCTCGTAAGTGGAAAGTTTCTGAATGCTCTGAGTTTACGAGTTGTGACGTGTTTGTTGACGTTTTCAGGAATGGCGAAGGCAATTGAAGTTATTTTTTGTTGCATAATAAGTTAATATATTGTAATTTTAGTTTTTCTTTTTAATTTTATAATATGTTTGAGGGAAATGTTGATATTCCCAACGACCTCATCTTCTTCCTCTGTCATTCAGCCGACGGCCAAAATGCCGAACTCGAGGCTGTGTGTTTCCATAGTTTACTGGATGTGTAGTGTTTACCACTTTGGATTTAAAATGTGAGGGTGCAGGTTGTATCCACGCAGACCCTCCGACGTTTTCTACTTTCTCATTGCCGCCAGCTATGGTTTGTTTTGGTTGACGGATACGGAACGGATATGACGTCACGTTACTCAGACTACAACATTAAAAGTCGTAACTTCCTTCTACCTCCGTATAGACTCAAATTAAGCACTTATATCAATTCTGGCATTAAAAAATCAATTTCAAAATCATTAAAAAAAATTAAAAAACGCGATACATAGGTGAATTAATTTTTCCCCCTCCCCTAGTGACTGTGGTGTTTCTGATCAATAAATGTGATGCAAGATCAGAACGGAACGGTAACCATGTTGTACCAACGATGGAGAATCGGATTAGCATGTTGGGGTTTCCCTCTCTAATCATCTCTCTCTCTCTCTCTCTCTCCCAGGTGTAAGCAGCTCAGGATGTCCGCCCACCTCCTCCTCCTCCTCCTCCTCCTCCTCCTCCTCCTCCACTGCCCAGGGCTTCTCCCTCGCTGAGCCAGCCATGACCAGCCAGCACACACATACACACCCCTCCTTCAGCTCCATCCACTCCATGGCCGAGCAGCAGCAGGTAACACACACACAGCGTATACATTCCTGCCTTTGGCACAGGACCTGAATTATAGCTCACCTGTTTCACCTGTTGGTTGTCATAGCAGCACTGCAACACCAGAGGGTTTACTAGGGGCGTCACAATTTTGATTCTGGCTCTGGGAACGCCCACTTTTTCTTCTTCTCTATTTTCTTAATGCACAGCTGGTTCTGGCCGTTATTACCATATTACCATACGTACTTAAAAACACTTCATACTTACATAAAGACACAAAAAATGGCAGCAGACAACAGTACGCGTGAGATGAAATAACTCTCCCCACCAGCAGGCGGTGGTAGTCTATATTCATCATTCAAAAAGGGAAACAGGAAGACCGAGGACGGAGGATATACAAGCCGTTGTTATGATAAGTACAAGAAACAAAGTGGCGTCTGCCGACCATTTTCACACCACTCTCGCTCACCACTTAGCTTCATTCCAGATGGCCATGTCGCTGTGAAAATATCTGTGTAATGAGAAAAGACTTCTGTGTTTTCCCTCTTGACTTTACTCGTTGGCTTGCTTTCCTCGCGCCCGTTTCTCTTCTCGTGCACTGATTCGTTTAAGCTGAACAGCCAATCAGAGTGATTTCTCTCACCGACGGGCTCCACCGCTGTTTCAACATGCTGAATCGGCCGAAAAAGCCTCCAACACGGGCAGACTAGAGCCGACGGTGCAGGACACAACAAAAAAACTAGATCGACGGACGCTCACGGACAGCCCCAAACTGTCCGCCGGCTGACCGCCGGCTCGGTGTGTCAGGACCTTTAGGCAGAGATGTGTCTGATCTTTTTAGGAATAGCACTGCTACCTGGTGAAGCACATGCCGTGTTCCAAGAAGGAAGCCAACTGTAGCACAGATCCAGGAACACCAAGGCCAGTTTTCTTCTGGGTGCAGAGTACCTGCAGAGCAACTTTTTAAAGCCAAGGGTCATGGGAATTTGTTAATCCTGTTAACATGTGATCTGTGGATCTGGCTAAAAGGCTAATGACCGTGTTCCCCCGAGGTATTCTGTGGGAGGTGCTGCAAGAGTACCGAGTGCAACGGTTGTGTTGACATGCATTCTGAATATGTGGAGCAAGAGCTGTGTTCACGTTAATTGGGTTGAGTCAAGAATAGCATTCCATACTCCAATAAGGTTGCATCTTGTTACCTCTCATGTTTGTGCACAGTATGTATGGCCAGGACTGGAGGATCAGATGAGGTGTGGAGAGGATCCAGGTGTGTGAGATTAGGGTGATATACAGTATCTAAGATATCTTTTGTGGCTCAATCAGAAACCAAACTCTCTCAGAGGATGATGTATTGTAGGTGAGGGAGAGCAGATGCAGGATATCCTAAGCTGTACGATTTTAGCCCGTTTCTGGCCCAAAGTTTGAGCGGCACGACTAATTTTAGAGTCGGACCAAATTTCAGCTTTGTCGGGCGTCGTTTGCAGTGCAGTGTACAAGGGGGACCGAGGACCGATTAACTCCTCCCGACCGGCTGTTGGATGAATTTCTAACATGTTAGAAATTTTGGTCAGCCGTCCACAGGCTCTCACACAGTTAAAGCAGAGCCACGAGCCGATTCCCCAATGTCAAGGCCTTTTTCTGCTTTTTTTTTTTTTTTACAGTAATCAGTGCGTAGCTATCTAGATAACAATGTACAATAGATATCACAAAATGTAGCTAGCTTGCCTCCAATTCTCTCTGGACAAGCCATACTGTCCACGTCTTCCTTGCCACCTGCGACCAGACAGAACGGTTTGCAGGAGCCAACATGCCGTGTGTTTTTTCTATTTCACACGTACAGTGTGATCACTCAGGTCGTGGCTGACGATCGGACTGTCCAGTGTGAGCACGTAAATCGTGAGCTTCGGCTTTACATCGCAAACGATCTATTCGTACAGTAGGAGTAGGAATTACACAACAACATTTCTAAAATTGTACAGTGTATGTCCAGCTCCAGTCTTCTTCACAACTAAAAGGATCATGATGTTCACCATGGGTTAGGGTGTCTGTATTGGACTGTGGTGGTGGTGGTGGTGGTGGTGGTGGTGGTTATAAAACAAAGCTCTCTGTTTACAGTCCTCATTCCAGTAGTCACCTCTGCTCACAAGATTTGAGCAGTGACCAAGAGACTTAAGATAACGGCTGCATGATGCTTTTCAGAGTGAGGATCTGCTGAGGAGTAGATTAAGGTGGTTCAGACAACCAGATCTGACAATCCCTGCTAAGCTACACTTATGTGAGGAGGGAGTCCTTGTGTGTCCACTCGGTGAAGTTGGCCCTCAACAGCTGATGACACCAGTCAGCATCCTCACCGTGGCCCAGGACAGACTGGACATCCTGAAATCCTCCTTCACATGTTTTAGTGTAAACCTCCAGGACATGCAGCATGTGAATGTTTGAAATGAGAAGAAATCTCTCATACACCTATGAGATATAGTTCATCCTTCTTGATGTTACTGCTGAATCTAGTCAATTAAATGTGAAGGAAAATGGTGCCTTAACAAAGACACAATGTTTAAGTTACACAAATGTCCCCTCTTAAAGGGATAGTTCAGATGTTTTGAAGTGGGGTTGTATGAGGTACTTCCCCATAGTCGGTGTATGACCTACAGTAGATGACGGTCAACACGCCCCCAGTTTGGAGAAGCAGATCAAAGCAACGTACTGCTGTGGACGGGCTATATTTAAAATATACACCCCTTTACCTCGCCGTCAGACGGCCCTTTCAGACGTTGAACTGAAGCTGTTATATCCATCTATGCTCTCTTCAATTCCACCAGACTCCATTGACAAATAAAGCAATTTTACCTCGCAGAACACCGGGTGGTTGCTGGTCTTCCGCTGCCTCGATCGGTTAGCTAGTTTGTGTAAATGTGTGACCTCGGTTGGTTTGGATTCGCCAAAGTACATTGCTTTGCTCCCGTGCTGGTACTCCGTCAGTTTCTCCAAACTCCTTCTACTGTAGGTAATACACTGACTATGGATAAGTAGCTCATACAACCCCACTTCAAAACATCCGAACTATCCCTTTAATTTAACCAACCGTTAAAGATAGGGTCGACGATGTTGTAAAGCTAGCATAATTTGAATGTAACATCGCCTCAGGAGCTCCGTCTAAACCCCCCCGTCCCCTCAGGGCTCCTCCCAAGGCAACGCCCCCCCCCCACACACACACACACACACACACATGCACGAGCAGCGCCGCATCGTAACTACTTCACAGACACAGAGCGGAGAGAAGACCTCAACTCAACAACGCTACCTCACGACAAGTAACCACGGCAGTGCTACTGCAGGGCTGAGTTTCCTCTTCCATTCTCCAGTAAACTTGCGGCGGCGACACGCTTTGAGTTCAGGCTGGTGCACGCCAAGGGTAGAGTACGAGCAGGGAGGCAGGGAGGCATCTGATTGGTTCTTTCCAAGCGGACCGCGAGGCAGTGATTGGTAGGCGTTTTTACAGGATTACAGCAGCTACAGATGACGGCTCTTTTCCGGTCCTTTTTCAGAGCTCATCAGTAATGGATCGCTGTCGGGGAGTAAAGACCATTTCAACCAATATAACAAATAGTGTTTACTGGAGAACATCGTCAACCCTGCCTTTAAATGAATCTACTGTATATCTAAAGGTTTACAGCTTGTATGCACCAGTGTGTGTACAATGAGGAGCGGGTATTAGTTTTATTTATTATAATTTGGCACACACTCTGGTGGTGCAAAGGTGAACTGCATGATTCGAGTTGGATTTGATACACAATGTTTTCAATTGTTTAAAAAATGTAAATGTAAATTAAAAATCATCAACAATGTCCTGATATATGTTGCTGCTCTGTGTAGGTGCTGTCTGATATGACCATACTCCAGCGGAGGATCCCCCCTAGTTTCAGAGACCCTGCCAGCGCCCCACTGAGGAAACTCTCGGTTGACCTCATCAAAACTTACAAGCACATCAATGAGGTATGACACACACACACAAAAGGGTGTGTATGTGTTTTTTCAATGTATTTACCTGTTTTCCTGAAGCAGAGCTGGGACCCTACGCTGTTTTTTCCATCCTCAGGTGTACTATACAAAGAAGAAGCGACGGGCCCAGCAGGTCCCTCCAGAGGACAGCAGCACCAAGAAGGAGAGAAAAGTCTACAACGACGGCTATGACGACGACAACTACGACTACATTGTCAAAAACGGAGAAAAGTGGCTGGACCGCTATGAGATAGACTCGCTGATCGGGAAGGGCTCCTTCGGACAGGTGAGGTTCACAGTATGAAACCTGAATCCACATTCAGTGCTAGTTTATAAATCCCCCTCATCAGGGTTCCTTATAAACAGCAACAGTTGGAGCTGTCGCCACCATTAGAACCAACCAAAGGTTTCTTCTTCTAACTTAAAAATGAGTCGAGTAATAGACGAAAACCAAGAATGACACCGTGATGATGATGCTCCTACAGTTAGTAACAACTTAGTCTCAGTAGGGCTGCACAATTAATCGAATATTAATCACGATTTTGGCTTCCCATAGTTAATTGAACAGGATCGCCTGCGATATTGACGTTTAAAATGTGCGTTCTGCTCATAGAAAACTGCTGCATATCAAATGAAGCACTTCCTAAACTAACATCCAGCTGCCAGCCGGTGATCGAGATGCTTTGACTTTACATTTGGGTATAGATTTATCTATACAACCAATGTGTCTATGATTAAATTAAGACCATAAAATAGTTTATCTAGCTCCTAATGTTGCTAATTTTGCTCTCAAAGTGCACCAGATTGAAGCATTTAACTTTAAAATGTAGCTGACAAAAGAGGAGGGTGAATATTCCTCTATTTTTTCATATAGCAGAAAAAGGGAATTGCAATGTTAGTGTTTTCTAACAGCAGCCACAAATGTACATTAGCTGGAATGTAGCACAGCATGGAAGTGAAAACAGTGCTCTGTTGATTTTAATGTGAAAGTGCAATAAAAATTTTATTGCTAAAATCAATGAATAATTGTGATAAATAATCATGATATCAACATTGATCCAAATAATCATGATTATCATTTTGGCCATAATCGTGCAGCCCTAAGTGTCAGTGAATCGCCACCACTTTTCTGTACCTCGCTCAGCACATTACTATTATATAGACCCTTTTACAGCCCACGTCATGATGACGTCATCATGACGTCACGGTGTTAGCTGGAGGCAAAACTAAGGAAAGACTGGAGGCAAAAACGATTCACCTCAGAGTAGGCGGCTAAAGTTACACATTTAAATGTCATCTTGCTGTGTTGTTGGGTGGCAAAAATGATATTGCATACATTTGCGATGACAAACTGTGATTCGAGGCTCTAGCGAGCTACAATATTGGCGAAGCGTTTCAGAGAAAATGTTGCTAATAGTTTAGCCTTGGCTGCTGTTAGCAGAAAGCTAAACTATTAGCACCCCTTTCTCTTTATCTCTGAAACGCTTCACTGATATTGTACGACTCTCTTCTTGACTGACTTTACTGAAGGATAGTTAACTATAGGCATCCAAAGATTTATACGCCCTCAAATTATCTTTACAGCGCTGCCGTTGGCCACCAGCCCGCTGGTCAGATTGCTGGCTACTTATCTAGCTTGTTACTTCCACCATGCTGTCATGCAACACTGGTTACAGAAAATGAACCCAACAGGCTGGTGGCCAGCGACAGCGCTGGTTTTAATGGACCCTCTGCCTCACTCCTCGCCGCTAGGACACTACCAGGAGGAGAGTAGGCGTTAGCTAGCTAGCTTGTCAGTCTCCGGACAAGCTAGCTAGCTAGCTAGCTAACAAGTCAGTCGTCCTCTCCCCCCGAAGTAACATTAGTCCGTCAGCGGCGTAGAGGTCGGCTAATCTGGTCTTGTTGGTTAATGCTAACTTTCTCAACACTCGTGATCCTGGAGAGTGAGTGACAGAACATATTGAGAGAAACTATTATTTTCTTCAGTTATTGTTAAAAAAACAAGCCAACAATACATGCTAGCCAGCGTTAACTAACGTGTTCAGAGAATTATTCTGCCTCCACTTAACGCTCCGCCCGCTATCATCATGTTTACTAACAGAAAACAGGTTTATACATAACAGGACAGCCTGGGACATCAGGCTCCAGGTCATTCCCTGTCTAAGCGTGTGCTTCTAGCATGGCATGTGATGGTGACGTGTGCTGCTGTGTGTCTACAGGTGGTGAAGGCCTACGACCACCACGAGCAGGAATGGGTTGCCATTAAGATCATTAAGAACAAGAAGGCATTTCTAAACCAGGCACAGATTGAACTACGCCTGCTGGAGCTCATGAACAAGCATGACACTGAGATGAAATATTACATAGGTAAGAACAACACACACACACACACGCACACACACACACACGCACACACACACGCACACACACACATTGCAGTCGGCTGTGAGAGTACAGGGGTCAGGTATAACGCATGTAGTAGTTGTACTTTTTCTACAAATGTGTCAATCCACATGACTGACAGCGTATCACTGACTACGTTTACATGCACACTATTATTACAGATAGGACAATATTGTGAATTTGATACGGGTCATTTAAACAGCATGTTATGTTTGGATATTCTGAATTAGACCTTATTCCGAATATGAGATATGCATATATTATTCAGGTTTTAGGAGCATTCTTTGGACATTTAGCGCAAGTTTGGAGCGTTATTTAACCTCCTTCATGACAAGCTAGTATGATATGGTTGGTACCGATGGATTCCTTAGGTTTCATATGATACCATATACTGTATATGTATGATTACTCTGCTTTAAAATTGAGCCCACTACAACCTCTGAAATATAATAAAATCTGGCCTTTTGAGGTGTTACTTAGTTAACCCAGTTTTCCCAGCTTGACACAAATAATTCCAATTTATATTTAACAAATGCTGTTATCCTCTCCATTTTGTAAATGTCCACTGTAATGTCCATTCATGCATTTAAAGTTGGGCTCTCTTGAGATAACCACTTCCTTGTAAGAGCCCTTTTACCAGCTACAAGCAATATATTTAATAAACATTTGTCTCTTTTCAACTATTCTTGAGGCGTAAATCCAAAAAATAGAGTCTTACTGGGACAATCCCAGAATAATGATGTGCATTTAGATTTCCACAATTTCTCCAGCAAGATGGGGAGTTAAACAAGTGTGGAATGTTCAAAGAATTAATGTTGTCTTTGCCTGACCTGATTCAGTTTGTCTCTTAACCTTCCTCCTTGTCTCCCATCTGTCTCCGTGTCTGTCTGTCTGTCAATCTGTCTCTGTGCAGTCCACCTGAAGCGTCACTTTATGTTTAGGAACCATCTCTGTTTGGTGTTTGAGTTGTTGAGCTACAACCTGTACGATCTGCTGAGGAACACCAATTTCAGAGGAGTCTCCCTCAACCTCACCAGGAAATTTGCACAGCAGCTCTGTACAGGTGGGTGCACGGAGCCGCCAACATGTCACAGTGGGATTGAGGCTTGGAGGTTGTTGTCTGCCCCCTAGTGGACGAAAACAAAACTGATGGATGCTTTTTTAAAGCATCATCAAATCAGGAAGGAAGAATATTGTAGGTCAAATGCCATTCAAAGGATGCAATTGAATCTTTATGGGATGTATATCAGGATGATGATGGAAGCTCTTCGACAGTTGCCTGTCCCTTTGAGTGCAGGTTAGAGCTGCTTTACAGTGCCAGTCATCACCAAATGTAACCAGTGTAGGAGGTGGTCCTGATGATAAAAATAAGAGTTAGGGCTGGGTGATAATCAAACTTTGTTTTCAATGATGACTTTGGCTTCCAACAATTATGAAAATAAGATTATCCAGATTATTGTGCCACTTTCCATTTCGTATTAATGCTCTAGTTTTGTCTTGTATTATAAATCCAGTGCACCCCACCTTTCCTTTACAGCAGTGAACTATGATATATTTGATCTAATTTATATTGGTCTAATTTATTTATATTTATATTATATATTATTTTACGTATTGAATATTTTTGTTTCTTAGTTTTCAGTTAGTTGTGGAAGGGCACTAACTTTACATCGTAGTTGATCTTATTTATTTTAATCAAATTTATTTTTATTATTATATTATTTATTTAATTGTGTGCATATATAGTATTATATATTATTTATTTTAATGTCTACATTTATTTTGTATTCGTTTTTCAGTTGAATTATATGAAAAGTTCAAGAAACTCCTCTGTTAAAAAGACAATTTAAAAATAAAAAAGTTTAATAAATGCATGAAATAATTGTATTAAATAATCATGATCTAATCTAATTTATATTGGTCTAATTTATTTTAATATATTATTTTACATATTAAATATTTATATTTATTAGTTTTCAGTAAGTTGTGGAAGTGCACTAACTTTACAGTGTAGTTGATCTTATTAATTTTGATCTAATTTATTTTTATTATTATATTATTTATTTAAATGTGTGCATACAGTATATATAGTATTATATATTATTTATTTTAATGTTTACATTTATTTTTTATTTATTTTTCAGTTGAATTATATGAAAAGTTAAAAAACTCCTCTGTTAAAAAGAATATTTAAAAAAAAAAAAGTTTAATAAATGCACGAAGTAATCGTATTAAATAATTATGATCTAATCTAATTTATATTGGTCTAATTTATTTTTATATATTATTTTACATATTAAATATTTATGTTTAGTAGTTTTCAGTAAATTGTGGAAGTGCACTAATTTAATAAGTTTAATAAATGCACAAAGTAATCGTGTTAAATAATCGTGATCCCAATATTGACCAAAATAATTGGGATTTTGATATTTAAATGTGTGTATATATAGAATTATATGTTATTTCTTTTATTTATTCAATTTGTTTACATTTATTTATATGAGAAGTTCAAGAAAATCCACTGTTAAAAAGACGATTAAAAAAAAAAAAGTTTAATAAATAAACAAAGTAATGGTGTTAAATAATCGTGGTTATGATTTTGCCATAATGGAGCAGCCCTAATACGAATGATGTCCTTTTTTTTAATCCACAGCGTTATTATTCCTGGCCACTCCAGAGCTGTCAATCATCCACTGCGACCTGAAACCAGAGAACATCCTGCTGTGTAACCCCAAGAGATCTGCCATCAAGATAGTGGACTTTGGGTCGTCCTGCCAGCTCGGACAGAGGGTGAGCAACAAAACCGTGTTGAAATCAGCGGGAGGAGAGTTAGTAACGTTAGCTGTTAGCAGCCGGTGGGCAGCACAGTCCTGCTTGTTTAAATAACGAAGCTACTAACGTTAACGGAGGTGCCATTGAGTTACATTATGATGCGTTCATGCTCTGCCCAATAAAAATTACTATCTGGCGAAGGTAAATTATAACGCTATAATGATGTGTTTAAATGTAATCTCGTAAATTTCAGTTTTTGGTGATAAACTTGAATAAATCCGGTTGTTTGAAGGAGATGTTTTCAATATAAAACAGATAATAGAGAGAGAATTATGAGCTGTGTAACTTCCTAACACTAGCTCTAAGCAGCTTTTAATACATCCTCAAGATTTTTTTAATCAAAGCAACTATTTAAATAATCATTATCATTTGAATTGTGTTTTTATGCAAATAACCACTATAGATGACAAAAACAAAGTACAGTACAGTACTGTGTAGGCTACAGTACGCTCCGTCCTCCGAAAAATAGGGTTCCCCTGGAAGCTACGGTGTAATTCGAACACTATAATGTACCATGCATATGTTTTATATATAAAATATATCAGATCTAAAATGTTATTCCTTCATTTAGCGCATAGATTTCAAAAAGGTGAAAAAAGTTCATTTCAGACCCTGATCATACATATCTCTCAGCTAAACCTGAAACCAAACATTTATTAGAGGTTAACGATATTTTTAGACTAAATGTAATCCAGAATTTTGCATTTCCATCAGTTTAGTTTGCAGCAGTTTTTCATGTATCTGGAAAAAGTCAATGCAACTCTGCTAAAACAAATGTTTTGTATGAAGGGTTAATTTCCTGAATGGCAGTAACAAGACTGGTTGGCCGGTGATACTGCTGCTCCTCACAGTGGACAGCTACTGAAACAGCAGGCGACACACTGACACTAGACTTCAGCCTGTAAATGAAGCGTGCTTCAGAGTTGTTAATGATGCTCTACAGCAGAGGTGAATAGGTTGGACATGATGAGAGACTATTGCATCTCTGAGCTCCTCTCCACTTCCTTGTCGTCCTCCTCTCAGATCTACCAGTACATCCAGAGCCGGTTCTACCGCTCTCCTGAGGTCCTGTTGGGAATGCCGTATGACCTGGCCATCGACATGTGGTCTCTGGGATGCATCCTAGTGGAGATGCATACAGGAGAGCCTCTCTTCAGTGGCTCCAATGAGGTAAAAGCAACACCACCACAAACATATCAGCTACGCAGTATTAAACACTTTTTTTAACTGTTCAAAATGTACTTTAAAGGGAGATTTGTCAAGTATTTAATAGACTTGTTAGAAAAGGCTGTTCATCTTTGGTTAGTTAGTAGTAAATAAAGACACACATTTGAATTAGGGCTGTTTTTATCTGTTCAAAATGAACGTTAAAGGGAGATTTGTCAAATATTTAATACTCTTATCAACATGGGAGTGGGCAAATATGCTGCTTTATGCAAATGTATGTATATATTTATTACTGGAAATGAATTAACAACATAAAACAATGACAAATATTGTCCAGAAAGTAGTGCTCTGTTTATTTAAATGTGAAAGTGCAATAAAAATATTTTGTCCCTAATATTCAATGAATAATCATGATCTCAATATTGATCAAAAATAATTGTGATTATTATTTTGGCTATAATCGTGCAGCAGTAAGTCACAGTGAGGAGGAGAGGTGTTTGCAGCAGCATGTTGTTGGTATGTTGCTGCCTTAATCTACATATGTACACAATATAAATATTATATATATGTGTGTGTGTGTAGGTTGACCAGATGAATAAGATTGTGGAGGTTCTGGGGGTCCCACCCAGCCACATGCTGGATGCAGCTCCTAAAGCCAGGAAGTATTTCGACAAGCTGTCAGATGGTCTGTGGACAGTGAAGAAGAACAAGGACATCAAGAAGGTATTTATCATTCAAACGTCAACTTTCAGGTACTTAGAAAGTTTCCTAACGGAGGGAAATGACCCGGAAGTATCTAAGTAGCATGTATCTAAATATTTGTGTGTGTGTGTGTGTGTGTGTGTGTGTGTGTGTGTGTTTTCCAGGAGTATAAGCCCCCAGCCACACGGCGTCTTCATGAGATTTTGGGTGTAGAGACTGGGGGCCCCGGGGGCCGAAGGGCAGGGGAGCCAGGACACGCCCCCTGTGACTACCTGAAGTTTAAAGGTAACCCAACATTCTGTATCAGTTCACTAAAAATGTCTATTTCTATTTACATTGATATAAATACAGCCAATATGGCAGTAATCAGCTCCATATAAATGATGGGGAGTATCTGGAATTTACATACAAACATTGAGAAGAACTTGCTGCGTTATAGAGAACATCTCAAAAGTTTGAATGAAGTTGATGAGGTGAAAGTACCAGCAATGAGTGACCTCTTTACCTCTTTACCCAGTAAAGAGCCAAAACAGAACAGCCGTTAATTAAGTGTAAAGTCAATTTGTTCAAATGCATTATTACCATTCACCTCAGCAAGCAATGTGCAGGTAACATACAGTAACGTGGAGTTGGAAGATAGTGTTTGAGGTGAGGCAGAACTACAAAATAAATCGAAATTCAGGGTGTCCTTACTCCGTCGCTGGACCGACAGTGTTGTAGCTGGCTACCTATTTCATCGTGGTCATGTTTTTCCTCTTCCAGATCTGATCCTGCGCATGCTGGACTACGACCCTAAAAGCCGTATCACGCCATTCTACGCCCTGCAGCACAATTTCTTCAAGAAGACGACAGATGAAGGAACCAACACCAGTTCATCTACATCCACCTCTCCTGCCATGGACCACTCCCATTCAACCTCCACAACTAGCTCTGTTTCTAGCTCTGGTAATCTCTCTCTTCTGCTCCAACATATATAAAAATGTGTTTACCCCAATGATGAAATCAAAAGAGTCAGGCTGCTGCGGGGTCACAGGTGCCATGAAAAGGTAAGACAGAGAGGGGGAACATGTGCCCAGTGTCTGCAGGGAGCTGCATGGGATTTGCTTTTTATATTTTTATTCTGTAAATCATTTAATCTGGAAAGCACCTTGCGCTTATGTTTGACAAGTGTTATATAAATTATTATTATTATTATTATTTTGGTAACAGTAATGTGACTTAAATGGCTGTCTGTTTTATTTCCAGGTGGCTCCAGTGGTTCTTCCAATGACAACCGCAACTACCGCTACAGTAACCGCTACTACAACTCTGCTGTTACACATTCAGACTATGAGATGACCAGCCCTCAGGTACATAAACACTGTGTTAGATTCAATCTGGGATATGATATTCACATGGAACAGAGAGTAATGAGCTGAAGTCCAAGCAGGGCTCTAAACTACCGCTACACTCTAAACTTTTTTCACCATCCTCCCGGAATGCAGACGGTCCCAAATTTAAAATCTTTGTTTTTCTACATTATTAGTTAATCATTCAAAGACCCTGAACACAATAAGCAGTTATGGATAATGAATCAATGAATGAATTTGTAATTTATCCAAAACTTTTTTTATTTTAAAAAGTATTTTTTATTTAAAATTTGCATGTTTGTTTTGATGTCAACAATGCAGCTAAGTTGAATTTTAATATTCTTTTTAAAAAGTAGCATTTGTTCAAAAACAAGATTTTGCATATGGGCCCCCAAAAAGCTAGAACCGGCCCTGCTGGCTAGAACCGGCCCTGCTAGCTGGAACTGGCCCTGCTAGCTGGAACTGGCCCTGCTGGCTAGAACCGGCCCTGCTAGCTGGAACTGGCCCTGCTAGCTGGAACTGGCCCTGCTGGCTAGAACCGGCCCTGTTAGCTGGAACCGGCCCTGCTAGCTGGTGCGTCTTAAAGTTGGAGGAGCTGCTGGACAAGATGCTCCTGTCCTGGGGAGAAGAGCAGCATGTTGCCACGGACAAATTGTGATGGAGAGATCTCATTACAGCCTTATTACCCATAGGGGATGAAGAGGAGTAAGTAAGTAAATAAGTGGTTAAAATTAGTAACAGGATTTGAGCTTCGTGGCTGACGATCAGACAGTACAGTGTGATCACATAAATCGTGAGCTTTGGCTTTACATCGCAAACAATCTACTCGTACAGTCGGAGTAGGATTAACATTTCTTAAATGGTACAGGTGAATGTCCAGCTTTAGAATCTTCTTTAGAGCGAAGCCGTTACTCTGAATGTGTCTCACCTCTGTGTCCCCCTCCCCCCCCCCTCACCAGGCTCCCTCCCAGCAGCAGATGAGGATGTGGCCAGGCAGTGATGGTGGAGGTGGGGGTCAGGACCCAGCATACACCCAGTTGCTGCTCCACAAGCCGGCTGCCTCCCAACAACACCAGCGCCACTTCCTGGACCCGCCCCACCACCCACACCCGACCTACTCCCACCACGGGAACGGTGGGCGTGGCCTGCGGCAGAGCGGACAGACGGGCATCGGTGGAGGGGGGGGCCAGCAGGGATCCTCGCCCCAGATGAGTGACAGCATGGATGTGGGCGTGTCCCTAGGGCTGCACCACCTGGGGGCGGTGTCTTCCATGGAGGCCTCTCAGTTTGGCTCTGCCTCCCTGCCCCTCGCTCTGCCAATCGGACTGTCTGCCTTCCGGACTCGGACGGCCCCCACCGCCCCAGGGCCACAAGCCCCGCCCCCTGAGGACTACTACCCTGCCTCCAACAACAATAACCCCGCTGCGGGGGGCAGAGGGAGGCCGGACTCAGACGAGGGGCCAGCCAACTCTTGATAAAACCTGAACCATGCCCTAAAGCCATACAATTTTAACTACAACTACTACAACTACACACATACAGCCAGAGTTCAGAGACAAAGAGGTGAACTTTGTGCTGAAGGAGACAGTTTGTACTGCATGAGAGGAGGAGGAGGAGGAAGGAGGAAGATGCTGGGAAAACTCTCCTTTTTATCCTGTTTTAGTTTTTTTTGTCTTTTGTTGCGACTGTAATTGGAAAAGGAATGATTGTGACAAGTTTGTTTTTATTAATATTATTATTATTGTTGTTTAATATTATTTGATTTTTTTCTCGGGTTTGAGGAGTTGTGTGTTCTTCTTGGTTGTTGTTTAAGCCTGGAGAGGAGGAGGAGGATGAAGAGGGAAGAGAGAGGAGCCATGCTTTTCTATTTTACTCCATACGGTGGCTGTAAGTGGAAGATCACATGTTCATGTTCACACTGGTTAGTTATTCATATTTACAGTCCCTAGAGACGAGCAGTCTTAACACACACACACACACACATATATATATATGTGTATATATATATATATAGATACATATATCTATATATATATACTGCTGCATCAAGAAGACAGAAGCTGGTTTCAAAGGGAGAAAACACCAACATATGTGTGATTCAGGACTCCTGTCTGTGTTCACTTTTTCTTTGTGTCCTCCCTCTGTCGCTCTCCACCTGGTCGTGACAGAGGACGGAGAGAGGGAGGGAGGTGGAGGGAGGAGAAGGTGGCGGGACACTCATAGGGATCTCCTTCTCCTCCTCATCCTCTCCCTCCCTCCTGCTTTTTCTTCTTCCTCTCCTCCTCCTCCTCCTCCTGTTGTGTTTCTCCTCCAGACAGCTCCTCCTCTCTGTGCTGCTAATCACCATGACAACTGGTCCGGATTGCTGCTAAAGATCCAACACAGATCAATAAAGAAATAAAAAGAAATAGAAACAGAAATAAAAAAAAAAAAAAACTTTTTAACCCTTCTGCTTAAGAGAAAAGGATAAAGTAAGAACCACTGCATCTCAATGTATTTATTACTATTTAACAAGAAAAAACAAACTGAAAGTAACCCTTTTTTCTGCTCTTCTTTGTTTGGTTGCCTTCTTTCTGCAGGTGAGCTCTGATTGGCTATTGTAACAGTGACAGTAACTGGTGACATGGGAATGCCACCGGTTGTGGGGGCTGGGTGGAGGGGAGGGGTTTGGGGCAAAATAAAGTTGGATATATAATAAGAATAAAGAGTATACTTTTGCACACCAAAGTCAAACAAACATCAGATCTCCGCTTTTCTTCCTACTAATCTGACCCACCACCTCATGACCTCATGTCTCGTCAGGATGAAGCTTATCCGCCCGCAGGTCACACCGGACGCTCCTAGACCTCCTATAGCAGAGTTTATATCACGGGAGATAAAAGTGTTCAATATTCAATAAATAAATACGACAGAAAATAAATAATCGCATGAATATATACACACACAATATTAGGGCTGAGACGATACACCTATCTCCCGATTCGATACTATCACGATACTTGGGTGCTCGATACAAGAACTGAGGAGGCGGGTTACTGGGGGCTAAATGGCTGCCACGGCCCTCAGGGGTCACATTTGCAGCATCCCCATATCTATATCTTTTCATAACATATAAATCTACATCTGTACCAAATGTGTTGCTTTTACTGCAAAAAGCACGATTGTTATGAATATTTAAGGTTAGCTGCCCCACTATGTAGAAAAATGTAAAAATAAATAAATAAATAAGTCATAGTATAGTATATTGAAAACATTTCCCAAAAAGTCATAGAATAGTATGTCGAAAAAAAATTATAAAGAAGGTAATAATATAGTATGTCGAGAAATGTCATGACATTTTTCGACATACTATACGATGACTTTTTTATTACTTTTTTCGACAAACTATACTGTGACTTTTTTTCATCAAATCTTTCAACATATAGTGTTATAGGTATACCCACTTCCTACTCGGTAACCTACCCATCTACCTATTGGACACCCACCTCATCAACGACACTGGACGCAGAGTTTTTACAATACAGGTCTGTGTGTGTGTTCATTATTATTTTATTTTATTTTGTTGGAGGAGTTTATTTCCAGTCTATTGTCTGATGCTCACTCCAGAGCAGCAGGTGGCGGTAAATGGTAAATGGACTTGGACTTATATAGCGCTTTTCTAGTCTTCCGACCACTCAAAGCGCTTTACACTACATGTCAGTATTCACCCATTCATACACTGATGGCAGAGGCTATTAAGGTGCCAACTTTGCCCATCAGGATTTAATGGTGGTAATGCACCAATAAATGAAACCAACCGCATTAAAACTACAAGACGAAGAGGAATAATGTTTATGATAATTACACGTTTTGTTCAACATATCTCAACAAATGAACACCACTTTTATGACTTTTTGAAGTGTAAATACAATCACCACAAGTAAAAAGCTATAAACGAACTACACCACGGTCGCATCAGTGTGAGTATACACAACGAGGCTGTGAAGGAGGATGAGTCGCTGTGATGACGTTTTGTAGTCTCATTTAGGCACTTTTTATCATCCGCCTTTTTTAAGACGCATAAAGACTTCTCATGCTATCATTTCCGGTTGTTAGAACTTTTTTTCCATATTTTTTTTAATTTATAAAGTTCAATACAGTAGTTACATAAACGTGTTCAGATTTTTCATTACATAAAATTCAGTAAATATAGTATACAGTATAAAAATAATACAAAGATAAGTTATACAACAAATAAAATGTAAGGAAAATCACATTTGTTTTAAAAAACATATTTAAAAGTATAAAAGGAGGGTGTTCTTGTAATTCTATGGATATAATATTTTGCTAAGATATTAATCAAATGAATGATGTAAATTTCATCTGCTGAACAGGTTTTAGGACTCATTCCTCACTACTTCCTGTAGCACTACTGCTTTTATTCTGAAGGAGTCAGATCGGAAGTACTATGGTAGCTGGTGTCACACTTTAATACATGCATGGTGTCACAACAACAGAAGTCCGCTGAACACGGATCCACTCTGCCGGTACTGCGTCAAAAAAGGTAACACCGGAGCTCCTGCTTCTAGCTGGTTGAATCTTTATTGAGCTAGCTAAATATAATAATTATTATTATATAAATAAAGATATATAGCAGTCAGTGTCAGTATGGATGTGTTTAGGGAGGTTTGTTTGATAACAGCTGTCTGTGAACGTGACGTCAGAGTCATAGCCTCAGTTACATATCCTCATGTTTCTGCTCTCTGCACTGAAAGTCAAGTGTAACTAGTTGTAGCTGCTTTTGTGCAATATAAGCATGATATTGTGGTTGTTGGTAGACATCCGGCTAATGCTCACTGTCTGTTACACACCAGCCTCCATTCAAGAAGAGGTCTGCTCACCTACACAGCAACAGGACACACAACAGCTACAACTACTCACTGACTCACTTTACATCATCAGAGTTCTCATGTAAATGATCCAACACTGGCATTACTCTTTGACTTTATGTAAAAGTCATAGTATAGTAGGTTGAAAAAAGTAAATAAAAAATCGTAATATAGTATGTAAAAAAAAAAGTAAAATAAATAGATAAAATAAAACAAATCAGAATATAGAATGTCAAAAAGTTTTTAGTTTTTTTTAATAAAGGTAACACCTTTAATAGTATATGTCGAAAAAAGTGATGAAAAACATAGTATAGTAGGTTGAAAAATGTCATAGTATAGTATATTGACAAAAGTGAAAAACATCATAGTATAGTATGTCGAAAAAGAGTTTAAAAAAAACAAAACAAATAAAATCCTAGTATAATATGTCGAAAAAAGATTTTGATTCAGATTCAGACAACTTTATTGATCCCAAAAAGGGCAATTCAATTCACAGCTTACCCCACAAACACACACAGACAACATCCAAAATGTTCTGTCAATCACAGACCAGTAGAACTGACAAACAGGTCAGTGAAGGACAGCAAATAAGTTAATAAAATATAATAAATAGCAATAAAATAGATAAGAGAAAACAAATAGATAATAAATAGACATTGTTACATGATTATCATGTAAGGGAAATGTCAATAAAAGTCTCACATGAAATGACCACTGTCTGAGTTTAATAACCCGATAGCAGAAGGAATAAAAGAGTTGGAGTAACGGTTAGTTCTCCTCTCAGGAGCCTGATAACGGCGGCCTGAAGGCATCAATGAGAACTCAGGAGACAGAACATGAAGTGGTTGGCTGATAATACTTTTAGCCTTCTTTACCACCTGGTTCTCCCAGAGGGAACACAAGTCTCTTCGTTGGACTCCAGTAATCTTGGAGCAAACCTTAACAATGCTTAACAGGCTGTTCTTGTCCTTAATGGTTAAGCCACTGAACCAACAAATAAAAGAAAAGGTTAGAAGACTTTCGATAAAAGAACAATAAAAGTTAGTTAGGATCCTCTCGCTGACTTTAAAAGAGTTCAGCTTCCTCATTAAATAGATTCTCTGTTGACCTCGTTTGACAATAGACTCCGTATTAATATGAAACTTAAGTTTACAATCAAACACAGTTCCAAGATATTTATACGACTCCACAATCTGAACATCTTCGCCGTGTATGACACTAGCTTTGTTTTCAGTCTCGTGTCTGAAGTCAATGATCATTTCTTTTGTTTTGGAAACATTGAGGTCAAGATAATTATCATCACACCATTTAACGAACTCAGGTAATGCAGGACCATGATCAGACTCTGAGCCTTGAAGTAGAGATAACAGGACAGAGTCATCAGAAAACTTAACAAGAAGTCTGTTCTCCTGAGAAGACCTGCAGCTGTCAGTGTACATGATATATAGGAGGGGTGACAACACACAGCCCTGAGGGGAACCTGTGTTTGATTCAGACATGTTGGACATTTGTCCATTCACGAAAACCTGCTGGACCCTCAAAGTAAGAAAATTTAAAATCAGCATGAGAAGCTGGTCTGGCAGATTAAAATGAGAGGCAAGTCTCTCAATCAGGATGTGAGGCTGCATTTTGTTAAAAGCAGAGGAAAAGTCTGCAAATAAAAGTCTTGCATGAGCTCCAGGTTTCTCTAGGTGCTTATACACAGTGTCTGCCCTTTAGTCTGCTGTAAAGATGGACAGTTGGACAGACAGCTGGGTGAGACGTCTGATAAACAGTCTTCCATATCCTTATCAACAGGCCTCATTTAGCAGACACGCCCGTCACAGCACACCAGCTCCATGCTGAACTCTAACTCTCCTCATTCTCTCCTCATGTTTGTGTTTGCATTCAGCCAATGAGAACAGTTGCAGTCCTTGGAGGGGGGATCGGGGGTTTGGCAGCATCTTACTACCTTTGCAAGAGCCCCCAGGTTACCAAGGTAACACACACACACACACACGCTCTTTTCAAGCTACTATAAGCTGACTGTGGTTATCTATGGAGGACAGAAAGCTGCCAAAATTTAAAAAATAATTAATTAATAAATAAATGACTCGATAAATAAATAAAAAAATATGCCATTAAAAGGAACAAAAATATTATAAAAAATAAAAGTAGTAATTGATATTTCTGTTTTAATTTGCTTTTTTTATTATTTACCTTTGTATTAATTTCCTTATTTATTTACTCTTCTGTTCCACTTTTATGTATTCATATATTTATTTTTATTAATTTGTAAATATATTTATTTATTTTTGCATTTATTTTTGTATGTATTTTATATTTATTTTTAAATGTATGTATTGATTTATGTGTTTGTAATGAATAAAAATAAATACAAAAATAAATTAAAGTAGAAATTAAACAGAATAGTTAATAAATAAGGGAATTAATACAAAGGTAAATAAATGAAAAACAAATTAAAACAGAAATATCAGTTTATGTCACATTTTATCAATCAATCAATGATTACATTTATTTTTAATATTATTTTTGCTACTTTTAATGGCACATTTATTTATTTATTTATCGAGTCATTTATTAATTTATTTATTTTTAGGCAGGTTCCGTCCTATATTTTTTATATATATATTAAAAAAGATAAAAATGTATAGCCTGCGTTTGAAAATGGTCAGAAGAAATCAGAAGTATATACTGTATGTTCAGCAGCTAAAGCTTGTAAGTGCTGTGTTTTGACCTTTTGAAATCCAAACACAGCAGCAGGAAAACATACCCCACTCCTGACAAAATAACTGCAGGGAAATATATAATGATGGTGATAACAATTATTGAAAATAAATCAAATGTATAAGTCACTTTAGCAGAGTTTTTCTCTTCTTTACCTCCAGGTCATTTTATTGGAGTCCAGCAGTCGCTTTGGAGGTTGGCTGTGGTCCACCAGGAGGTCTGATGGGGCGGTGTTTGAACATGGACCCAGAGGGATTCGACCCGCTGGTGCAGTGGGACGCAACACACTCAATATGGTCAGTTTAAAAGCACTGATGAATCATTTAAGATAAGATCAGATAAGACAGCTTATCAGCTTGTTTGAAATAAAGTCATTATTAAAAAGCGTAATGTGTGTGTGTGTGTAGGTGGATGACCTGGGTCTTGGAGGGGAGATCCTGCCAGTCACCTCCAGTCATGTCGCCTCCCAGAACAGATATGTGTATGTCAACAAACAGCTCCACAAGATGCCATCAGGAATAAGGTGAGACTGGTTAGAGAAGGCTGTTCATCTTTGGCTAGTTAGTAGAAAATAAAGACACACATTTGAATTAGGGCTGTTTTTATCTGTTCAAAATGAACCTTAAAGGGAGATTTGTCAAGTATTTAATACTCTTCTCAACATGGGAGTGGGCAAATATGCTGCTTTATGCAAATGTATGTATATATTTATTATTGGAAATTAATTAACAACACAAAACAATGATAAATATTGTCCAGAAACCCTCACAGGTACTGCATTTAGCATAAAAAATATGCTCAAATCATAACATGGCAAACTGCAGCCCAACAGACAACAACAGCTGTCAGTGTGTCAGTGTGCTGACTTGACTATGACTTGCCCCAAACTGCATGTGATTATCATAAAGTGGGCATGTCTGTAAAGGGGAGACTCGTGGGTACCCATAGAACACATTTTCATTCACATATCTGGAGGTCAGAGGTCAAGGGACCCCTTTGAAAATGACCATGACTGTTTGTTTTTTTTGGAGCGTTATTTAGCCTCCTTCGCGTCAAGCTTGTATGACATGGTTGGTACGGATGGATTCCTTAAGTTTAGTTTTTGGTATTAACTATTCCTTTTCTTTCTCTTTCTGCCCGTCTTTCTTTCAGTGGACTTCTGCGGACGGTACCACCCTTCTCTCGTCCCCTCCTGTTGAGTGTTGCCATGGAGATACTAGTGAAGAAAGGCAAGCAGGAGGACGAGTCCATCCATTCGTTTGTTTCTAGGAGGCTAGGGAAGGAGGTGAGGATTGTAAGATAGACTTGAAAAGATGTGAACTTTGTCCTTTGGCAACGATTAAATTCCATTCACTTTTACTTCTGTCTCATGTGACGACAAATATTCTACTGCTTGTGTTACATGTTCTTCCTCTGTGTGTCTAGCTGGCAGACATAGCTGTGGACAGTTTGTGTCGAGGTGTGTTTGCGGGGGACTGCAGGAAGTTGAGTGTGCGTTCTTGTTTTCCTCCCTTGTACAAAGCAGAGCAGCGCAGAGGTTCGCTGATACTGGGCATGCTGCTGGGCTCAGGTACACTCACTTGTTACTTTTCTTTAATTTTCCTATTTTTTAGTTTTGTGAGGGGAACAAAACACAAAAGAGACTGAATGCACTCGTACAAGGAGCATAACGAAATACCCACATACAATTTAAATTGTAGAATGCACAGTCACTTCACCCTAAAGAGAGCTGTTCCAGTGTTTCCAGTCTGTCTCCGTGACATTAGTGCTAACAGTTAATGGTCGTATCATGTTGTGCCTTATCGGACTGAAGTCGTATATGTGAAACCCCGGCAGGTCCAACTCCTGTGGTCCCCCCCGGCCCTCTGGCGCAAAGATCTATGGACGAGTCGTGGGCCCAGTGGTCCCTGAGCAGGGGAGTGGAGTCCCTCCCAGAATCCATCGCTGCGTACCTGCAACAGAGCGGGAGAGTGCAGCTTCACAGAGACGCAGCTGTTCAACTGATCAGTCCTTCAGCCTCTGGGTGGAAGGTTAGTGAGGAGACCATCAACTATGAATGTCATGTTCAGATGATCTGGTTTAGCATAGCAGCGGGTTATTCCCCCTGTCAGCAGAACTAGGTTATCATAACTCAACTGTAACTTTTGAAGTGGACTTTGACATTAGTAGGGAGACATAACCCGGAAATGCCCCTAAACACGGTGATTCTGACATCATATGAAACAAAAAAACTTAAGGAATCCATCGGTACCAACCATGTCATACTAGCTTGTACAGTAGGAGACTAAATAACGCTCCAAACTTACGCTACATTTTGGCGAGGAAAACCTGTCATGGCCATTTTCAAAGGAGTCTCTTGACCTCTGACCTCAAGATATGTGAATGAAAATGGGTTCTCTGGGTACCCACGAGTCTCCCCTTTACAGACATGCCCACTTTATGATAATCACATGCAGTTTGGGGCAAGTCATAGTCAAGTCAGCACACTGACACACTGACAACTGTTGTTGCCTGTTGGGCTGCAGTTTGCCATGTTATTCAATTTGTCATGAAACTTCATCTCGCCATCACTACTGGACTGTTTGATTCTTTTGTTATTTGTTTGCTTTCTTGTAAATATGTGTGTCTGTGTGTGTGTAGATCAATTTGGAGGATGGAGTCATATCAGCTGACCACATCATCTCTGCACTACCTGCTAAAGGCAAGTGGTGGTTAAAAGAATCAGTCGGTTGTCTTGGATCATATCAGTCACAGCCAACAGCTCTCCCAATGTCCTCTGATAAGCAGCAGGAACTAAGCTTGTGTTTGCTATCCTTCAATATGTGCCTACAGTATTTTAGAATGCTGGAAATTATACAATCAAACATGTAACCTCAGCTGCTAAAAATGTGCTCCTACAAAAATAATCAATATTTTGTGTACAAAATACCAAATAAACAGTAGAATCCACAAGAGGAAAATAATAACGTTGGTGCCTTTCCCCACAGCGCTCTCCTCAGTCCTGCCGTCCTCCTGTCAACCTCTCATCCAGCTGCTGCAGGACATCTCCACGGTAACAGTTGCCGTGGTAAATCTGGAGTACGAGGGTTCCATCCTGCCTGTAATGGTGAGATCTACAGTAGGACACACACACACACACACACACACACAAAATGCGTTATTTTTTAATTCTGAATGGGGCTTTTGCAGGAATTAGATGACTGGATCTGAAAGTGGTCGATGCATTTAAAACAGAATCCAAAAAAACATAACGATTAGAAAATAACCATTGAGAGAATGTAATGAAAACGAAAATGTTTTTCACTTGCCTGAGCACGTTCTCGTCCTGTTCACAAAGAAATCTGGCATAAACAAACCACATGAAGTAGCACCAAGCAGCACATTATCTCCTGTAGAAGCATCCTTCTCCTTCCGATGACCATAGATGTCACAAGTCCAGTGCTCAACGTGGGCCGGTACTCAGCGCTACGCCGTACAGGCACTTTACTCTTTGGCGTACCGTGACTTTTTCTTAAGCACCGGCGCTTGTTGAGCGGGTTGAGAACAACGCTACTGTATTTTATCAATACGTCCTTTTTGTAAAATAATTAGTGAACTCTTCGTCATAACTTTTTTTTTTTGTTGTGAACAAATGTAATTAATGGAACAAAAGTTTTCTGAATCTGCTCTTTTAGGGCAAACATTTCCAGAAGAATCAATGTTCAGACGAAGGCTGTGATATGTGTAAATCATAATGATAATTATTCAACTATAGTAAGTAATGTCTTTAAGCTTTTTGGGAGTTATCTATAGTACTAATAACGGTCCAAAATGATGTCAAAGTGCATAGTTTTAAGTCAAAGATCTTCACATTTTCTTGAGGGAGGAGCCCCAAGACCGATATCTCCTGGTATCTTTTATTCAGTGTAGATATTCATAATGTGTCTCTGTATAATATGTAGGAGCATCCTGACTAACTAAACCCTGAATGATACCCGACTATAGGCTACAAATAACACAGGAAAGCACTTTAACTATTAACACTAAACACACCACCTTAACCCTATAATGTTCCTGTGTGAATATTATTGGAGTATTATAGGCCTACTATAGAAGAGCCCAAGTATAATAATAATAAATAAATAAATAAATAGCAAAAGATTGCTGATAGTGGCAGATACACACGCCAACATGTGAATAAGAGAGTACCGACATTTTTTTTTTTCACTTCAAGCACAATTCCTCATCATTTCAGTGTCGGTTGTTGTTGACATGTTGTGTTACAATGTGTGATTCTGTGTCTGACAGGGTTTTGGTCACCTGCTTCCATCATCGGAGAATCGAGGTGTACTCGGGGTCGTCTACGACTCGGTTCCCTTCCCTCAACACAACAGACCTGATGGACAGACGACTAGACTCACGGTACGCGCACTCGCATGCTGACCAGTTTACTGACCAGCAGTTTTTGCTCTAAAACTAATGAACACTAAGATAAGGTGGGCGGAGAAATGGAGACAGACAGTACTGCATGTTTTAGATTAAACAAGTTGTTCAACAGCAAACCTTCATATTTAGAGAGGCTCGTGAGGCCGAGGCTTCCAGATCATCCGTTAACCCCCTGAGGTCGACGCCGTCGTATCCGACAGAAAAGCACTCTAGTTACTTTTTTCAGAATATCTCCGGAACGCTGCGGTGTAGAGACTTACTTTATCGTGCGGCTGCTTCGTCACCACCGTAGCTTTCCAACGAAGTTTCAAGTGCGATCGTGTCCCTTTCAGACAGTTTGCAATCCAGCTTGGAAAAACAGTGTTTTTCAGAGACTTCATAAAAGTAATAAATCCAATCACAAGTCTTTTGTGAGTATTAATCTGTGTTGAAAACAGTTGTGGTTGTCTTTAGCCGTTCACTAAAGCTAACGCTGGGTACACACTACATTAGAATCAAGCTGATTTTGGGCCCGATTCTCCCAACAATCGTCAGCAAAGCCCTGATTTATTGATGGTTCTTTCCAGATATTCCTGAGGTGTGAGGTATGTTAAGAGTGATTTTTACATCCCCAATCGGCTCAGAAGTCCATCCTGGACGCACCGATCTCTAAATATTAAACATGTTCAATATTTCCGATGGGATATCCTGGTGTGTGTGGGGAACACCGAGGACAGCCGATGACGCAGTCACGTGGGTGATGATATGGCGTTTATGACTATTTCAACCTTCTTTCAGCTGCGTTCCAGTCAGTGTGAAACGGACTTGAGATCAAGTAAAAAACTAAATATCAAAACATAATTCAAAGCGGTAAACTCCTACAGCATACAGCCAGCTGTCCTTCCTGCATCAGTCAGTTTAAACTGTGTTGTTTTTAGTCTGGATTATGACGGTAACTTCTTCATATTTGTGTAATATTATCATACAATCACCGCACTGAGCTCTGATTGGTCAGTAGGAGGTGCTTTTATACGAGTTGATCTCTTATCTGGAACATAACCTGCTCCGGAGCAGGTTAGCTGTTCAGCTTAAGTTACCATGGCGATCTAGCCCTGTAAGAAGTGAACCCCCGTCGTAGGACTGAAAAGGGTTAACCCCAAAGTTACCTCGCTAACTCCAAATCCTGCTTCGTAGTACAGACCTCTGGTCCAGTTCGGTGAGGCCATATCTCTAACCTTGACCTTGTCTCCTAGGTGATGATGGGTGGGGCCTGGTTCCAGGAAGTGTTTGGGGATCCAGAGACAGTAACGGAGGAATATCTTTTAGCAAGAGCCACGGAGGCGGTGAACAGCCAGCTGGGAGTCAGCGCAGCACCGAGCTGGAGTCGGGTGACTCTACAGAAGGTATGACAACACTGAAGAAATGTTCACTCCAAACCAGTTAATAATCATATCTGTTGTTACTATTTCATCAGTTAGATCTGTCCCCTGGCAACAAACTAATGAAATGTTGGGTGTTTTCTCTCTCGTCAGGACTGTATACCTCAGTACTACCAAGGACACCATCGGAGAGTAGGTGAGTACATCGACCCATACTTTACATCTAAAAGTGGTACAGTCACAAGGTGTAGTGAAAGCTCACTTTAAGGAGGGTCTGTCTGCTTTTTCAGAGTCCATGCGTAGCTTCATAAGGGAGAATAATCTCTCGCTATCTCTGATTGGTTCCTCCTATGACGGCGTGTCAATCAACGATGTCATCTTTAATGGACGAACGGCTGCAGAGGAGCTGTTGGGAACTGGAGTTTGATGCACAGCATGACAGCAAGTGGATCAGCTGTTGCTCTGCAGGCGTGTGTGTCTATAAATATAGTTGGTTTTTTTAAGGAAGAAGAATGTGTCTTATAGGTAAAACATTTTCTATTTGCTGGTGCTCTAAGGTGTCAATGTTGTACATATGTAAAGCCCTCGGAGGCATATTTGCGTCATATAAATAAGAGAAAATACTGTTTGTCAGACTTCGCCTTTGTACTTGTGATTCTTTCACCTCATGTCCACAATGAGGATGTCAAAAAGTATTCTGGTAAACACATCCGGTTAAATTAAAAATGACCATATCAACAAGTAAGAAATTATGCTTTATTAAAGAACAAAGAGGAAGAGTTAACACCTATACAATCTCAGTACATCTCCTGATTGGAGAGATCAAAAATACTCTCGCATGATGATGATGTTGTCCGTCCACAATCCGTCCCTATCTGAGTCCCAGCTTCTTCTTCTCTTTCTGTTTCTTGCGTACTACTTCCATGTTGCGGTCCTTCCACATGCTCTTCCTTAGTTTGATGGGACGACTGCCAACATACTTCCCTGAAATAAAAGAAATATAAGTATTACAATTAAAAAAAATAAAATGATAATATAAGAAATATGTACAATTGTTTGCATTAAGACGTGCAATATATAACTAATAATCCTGGTGCAAATAAGTAAATAGAAAATGCAGAGAAGTGGGAGTGTACAGTGTAAAATGTTAGCGTTAGGTGTAGACTGACCGTTCATCTCTCTCATGGCTCGGACGTAGTCATTTGGATCTTTGAAGCTGACGAAGCCGTAGCCTTTTGTCTTCCCTGTACGTTTGTCTCTCACCACCTGGTGACGACAATTCTTGTGAGCATGTCATTTGTCTACGTGTGCGTGCAAGGTAGCAGTGAAAACATGGTATTGAGTTGATCACTGATTCGGGCATTCTCTGAATAAGCAAGCAGAAAGTATTTGACAATGAAGCACTGACACGGCGCTCTGATGCACTGATGTAACAAGCTAACCTTAGCTTTGAGGAACGACGGGTATCTGCTGAAGGCTCTGGCCAGTATGTCGTCATTCACCTCATTACCAAGATCACCACAGAATATACGGAAATCATCTGCAACAAGGAGAGAAAACAGGACTCACACCAACATGTTCAGAGCATTGTGACAGTGTTACCTTCACCCTGCAGCAGGTAATCAGGGAAAAGAGCATTCAAATCACCAGAGATATTTAAACATTACCAAACTGATTACTGTTATTTTTTGTTCCCATTGTAATCTATTGATAATAACATGCTGCCGATACGCCAAAATGAACTGAATGGGTTTTATTTATATGAAAAACGACAGTGGGGGGCGGTGAGTAAGTAATGTAATCGATGTGTGCCTGACCACCGGTAACTACCGTGGCAAGCCTAGTGAAGACAAAGTCGGTTTGTACCTCCATCCCACTCCAACAGACTGGCGTCCTCCCAGCTGGTCCCCGCTGCAGTACGGATACACTTCTTCACCTTCTCCACCCTCCCTTTCTTTTTGTCCTCTGAAGCACTTTCCGCTGGCTGGAACACACACACACACAAACATCATATGGCGTCCTATACATCTTTGATAGATACATTTTGAAGTGAAATGTATGACAACTGTGTGATGTGTTGACAGGAAAAAGTACTTTTACATTCCCTCGCAATATTTTTTGCAATCTCTTGATCCATAGTAACAGCTACTGTGTAGGTGCAGTCCAGTTATAAAACAGGGTGATGGACTTTGTAATTCCTGCCAGGTTGAAGCGTCTGAACATTTCTGCTCACTTGGGCTACATTTTGGTGGAAGTTGCAAAGTTGTAGCATGTACGGCTGATTTGTTATGACTTTAGGGAGTTGCTGTAGCGCCACCATCAGGACTATTGGCCCACAAAGGCAGCTGAGGAAGTTTAGCATAAGACTGGACCTATGTGCAAAGTTTGTTTATTTTCATGTTTGGGAAGGCAGATTTCCTAGGAATAATATTAATAATATAGCTGCCCGGCCCATAATAATGTCCTAAATAACCACAGGGGTCCTTCAACGATCACATGTGGCTGTAATGTTGTGCTGCTGCTTTTAAAATGTACCTCAGTGTGGGGGGGCTCAGGCTCAGGCATGTTGGGTCCAATGACGGCGCCGCTGTCTTCACTCTCCTTCTTGGCCAGTAGACCTGCTGCCATCACGGCTGCCTGCTGCTCTGCAACCCGCGCTGCCAGCTCCTCCTGAAAGAGACGCAGTCAGACCGGCTCATCGACGGGACGCCTGCTGCTACAACAGCAGCACCCCATCCTGTTTCACATTCAGTAATGCACAGCACCCAATCAAAAAGCACCAATACCATTCTGGCTTGTCTCTGAGCTCGGACATCAATTCTTTTATGTCCAGAAGAGGCAGGAGGAGCGGAGTACACGGTCGGTGCTGCCTGGATGACTGACGGCGTCGGTTTGATGGGAGGCGGGGGTCCCTGTCTTATGGGCGGTCCTGACCCCATGGAGACCATATCACGGACCTGAGTGAGACGCACCATCTGACACAAAGAGACACAAGGTAGGTTTAATGTGGAAAACAATTAGCAATGGTGTTGACTCAAGAGAGTAGCTACCAGATATATTTGTGTTTACAGGAAGAGTAAACTGCTGACAACGGCTGTATCTGAAGCTGCATACTATTTATACTAGTACGTACTGATTTGGACAAAATGTAGCATGTAGTCTGCAGTATGCAAACAAAAGCTAAATCTATAGTGTGTGAAAAATACCCGGATGTCATACTCATTTGGAAAAAATCTCCAGTATGTATCAGACCAGTCTACCTCGCCTACTGTATCCCACAATGCAAAGCGCTGGAACAGTACAGGCTACAGTTACAACAAAAACGGCTCATTTTTTTACATTTTTCGTAGCCATTTCATCACTAAATTCACTTCTGAGCATTTTTGAGGCAAGAAATCAACTGTGTAGATTTTGAATATTGACAGTTTTACGATATTAGATGGCAAGTCGAACATTTGCTCCAACGTTTTCAGAGTTTAGAAGCTCCACAAACTGCCGTGACAGCTAGCTAGCGTCTGCCAGGGTCGATACCTTGCCAGCCGGGCATTCACGCTCACAGACTGCTATGAGCTGGCTGGAGCTCTCTAGAGACCGGTCTGTAGACGAGAGGCTTTTATTTCCTTGTTGACGGATAGTTTGTTTAAATATCACAACACAAATATCCATTATAAATTAACAGGAACCTTTGTTGATCTGCATTTTGAGTTGAAAAGCTCCACAATCGCCTGCAGGCGTAGCTCGCTCAGCAGCCGGCCAGTGACGCTCACAGAGCGGCTACAGAGCAGCAGACTGGCGAGGGAAGAGGAGAGGGAAAGAGTTGTCTCTGACGAGGCAGAGAGATTCCTGCTGAGACAACACGACCCTTTTTAACATTACTCTAATATCTGTAGGAGATCAGTCCACTGGTTAGTTGCTGTAACTGAAAAAGCAGTTTGAGTAAATGTTGTGGATCAATGTTTTATATTTCCCGTCTCCCTTCGTTGATGATCCCCCGTTTGTCTCACTTCACTTTGAGCTTTTTTGTCCAGTGCTTTAAGAGCTGGTTTAAAAGCTGAAGCCTGGTCTAGCATACTGCAAAATAAATTACTTTAACTGTTTCATACTACTGAGGAACGCAGTATGTACTGTATACTGCATTCGTCAGTAGTACGTCGTAGGCGGTTTCGAATACAGCCAGTATCACAGTAAGACATAAAGCAATATTGTGCACACAGCCCGGGGTGGATGTCATGCCAACACTGTTTGCTTCTTTGAGCTCTGACCTGAGGTGCAGAAGCCATGTGTTGGATGGGCTGAGAGGGACCCTGAGGTGTCTGGCCCTGCATGGAAGGAGGGAGCATCATGGGAGGAGGTGGAGGAGGCCGAGGCAGAGGAGGAGCCATCGGAGGACCACGCATCATCGGCATCCTCTGACCAACTATCAACACAATGTTAGGATGTTAACATATATATACATATATATATATATATAAGAACCCTATTTTGTGAATGAAGATGAAAGTAAGGGTCATTTAATTAGCATTAGCATTTCTGCTGAAACAACTTAAACTGCTCTAGTGGTAAACTTACCAGGTCTTTGCAGGATATGGGGGACAAAGGCTGGTCTCAGCATGGGAGGACGTACTGGAGGGACTGGGACAGACACAAGTCACACAGTGAGTGTCAATGAAACATGTAAAAAAAATCACATTATGACAGCAGCATGATGTCTGGGCTGTGACCCCACAATGCCTTCTTAAGCACCTCTGGAGTGTTCTAAACTTTGGACAACACACTTACTATACTTACTTACTACATAGTATATTACTGTAAACCCTAGTTAGTTAGTTAGTTAATGTGTGTGAGAGTTCAAGTTCACCTGGTCCCGCAAAGATGGGAGGTGGAGGACCAACAAAACTGGCAGCTCTGGCGTCTAATGTCTGCTGGACCTGAGACACAGAGACGGAGAGAGAAGACACAAAGAGCAGACAAAGACATTTCCTCTGTCAGCAGCTCTATTTTTATTTTGCCATTAAGACAAAGATTTGTTTCTATATATTCATGACTGATAGTACATTACTATCAGATACTACCAGAACAGTACAAACCTGTCTGTAGGTGTTGGTGCCTATAATGGCACGCACTACTGGAAGCGCTGGGACAGAAAGAGCTACAGGTACTGCATCGTTAGCAGGTGGGCTTCCTGGTGCTGGTACTGGACCGCCAAGAACCTCCTGCTCAAAACTACAGAAAGAGAGGTACAGAGACAGACTGGTGTTTATACTGGGGGTAAGAACATTAACAGTCTTCTTTAAGAGTTACACATAACAATAACAGAGAAAATACATATAACTAATAAAACAAAGAGGAGAGTTCATTTTCCAAATGCTTTTAAGATCAATTACTTGAAATGTAGGTTATAAATGCTGTCAAGTTGAGTCATAATGCAATCTGAATAAACAATCCCCCTCTGTTTATAAGTGGTATTAACATGCAATAACATTGCACTGTGTGCAGCGGGCATAATGTGCCTGCTGTGGGACTATTTAAGGATTATCTCTCATTTTATCTTAACATGATTCAAATTGAAATGTGTCACTATGAAACAGGTCAGAGGCCTGTACTACAAAGCAGGATTTGCGGTTATCGAGGTAACTTCAGGGTTAACTCTGGGTTTTCCGTACTACGAAGCTGGTTTACTTCTTATCGAGGTAGATCTCCATGGTAACTGATGCTGAACGGCTAACCTGCTCCGGAGCAGGTGATGTTCCAGATAAGAGATCAACTCGTATAAAAGCACCTCCTACTGACCAATCAGAGCTCACTGCGGTGATTGTATGATAATATTACACAAATACGAAGAAGTTTAAGTCATAATCCAGACTAAAAACAACACAGTTTAAACTGACTGATGCAGGAAGGACAGCTGGCTGTATGCTGTAGGTGTTTTACTGCTTTGAATTATATTTTTATATTTATTTATTTTTACGTGCTCTTAAATACTCATAGACACCATACCTTTCTTGTTGGGTTAAAAGAAGTGTATTCCATTAATCTATTATTCTCGTAAACGCTATTTATATTAAGACAAGTACACTTTACTTTTGAGTGTTCCGTTAAATTAATAACTCTGTTAATTTACGCATTCACACATCCAGAGTTTTTTTCTTTTGCTAGCTGTTCTTCCTGCATTTGGAAGCTTCAACTGTGTTACTTTTAGTCTGGATTAAGTGTTTAACTTCTTCGAATTTGTCTAATATAGTTTCTTCCTTTGTATAATGTGCCACTCTGCCTGTCTGTCTGCTGTCAGTGGACTTGTCCATGTCTTTGATTGGTCAGATGCTGCAAACATCTCCCTGTTCATGTGGACACGCTCATAACCAGACAGAGAAACCCTGGGTTGACTTACTGAGTTGATAACCAGCTTCGTAGTACAGTTTAGTGTGATCTCGTTTGTTAGGGTAAGTGAAGCCAGATAAGGAGAACATACCCAGGGTATGTTGAACTCGCTTCGTAGTACAGACCTCTGAAGTATTTAGGTTGAAAACTATTTTGTTTATTTGTTTTGCAAAATTTAAGACTATACAACATAACAAAAAAATAAATGAATAATATACAGTGCAGGAAGAGGCAAAAACCCACTGGGCTTATCTGAAGCCTCCACCTAGACACAAGATTAATATAAAGACATAATATGACTACATAATAGTGATAACAAACAATTAGGACAATATATATAATAGGTTGAAAACTATTATAATACAAATAGTTCCAGTGGAATATTAGAGTACAAATGGTAGAAAACATGTGGTGTTGTGATTATATGAAGGGGTCCTATAAGGAGTCTCTGGTTTAAAGCAGTGATACTCACAGAGCCATCTCAGCCTCCATCTCTTTCAGACGCTCCTCTCCAGACTTCAGCGCCATGCTGAGAGACATAAACACTGATCAGTGAGCAGCCAAACAACGGATCAGTCCAGCTAACATAAACACAACACATCAATACTGAAGACACACGAGACACATGAGACACATGAGATACAACATCTCCACCACATACAGTCTCTGATCTCCAATGCTAAGGGTTAGCTTTAGGAAACAGTACTAGTAGTTAGCAGCTGTGTCTTAATCTCACGTTACTTCAGTGGTCACGATAGGAACATTATCATTACTGCACTCACCTTAGTCTGTGATGTTGCTGCTGGTATGAATCGTTAACGTCACGTCTTGTTGCCTCAACACGCTAACAGGCTGGTTAACCAGGCTAACTAGCGTCAGCTAGCAACACAGCTAGCTCTGCTGAATCAACCAGCTATCCACTGGTGTTGATGTGAACTTAGTTACCCGCGGTGGAGTGATCTGCCTGGTTTTACTCGACCTGCTGGTTGAACTGGTTATCTAGTAGGAGTACACATGTTTAAATGGGAGATGGTGATGTAGCTGCTGGAGAGATGAGAGGGTGAGTGGTGCTAGCTTCTTCTTCTTCTTTGCGGCTTCTTCTTCTTCGTTGGAGTTTTATGGCGGTTGTCGAACAACTTCATGGTGCATTACCGCCAACAGCTGGTCAGCGGTGTGGAGCAGCATTACACCTCACTAGTTTATCTACTAAAGAAAATGAAAATAAAATAATAAATATAATTTTAATAATAATAACAACATATACATATATGTTGTTTATTTTATTTATTATTATATTTATTTGTTTTTTCATATATGTATATATATATAAACATATATATGTATATATGTTTATATATATATACACAAATATATATTATATATATATACATGTGTATATATATATATTTTGTGTGTTTATATATATATATACATATATATACATATATATACTGTATATGTATATATGTATATATATGTATGTATATATATGTATATATACAGTATATATGTACATATGTGTGTATATATATACACACACATATATATACTACTAAAGAAAATAATAACAATAACAATAATAATAATAATAATAATAATAAGTACATAAATTTAATTTTAAAAAAAGAAAAAAACAGTATTAGTAGTTTACCACTGGGGACCATAACGTTTCTTAATGTAACATTATTTCAGTGGTCACGATAGGAAAATTGAAATAATAATAATACGAAGAAGAAGAAGAAGAAATTAATTAATAAATACAAATAATTAAAAATATATCTTACATGTATATATATATATATATATTTATATACACATATATACACTTATATTCTCTCTATCAAATTCGCTCTCCTGAGATATTGGATCAAAACTAAATAACTTCTTTGTAAGACATCATTTAGATCGTAGCCCAGTTTAATTTCTTCAAGATTCAGTACCAGTTCCTTTCTCTCAGCATCATATTTCAGACAGTTGAGCTTAACGTAACTTGTCCTTCACACATCGAAGACCTGGTTTCCATTAATTTGATTATTATCCCAGCAAAATATTATATACATAAAATGATATGGCTTAAAAAAATATCCTCCTTTTTTATTTTTAAAGATACTGATTTTAAAACATATTTGACCATGATTGATAACTTAAAATTCAAAATTGACTAAAACTATTAAATAGTTAAAACATTTTAAATTGATTCCAATTGTTTAACTGACCCCGAATGTTTTTTGTTTGTTTGTTTGTTTTATTTGTTGTATGAGTTGTATGATTTATAATTTATTTTTATATTATTTTTATACTGTAAAATATTTTTGCTGAATTGTAATGAAAATCTGAACATGCGGATATATGAATGAATGAATGAATTAATGAATTAATTAATTAAAAGACTTTATTTCGAACATAAAAATAAATAAAAACAGAAACAAAATAATAACAAACAAAACAAGAGTAATAGCTACTCCAAAAAGGAGTAGGTAGAAATGAAACTTATATTTCCCTACCCCTTTCTCACTTCTCCTCTAATAACTCATATATCATAAAATGATAATATAATATAATATATAAACTATCCCAGATTTATTTACATCCCATATTGTATTGAACTTTTGAAATAAAGTATTAAAAAAAAAAAAAAAAAAGACCTGGTTTCCAAGCTGAAACTTAATATGAATTGTAAATTGATATGGAATTAAATTAAAATAAGTGTATCCTGCTATATGTGAGGATAAAATTGCCTTTATGACCATTTTTAATTGATCAATTTCCAATTAAATTGTATGAGATTTGACGGAGGAGATGGCGTCACTGATGTGGGCGTGGCCAGAGGTCCAGCTGGCCCAGCTCCAGCCTGCTATATAATCCCCCCTCTGGCCGAGCAGGGTGGTTGTTTGCGTCGTGTTGGTTTCCCCTGCAGCAGGAAGAAGAAGCAGCACCATGCTCCGTACCGTGATATCTCGGGCTCTTCCCGGACTGAGTCGCCCGGCGGTGTGTCACTTCTCTGCGGCCGCTATCCCTGCAGCCAGCGGCCAGCCGGAGGTCCACTACAACAAGGTCAGTCTCTGTTAGCAGCAACTATTACTGAGAGGCTGGACACTGGCCAACTGCGCAGTCAACAGGTGGCTGTTTATACAACTAGTTATACAGTAACATGTAGCAGAGAGGATGCATTATACAGTAAACTCGGTGCGTAACTGTAGAAGGTTTGTTGGGTTTGGAGAACAGAGACTGAGGTCCAGGATCTGAGATCCAAGATCCAGACTCTCTAACTTTCTCCTGAACTACTTCCTACTCTCTGAGGAGCTGCTGGTCTGTTAAAGAGCAGCCACATCAGTGAATCAAGTAGTTTAACAGCTGGGTTATAGCAGGATATAAGTGTTAATCATTAACATGATTACTGGTGTTTACTGTCAGACTTTGCTCCGACCTGAGGCCTCAATCCACTTCTCTTTTTTATTATTATACATTATCATACACTCTTAATTTCATGTGCATGGATTTATGATTTAATTTATCTTTAGTCTGCATATAAAGTTCACAACATTGCAAACCTGTACAGTCGTTGAGAATTGGTAAAGGACATGTTTGGGTCATTCCTGTTACGCAGCTGCTACATATGAATTACTTCGTCATATTTTCTTTAAAATGTGTCATATGTGTTATAAGAAATGGCTCAAATTATAGATTAAGGTCTTCTTTATAACATAAACAAAGAATAATGCACTTTTTTTTTTTTTTACCTTAGTTTTTTTGGGACACGTGCTTGATTTGACCATGTCCCCAGTGCAAAGTTATCAACTTCTACAAGAACTATAAGCCATACAATTTTAAAATACGCAAAATATTCTTTAATTAAAGCTGCAAGCAGCAATGAACTGGCCCTTGGCCCTTGTGCATGTCAGGGGACGCTGGAGTGCGTGCCACTGGAAAATGACATATTGCAAATTTTGTACCACTTCCTGTGTCCACTATGTGGCGCTAGAGAACACACACACACACTAATCATACGTCATGTTGCTGTATATCGTGTAGACCACACCATGTAAATTTCATGTAAACTGTATGATCTTTGACACAAAAGGCTGACTTCCTGTTGTCAGTAGGTGGTGCTATGACTATAACTCAATATGGGCGTGTAGATGTATTCAAGCCTGGGCTCTTATCCAGTATGTGAAATTTGGGGCAGATTGGACGATTTAAAATCCAGTTACAACATCTTCCTGTGTCATGGCGAAACATGCAAAATTGCGCCGTTCCACGAAAACCCCAATTATTGTGGTTTAAGAAGTTTTGTTTTTCAGCAAGTATCTTATGCAGTTATAGTAGGTTTGTTTTAGGTTGTCCAGAATCAATGTCCCTGTTGCTCTGGAAAATCTAAAAATCACACTGTATTACTACATACAGTGTCATTATTTAGTTTGACCCGCATCAATAACCTGACCCAGTCTAAGCTCTTAAATGACACAAGTTAAAAGAACTCCCTAAGACCTCAGCACAAAGGGAACATTTGAGAATGAAACTCCAAGACAGTACCCCTTCCTTATTAGGCAAGAGGTCAGACTTGAAGTCGCAAAAATACAAGTTTTAAACCAGAGAAGGAACTACAGACGTAGGCAAAGTTGTTGGTAACGTTCCGTTAAAGAGAGAAAAACCCACAATGGTCACTGAAATAACTTGAAACTGACAAAAGTAATAATAAATAAAAATTTACTGAAAATGAACTAATGAAAATCAGATATTGTTTTTGAATTGTGGTTCAACAGAATCATTTTAAAAAACAAACTAATGAAACTGGCCAGGACAAAAATGATGGTACCCCTAGAAAAGATGTAAAATAATGTGACCATAGGGACATATTAAACTAAGGTGTGTCCTGTAAATAGCATCACAGGTGTCTTCAAACTTGTAATCAGTCAGTCTGCCTATTTAAAGGGTGAAAAGTAGTCACTGTGCTGTTTGGTGTCATGGTGTGTACCACACTGAACATGGACCACAGAAAGCTAAGGAGAGAGTTGTCTCAGGAGATCAGAAAGAACATTATAGACCTTCATGTTAAAGGTAAAGACTATAAGACCATCTCCAAGCAGCTTGACGTTCCTGTGACTACAGCTGCACATATTATTCAGAAGTTTAAGGTCCATGGGACTGTAGCCAACCTCCCTGGACATGGCCGCAAGGGGAAAATTGATGACATATTGAAGAGACGGATAATACGAATGGTAACCAAAGAGCCCAGAACAACTTCCAAAGAGATTAGAGGTGAACCCCAAGGTCAAGGTACATCAGTGTCAGATCGCACCATCCGTCACTGTTTGAGCCAAAGTGGACTTAATGGAAGACGACCCAGGAGGACACCAAATCATAAAAAAGCGAAACTGGAATTTTCCAAAATGCATATTGACAAGCCACAAAGCTTCTGGGAGAATGTCCTTTGGACAGATGAGACAAAACTGGAGCTTTTTGGCAAGTCACATCAGCTCTATGTTCACAGACAAAGAGATGAAGCATCCAAAGAAAAGAACACTGTACCTAATGTGAAACATGGAGGAGGCTCGGTTATGTTATGGGGCTGCTTTGTTGCATCTGGCACAGGGTGTCTTGAATCTGTGCAGGGTGCAATGAAATCTCAAGACTATCAAGGCATTCTGGAGCGAAATGTGCTGCCCAGTGTCAGAAAGCTTGGTCTCAGTCGCAGGTCATGGGTCCTCAAACAGGATAATGACCCAAAACACAGCTAAAAACACCCAAGAATGGTTAAGAACTAAACATTGGACTGTTCTGAAGTGGCCTTCTATGAGCCCTGATCTAAATCCTATTGAACATCTGTGGAAGGAGCTGAAACATGCAGTCTGGAGAAGGCACCCTTCAAACCTGAGACAGCTGGAGCAGTTTGCTCACGAGGAGTGGGCCAACATACCTGTCGACAGGTGCAGAAGTCTCATTGAGAGTTACAGAAATCACTTGATTGCAGTGATTGCCTCAAAAGGTTGTGCAACAAAATATTAAGTTAATGTTACCATCATTTTTGTATAGGCCAGTTTCATTAGTTTGTTTTTTAAAATGATTCTGCTGAACCATAATTCAAAAACAATATCTGATTTTCATTAGTTAATTTTCAGTGAATTTTTATTTATTATTACTTTTGTCAGTTTCAAGTTATTTCAGTGACCATTGTGGGTTTTTCTCTCTTTAACGGAACGTTACCAACAACTTTGCCTACTATGTAATTTCCTATTTATTTATTTTTTAATTTCATTAAAAAGAATCAAAGGTTTTACACTAACTCTTAAGTTTTTGATCAGCAGTGAATGGAATGATTGTTTTGGTGTGAATGCAGCTCTTGTATTGATCCATTTTTAATGTTTCAGCTGTTCATCAACAACCAGTGGCAGGATGCAGCGAGCGGGAAAACTTTCCCGACCATCAACCCAGCGACCGGAGAAGTCATCTGTCAAGTAGCAGAGGCCGATAAGGTAAACACACTCTCTGATGCACACGGACTGCTTGAAGTCATTAATTTATGTTCCAGTGAAGGTGAGAGCACTTGTGGGCAACATTTACTGGGACTGGAAAATAACATCAAACTGAACTCTGTAGGTCCAACTGAAGTGAAACTGCGTGTTTATCTGTTACATCATGCAGATCTGCTCTGTAAATCACAAGTCTCTCCCTTTACTTCTGTAGATACTCTGTATAGAATAAAATCAAATGCAAGTAAACAAACAAATGAAAAAATAAATAATAGGGCCAATAATATACTGTTAAAAATAGATACAAATATATGGGGCGACCTCCAGCTCACCCGGTACAGTTTCCCCCATGTCCCACTTTCTTTTTAAGATAAATCATTGTATCTACACAAATGTCCCTATATTGCAACACAGTAACAAAACCTGTTTCAGTCATTCCTGTCCGCCCCGTGCATGTCCAGACAGGAGGGTGTCAGAAGTGTTTGTTAATCTACAGATTTTAATCTGGTCTGCACGGCTCCGTCTCAGCTGAGTCTCACGTCACCGCAACCTGAACTGAAGCCTTTTTTTACGCTTAAAGTGTATTTTTTTGACAATATGTGATGTTCATGTCCAATAAAAAAGCACAGACTAATACATTTATCCACATTTTGCGGAGCAGAGTGAGCGCTTTGACACCAAATCCTCCGCCATCGTCTAATGGGTGCTTTGAGAATTACACAGGTTTTTTTAGTCTTATTATCACGGGTTCGGAGGTTTAGAGGTCGCAAAAGTCACGCTGTCCTTTTGCAAATTCACCCCGAAATGTGCTGCCTCCTTTGGAGCTTCAGAGCTACAAAGTGTTGATAGTGTGACACAGAAGTTGTGTGATTACAGATAGATTATAGTGCGTTATACTTTTGATACTATTGTATGAATGTTTTGACTCTTGGTCACCATTGGAGGTATATTTCATTTAACTCTTCTTTAACCTCTCCAGTGTTTGCCACACCAAAGATACGTTTTCACAGGAGTATTCCTCTAAAACTACCAACTGACCAAGTAAATCATGTGCTGTTGTATTTGCAGGCTGATGTGGACAAGGCGGTGAAAGCAGCACGTGATGCCTTTAGCTTGGGGTCACCGTGGCGACGGACGGACGCCTCTCAGCGCGGACGGCTACTCTACCGATTGGCCGATGCCATCGAGAGGGACGCTGCCTACCTTGCTGTGAGTCATTATTAAATGTCAGAACAAAAATGAACCTGTTCGATCTGGATAGACCAGTACAGGTTTTCCAGTAATTACATTTCTACTATATTATTATTGTCTTTCTCATCTTGTTTAACAATGTCTTTCCTTTGCGCGTCATTTAGAGAATGAGTCAAAAAGAAAAGATGGATGAAGAATCAAAACAAGCAATGATATTTACTCTTGTGCTTTAATTGAATCAGAGTACTTACATAAGTAGATGTTACTTGAATAAAGCCTGCAAGGTTTTTGGGAAGATGGAACCAATTTTTTTTTTTAAATACTGCTATTGAACACTGAAGAAGGCACCAGATTCAAGACTAAATATTAGAGATGCCCCGATTGATCAACCACCGATCGTTATTGGCCGATATTCAGCAAAAATATGTGATCGTGAGATCAGCATTAATGCTTTCTAGTGGCCGATTGCGACTATTTAATAGATATTAGGCAATTATGACCTGTTTAATTTCCTAACACTAGTTCTAAGCAGCTTTATGCAAATGTATGTATATATTTATTATTGTAAATCAATTAACAACACAAAACAATGACAGATATTGTCCATAAACCCTCACAGGTACTGCATTTAGCATAAATAATATGCTCAAATCATAACATGGCAAACTGCAGCTCAACAGGCAACAACAGCTGTCAGTGTGTCATTGTGCTGACTTGACTATGACTTGCCCCAAACTGCATGTGATTATCATAAAGTGGGCATGTCTGTAAAGGGGAGACTTGTGGGTACCCATAGAACCCATTTACATTCACATATCTGGAGGTCAGAGGTCAAGGGACCCCTTTAAAAATGTCCTTGACAGTTTTTCCTCGCCAAAATTTAGCGCAAGTTTAGAGCGTTATTTAACCTCCTTCACGACAAGCTAGTATGACATGGCTGGTACCAATGGATTCAGTAGGTTTTTTCTAGTTTCATATGATAACAGTATCTTCACTTGAGCTTTACTAAAAACTGCAAGTTGCGTTAATTTGTCAAAGAAATTAGTGACGTTAAAACACATTTGCGTTATTATTGTATTTACTTTGACAGTCTTAGTCAAGAACAAAGTAAAGGGATAACATTTAGAATTGTTGACGATTTACACTGACTTTCGGGACGAGTGAAATCATGGTGGTGAAAAAGGGTTAGTGTGGAGCCTTGTATACAGCTGCTATAACAAAACAAAACAACAACAAAACGATCGATATCGGCCAATACGACTCATCGAATCTGCAGCAAAAAAAACTTGATCGTGGGCATCTCTACATATATCGCATAATATTGCACAGCTTAAATTGGTTCAGTGTTGTACATAGCATGTGAAATTGATATTGTGTTGTTTGCACAGGAACTGGAGACCATTGACAACGGGAAGCCGTATGCTATCTCCTACCTCGTGGATCTGCCCACCGTGGTGAAATGTTTCAGGTAACAAACACATTTCAAAGCTTCGCTTTGTGCCTTTTAGGCCACAGGGAAGCAGAATGTTTTCAAAACAAAGTCACAAAATGCAACCGTGATATAACACTGCAGGTGGACAATACTGTTTCATCTAGGTTTTTAGTGTAATCTCATAGGTTAGAAAGATGAAGTAACTCTGCTTCAGACTTTTTTGATATAAACACGGATATTTTACTAACGTACGTGTCAACCTGTTGTGTTTAGGTACTACGCAGGCTGGGCTGACAAATGGGAGGGAAAGACCATCCCCATCGATGGAGACTATTTCTGCTACACCAGACATGAACCCATCGGAGTCTGTGGACAGATCATACCGGTGAGGGGGTGGGGGTAGGGAGTGAGAAAAAGATTGAAATACTTTAGCTGTCGAATGAAAATAAATATGCAAAATATGAAAGGAGGATTTTTTTTTGGCTGGACCGCAGAGGGCCAGCCCGACAAACGCAAAAGTCTGTCGCTGAGTGATGAAGTTACACGATTGGTCAGCCGAGTGTTGGAGTTTCCTCATTGGCTGTTGCTCTTTCAAGATGAAAAGGCGGGAACAGTCCTTTATGCAAATGAGCCCGTCCAGCATGACACGTCCGGCTCACGAAACTTGGACCAGCTGTCAAACTAGACGATCTAGTTCTAAAAGGAAACAAGCCTATTTCTCTATTGAACTGTTTCAGAAGTATATTTTGGTGGATCGTTTAGACGGAATAACAGAAAGTTTACGAGCAGGCCGCCATGTTGTTTCCTGTTTGAAACGGCGAGCAGAAAACCAGGGACCAATCAGGTGCATTCCACGATAGGGTACGTCACGGCTTGAACGGCCAGTTGAGTGGAGTGAGTAGCAGCGCGTCCCCTAGTGTCCTCGCCGGACCTGGTGGACATGTACCGCTGGATTTAACATTATAGACATGACCACTGACTACTTGTTTAACAATTTAGCCACAAATTTACAGACTGACCGTACACTTTCCAGACAGATACTCGGTTTGGACCGAGTCTTGTTTTCTTTGGCAAGTGATAATAGTATAACCATATAATCCACTGTGCGTTGGACACTTCTGGCCTTCCTGTCGTCCTTTCATTCCTAGATGTGGAAACCTCGTCTGGCATTATCCCTTACTTAATCTATGTATACAGTGTTCCCCATAAATCTCTGCTGTAGTTGTATACATCCCATGGTTACCCACATTCTGTATAGTTCAGCTATGTCAGTGATCTTTAACAGAAACCACTGCGGGACAACAAAACACTCGCTTAACTTCAGCTGCATTTGTCCAGAGTGACGGATTATTCAAGACTTTTAAGTCGCCGTCATTGTTGTTGCAGGTTCCACCCGTTAAACAAACAGAAAGTAGGCTGATATGATCAGGGTGTGGGGGTATTTTGAGCGTGGGTAGATGTGGGCACTCTCGATTATTTTCCTGCTTTTTGCCAAGACGTTGTTTTGTCTCCTACTGTTATACAGCGAGAGCGTGTCCTCGAGTGCAGATGGGTCACATGAGGCTGTGTTATTTAAAACCAGACGTTCTGGGAAGCCATCCAACTCAGGCAGAGATTGAAGTGGGTGCATTAGTATTGGAGTGTGAAACACAATGTAAGCCTCGAGGTTATACATTTGACTGATGTTTTGTCCTCTCCTGCATACTGTCAATCTCTGTTCCACTAAATAATGTGATTTGATTTTAATTTGATTTGATAGGCATGATGCCATTTAACATCGTTCCATTACAGGGCATGAAGCTGATGTGCTGCACAGAGTTTAGAGCTAACTTTCAACTCTTGTCCCTAATTGGGCTTTTACATGTACAGTGTAATTGAAATATACTTCATAAAATATGCTGCTCTCTCGGCTTATATTTCACCATTAAGGTGAAGTCAGGTCAGAAAGAACAGGTGGAGTGGTAGATTAATGGGTGGAGTAGCACATCAATGTGATTTATCGGCTTATCAGATGCCAAAACACTGCCCAACAGATTGTCATGCTCACTGACAGGATGTTACAACCCTGCAAATATTTGATCTTATCGATAGCGAGGGAAACAGAACAAATACTGAGTTCACTTTGCAAAATGATTAACCAGGAATGTGAGCATGAATGCATTTGATTGGCCAACGCAGAGCTTTGCTGGATGTCGTGGTGTTGTGTTGCAGCAAAAGTTGAGACTGGTTCAACTTTTGTGCCGAATGGCCCTTCATTGTTTTACCTGAACCCTCTGTGTTGACAGACTGCGCCCCCTTTAACTCTATCATTGTTATAACTTTTATTATTGTTCTAATTATTATTAGAATTAATTATATTCCTTGCTCATTTATTTATTTCCTTCCCTATGCTTCTACTTAGTTAGCCTAAGTTAACTACTTATTTTATTATTTATTTATTTATTTATTTATTTTTTAAATATTTTTGTGGGCTGTCTAGATTAGAAAACATGTGATTCAACAAGACATTCAGATTTGTCTCCCCTTCCTATGTCACATGCAGGCTCATTAGAATATATCGCCCACAGCTTGAGAACTACCTTTGCAAAGGTGCCCCATGATTTGAGCATTTTCTTTATGCTAAATGCAGTACCTGCGAGGGTTTCTGGACACTATTTGTCATATTTGCCCACTACCATGTCGATAAGAGTATTAAATACTTGACAAATCTCCCTTTAAGCACCGCGCACATCCACTCAGTCAAAGTAGAACAAAGGTGAACTCTGACTTGGGAATTTGCTAGAGCCGGCTGGAGATCACACCTAAACAGGAAAGGCATGCTTGAATTTGTCCGTCACGCTGGTTTTTATTAAAAGTGAATAGAAAATGCAATATTCTAATATTCCTGATCTTTCTCTCCGTCTCTATCTGCAGTGGAACTTCCCTCTGTTGATGCAGGCCTGGAAACTCGCCCCAGCCCTGGCGACTGGGAACACCGTGGTGATGAAAGTTGCAGAGCAGACACCACTCACAGCGCTCTATGTAGCCAGCCTGATTAAAGAGGTACTAGGTTTATACTTATACACTAATCCAAGGCACATTGTAGAGTTTGTACAAAATTAAAATGCCTTTATTTTACATGGCAATAATTGTTTAAAATGTGCTCATTGTGCTCAAACTCATTGTGCCTTTAAATAGACAGACAGAGCTCACACAAAAGTTACTTCTTTTAGATGTACTCATTGAGACACGTCTCCACTTCCTCACACTGTACAAAAGTGAAGCCAAAATATCCTGACTTATGACCTATACGGCAGCCAGCCACCAGGAGCCGATCCAGATGTTTTGGCTTTATTTTTGGGGAGCTGTCATGTCGTCCATCTTTATAAATAATAATGAGCAACATTTCTCAAGCCTTTGTTGACTTGGTTCTGTTTCCAGGTGGGTTTTCCTGATGGTGTTGTGAACATCTTGGCAGGCATGGGGCCATCAGCTGGCGCTGCCATTGCTGGGCACATGGACGTTGACAAGTTGGCCTTCACTGGATCCACAGAGGTAGGACAATGCTCTGTGTTTATTATGGAGATTATAATGTTCTTTTTGTTTGTATGTTTTTTTCTCTTTTGGGCCCCCTCTAGGACTAAAGATATTCATTTATTAATAATTGTTAATGTGTATAAGGGTTTAGAACATGATGATAGAAGTATATGATGGTCATCCCCATGCTCTAATATGTCTCCCAAGTTGTTGCAGCAATTTTGAGATTGATACCATTTGTTACAGAGATTTGTAGCTAAATTTAACCATTTTTTACCACTGGAGAATTGATAAAAATTATCAATAATCCCTCCAAAATACCACATTAAGACACCAAGACCTTGAGGAATACCACAGAAAAAGCCATGCTGTGATTTGGTGTCAAAAACTTTTGACATTTTGAGATTTCTGTAAGAATTGCATTTTTCAGCGATTGGATAGCGAGCACTTCTGTTGTGTTAACTGCTCAGAAACCCCATTATTGTTCATCTAGCTAGGAAAGCCATCCATCCTCTGAATGCTCTGGGTCTGTAGTTTGTGGCTGTAAAGTTTCATGAGGCTGTGATTATCCTAGAGGTCACCACAGGTCATTTTATACAGTGAGGTCAAGTTTAAAAATGGTCTCACTACAATGAAATGGCTACTATGGGGACTAACATCATCACACATGAATACAGTTAGACTCATTGGATCCACAAGAGTCTCAGCTTTACAGTGAGACCCAATTTATGTAATTCAAGACTGTTTAGGGACCCCAGTATGCAGAAATATTCAAATATACCATTTTAGAATAGGCGAAAAAAACACATTTATTATCATAACGTGGGCGTGTCTGTAAAGGGGAGACTCGTGTGTACCCATAGAACCCATTTTCATTCACATATCTTGAGGTCAAAGAACCCATTTGAAAATGGCCATGACAGTTTTTCCTCGCCAAAATTTAGCCCAGCGTTATTTAGCAATCTTCCCTACAAGCTAGTATGACATGGTTGGTAGCAATGGATTCCTTGTGTTTTCTAGTTTCATATGACATGATATGTATCTTAACTCTAGCCCTAAAACTGAACCTGCTACAACATAAAAAACACAAGTTGCTTTAATGCGTTATAGAAATTAGTGGTGTTAAAACGGGTCTCAGAGGGTTAATAGCACTAACTTCTCCCATTTGACCAATAAAGTCATTTCAGATGAAGCAACGGTGTCACCATCTCTTTCTATCTGTGTCCCTCAGGTGGGTCATCTGATCCAGCAGGCTTCAGGCAGCAGTAACCTGAAGAGAGTCACTCTGGAGCTGGGAGGGAAGAGTCCTAATATCATCCTGTCCGACGCAGACAGTATGTATTCTGGCTCTTTACGTATAGCTTTTTTTTATCTGTTTTTATTGTGCTTTTAACAATTGAAACTTGCAAAACACAACTCTCCACATGAGAGATCATACAGAGTATAAGAATTATAATTATACATTTGTGATAAACAATCTGCCATATAATACAAATTTACAGTTCACAGAAGAGTATGCCTTACCAACAGTCTTACCAACAGCAAAAAGTAATAATTAAATAAATAAATATTATTGAAAATATAAACTAAATAAATAAAGATTTTTGGATGCATACAAGTCCTGAAATGCATTAAAACATCACAGGTTGATATAATAGTGGAAGTATTTGTTAGTATTGTTTTGTTTTTTTAGAATACTTTGATGGTGAAAGTTCAGGTTGTCTTTGTCATTTCCCCGTTCAGTGGAAGATGCAGTGGAGCAGGCCCACTTTGGTCTGTTTTTCAACCAAGGCCAGTGCTGCTGCGCCGGCTCTCGAACCTTCGTCCAAGCGGACATCTACGACGAGTTTCTGGAGCGGAGCGTTGAGCGAGCTCGGAAACGAGTGGTGGGAAACCCTTTTGACTTGAAGACCGAGCAGGGACCTCAGGTAACCCTCAACACAACATCACTTTCAACAAGATCACAACACAAACACACCGTAACAAAAACTCAACTATCTCTCTTTATAAAAAAATTGTTATACTCACATTAATATGAAACTTTTATGTTTATTTATTACACAGCTTTGTTGAATACTTGTTTCCGATTGGGCAATTACGGCGTTCTAAGGCCTGTTATTTTCTTATAGCAGACCGCTGCCATGAATAACGGAGTGTTGCTTTGAATAACAGACCGCTGCTATGGAAGCAGCTGATGTTGGACTCCGGAGGATCATTTTTGTGTCAAATTATTATCTCTTTAGTAAGAGTGTACGTACTCTCACCCCTCTCTGATGACTTTGTGTCCAGGTGGATCAGGAGCAGTTCAACAAGATTCTGGGCTACATCAGCACCGGGAAGAGAGAGGGAGCCAAGCTGATGTGTGGAGGAGGAGTGGCTGCAGACAGAGGATACTTCATCCAGCCGACTGTGTTCGGTGACGTCCAGGACAACATGACCATTGCCAGGGAGGAGGTAGGATAGTACGGAAGATTTACAATGCCTAAATAACTACAAATCAAACAAATAAAGTGAAATGCAATACACATTATTGCATATGTATTTCCTTTTTATGAATGTATATTTGAATTCAAAACAAATAGGGCCCTATCTTACACCCTGGGGGAAAGCGGCACACAGCGCAGCGTAACTGTTATTGCTAGTTTCAGACGCCCAAGTTGTGTATGTCCTGCTAATTAAAGGGCACATTATTCAGATAGTAAGACGTGCCCATACCTTTTTAAAGTTCCCAAAATGGGGTATTGTCACATGATATGACATCATCGTTCGAGGTATCGACTATTCCTTCGCAATTTAGTCACAAGTTCGAAAAAGTTTACATTAAATGCATGAAAAATGCACGATATTCAAAATGGCCGACTACCAGTTGAGTGGAGCTAACGCAAGCCAATGGGAAATATGTCCGAAATGATGAGAGCAATGTGGGTACCAAATTTCATGAATATCGGAGCAACTATGTTCCAACTAAGGCCTTCCGCGCATTAGGGGGCGCTATGGAGCCCGCTGGCCATGCCTGAGCCCAGTCACTGCACTATAAAATGGATGTAAGTGTGTTTTATATAATGTTTTGCTTGTGTGTCTTATATGTCATATTGATAGAAACGAGTATTGATTACTCCTTCATGTTTTCTCTGGCAGATCTTTGGTCCCGTGATGCAGATCTTGAAGTTTAAATCGATGGAGGAGGTGGTGAAGAGAGCCAACGATACTAAATATGGTCTAGCAGCCGCTGTGTTTACGAAGGACATCGATAAGGCCAGCTACGTCTCCAACGGGCTGCGTGCCGGCACAGTCTGGTAGGGGTGTTATTACTAAAAACATTAGTGTGAGATCTTCATGGCTAATCCCTAATCCCTCTTTCGTGATTATTCACAGGAAAACTTTGGCATTTTACAGCATTGGTTTTGTTTCATTCCTATCAGCTATGATATTACATTTTACTCATTATCACTGTGCAGCTCTGGAGATACGTGACACAAATAGGCAGTTTTACAAAGAAGTCCAGTAGCGCAAAATGTCCAAAACTATGAAAATAAGACCCAAGGGGGTGGGTCGTCTTTCTCACTGAAATGTGTGTTTTCTCCCACAGGGTCAACTGTTATGACGTGTTTGCCGCTCAGGCTCCGTTTGGAGGTTATAAGATGTCCGGTAATGGCAGAGAGCTTGGAGAGTACGGCCTGGACAACTACACAGAAGTCAAAACGGTAATTACTAAAAGATATACTATCATAAAGAGTTTTAAAAGACTGAAGTCTGACACCCTCTCACATCTAAAGTGTGTCTTAAACCTGCAGTAGGCAGGATGTTTTTGGCATCATTGGACAAAAATTCCATAATAACCTTTCAGCATATTGTAATTCAAGTGTTCTGATGGTACGTGTCCACAGCCTGCGTCATTTCCACGCTTCCGTAATTTTTTTTACTTTTCTTTTTACTATTTTTCGGACAGTTTTCCAAAACTTTCGGACATTTTTTTTACTATTTTACAGACTTTTTTGGACCTTTTTTAAAACCGAGATATTTTTCTTTTGCTATTTTTTTTTTTACCTTAATTGGAATTTTTCTGGACATCTTTGTGTTTCTGAAAACATTTTATGAGAGAAATAAGCCATGCAGTTGCTAAATCGGTCTTTATTTTGGATCGACAACTGTTAGTTTTAAAGTTTTTAGGGAGTTTCCAGAGGTGGCGAGTTACGCCGGATGCCCGTTTTGTCCGAAAAATGTCCTATGAATATCCAAAATATGTAAAAAATTATTTAAAAAAAAAAAAAAAACGTCCAGAAAATATATGGAAGATGGCCGAAAAATGTCAAAAAAGTCCAAAAACAGTAAAAATGTCAGAAAAAAAGGGGAAACAAATTTCCTTGTGTCAAGTGGCAGCCCATCAAGCGCCCACGCTGGGAAGCGAGACGATCCTTCGCAACTAAAAACGTCCCTTTGGACATGTACCATCACTCCCCACCGCTCCGGAGAAGGACAAGCTACCCAACTAACGTCTCTGGAGCTGCGTCCACTCTCTTCCCGGCGAGCAGCGTCCACACTTTGCGGCCCCACTGACGTGTGTTGTCACCATAACAACTATCACCTTTTGTTCCAGTCAAATGACCACAAAGAACAGTTTATTCTACACCTATTTCTACAGTTAGGTCTGTTTATTTGAATATATGATTACAAACTGAGATACATAACTAACTAAATATTCTCTATACCTTTTGTCGGTGTTGTCAGGTGATCACCAAGGTCCCACAGAAGAATTCGTAGACGTGCAGCGATCCCAGTCAGCAGCTGATGAATGTCTGAGATGCTGCTCCGGTGATCTGTACTAAGTAATTCTGCTGCTCTCTGTGAAACATGCACAGTGCACACCTGTTGAAGCAGGGAGGGATCCCATTCATTTGCTGTGAAAATGCACACATAGCCACACTCTACATACAGTATGTTCCACCTGATTCAGTTTCATCATAAAACTTTAAAGACACATCTGTAATCTGTGGGCTTTGAAATTTATACATTTTCATAATAAATGCATTTGAAGCACTAGTTCCTTCATCATTGTGTGTTATTTACAGAAAATGTCAAAAAGCTGGGGACACACCAACCCGACATCAAAGAACTATTATATATATATACACTGTATATTAGTAAAGGAAACAAGGCAAAGGTAGGTAAGGGCTTGGTCAGGGGAGTTTATTATTTATCAACAGGTCTACATGGATACAGCCAGCTGACTGCTACTATCTTCTGCTCCAGTAGTCCAGTAGATCCAGCTGTTCATGGTTTACAGAAAGGCTCCAATGTTTCTGAGGTTACACAAACCGAGGAAAGATCCAACACTGACTGCTGATCAGGCCTCATTTCCTCCGATTCGGGTCATGACCCCATTACGACATTCAACTACTCCTCCACCACAAACCTGAACTCTGCAGGCCCCATCCGGCCATCGCCTCAGCCCACTCCCCGTCAGACATCTGGCTGCTCTCAGAGCTAACGGCCACCACGGTGGAGCGACTGGGGTTGTCGGCATGCATTTTCTCTGAACTAACAGAACCAGAACTGATAACAGAAAGTTCTTCTTTGTGTCCTCGTGTCTCCACCGTTCCAGTAAACTGACTCGGATGAAGAGCTTCACCTTCTTCAACTCCAGAATCAAAGTCAGACTCGCCGAGTAACCACTCTGCAAAGACCGGGTCCCTGAACCCAGGCTGGTCTGACTCCAACCCTCTGATCTGCAGACTGTGAAGCATATCATCACCTCCATGTGGTCCTTTACTGGTAACAGAATCGCCTGCTTGGCCTGGTGTCCCGTCAGACTCGGTGTCCACTGAATCAACCTGTTCGGACTTCAGGAGATTGTCCGAGTTCTCCGACTCCGGCCTGCTCTCTGCTGACTTGCTGAGAAAACCTGGGGGGTCAATTTCAAAGTTCCCATCTGATGTTTCCAGTGTGCTGCCGAGCCGACTCGCATGGATTCTTGAACTGGTACCAGATGTAGCTCTAACATGATTGGGGGTAAAGCTCTCTGCACGTCTATTAATAGTAGCATTACAACTCATGTGACTTTCAGGACACAGTTTAACCGCAGCTGTGGAAACATTTTCAGCATTACTTGTATTAAATTCAACACCAAAAGTCAGATTTCTTGGCGTGATAGTGGTACCAGAACCATCTTTAGACGCATTAGTGCTGCTGTTGGCACCGGACAAACCAGTTTTGGTACTAGGGACCTCCTCCCTGGCCTCCTCTGGTGTCGTCTGGTCAGACATAACGCCATCTGTTGCTGATTCTCTTTCCATAACCACCTCTTCAGTCTCCTCCTTTTCTCTCGCTGCACCACTATGCCTCCACGCTTTTTTCTCAGGAATGGCGTCTTCATTTTCCTCCTCGTGGCCTATCTTTTCCTCCCTCTCCTCTTCGTCACCCGCCCATTCTCTTCCCTCCTCCGCTTGAAAAGACGGCACCTTCATTCTCGGCTTCTCTTCACCTCTTTGTTCAATGAGCCAGCCAGGGCTGCTGACTGTGTTCTTGATAGCTGAGTAGAAAAAGGACAACCGTGAGAGCATTTAAAGCCAGAGATGCTGCAGGTTTTAGAGGGGACATGACATGAAAAGCTCACTTTCTCAGTGCTTGTGTACATAGAGTATATGTGCAATACATCACGATCATGTAAATGTATGTATAATGTGAGACACTCCACACTTATTAAGTCAGTGTTATTCTTTTATCCCATATGATCACTGTGATGTGTTAACTCCTCTCCAGTTAGCAGCTGGTGTGATTTACAGTCATTTGTTGAGTCTCATAACTTACCGTCCTGTTTGTCGGAGCACATGGACTCACAGCAGGAGCACACGGAGGTCGTGACCTTCAGCTCCTCCCACCTGCACACAGGAAAGAACAAAGCAATCACGAGCCATCAACCGTGCTAGATGCAGTCACAAGACTTTTACAGGTGTGTAGTTGAGATCAAAATGAAGGCTGAATTAGAAGATGGGGGTGGTCCGAGCAAGAGCGCCGGAAGTACGGGGGTAGGAAGTCTGGTCCGTAATTTTGGCGTTGTGGCTGCTGTTCCATTCTTTTCATCTGATTTTTATCATCTAACTGTCAACCATTCAACCGCGTTCTACTTGGGAAGAGGCTTTTTTTAATAATGTTGGTTGTTTACCTGCCATCAGCCTGGTTGTAGTTGCAGGACTTTGAGGTGTGAGAAGCGGTGAGACCGACTGACATTGAACAGTGGAGGTACAGCACCTGCACACACACACACACACACACACAAACAGTTAAATTAATACGTAATACTAATCTACTCAGACGATTAGAGAGCCTGCTAGGTTTATAGTTAGTGGGGATTTGGACTCCATAAGCTTAGTTTAAGGTGCTCTTCTATGAAATTCAGAGCATATCTATTGCCTCAACATGGCGACAGCTGAGCGGCAGCTAACGGTGGTAACTGGAGGGTGGGTGGGTGCTACGCTTCTGCAATGACGCCGTCGTTCGAGACAGCGTTATCAGCTGTAACCGCCGTATGAGATCAATGCAGAGCGGCGGCCGTGAGCTAACCAGTGGGGCACGCTCGCCAATGTTGCCAGATCTCACGAGAGAAACAAGCAACCTGGACTATAGAAACAATCCCCAAAGAAGCAACTCTTCCCCACAAAACAAGCGACCTTACCTTCCGACCACAATATGATCACTTCATATATATGTATTAATTTATTTTGGATCGCCTGCATTCATTTCATTTTTGCATCCATTTTTAGCTTGTAACTTAACATTTTTCTTGTTAACTAAACTTTAAAAAATTGAAGATTTTATTTTATTTTTGTTTTTCATTTTTAGCTTGTAATTTACCAATTTACAAAAACGGCAAACTGCCTTTGAATCGTCCCCCCAACTTGAGGGTGCATCCAATCTTTAAGTCCACTCTCTTTTCCCAGTCTTTGTTGTACTTTCTGCCATATTTCAGACACTTAGTACCTGGCATTGTTAGCTAAACTCCATCAACTTTTGTATTGTCCATACTATGATGAATTAAGAATATCTATTTTAAATGTGTTCAAAATCCAGAAATATTTTGGTGCACTGACAATGACAGAATGAAATGGTAGTTTAATTTTAATGCTTATATGTTGGCTACCTTTGTTTCTCGAGCTTGGAAAAAACATCAGGATGGTTTGTTTGTTTAGTCTCATTTGTAATGTATGGTGCTAATCTGGTTTCGGTCTTGTAAGCCTTTTTGCGCTGGGAAACTGGTTCTGCCTTAAAATCACTCAACCAACATGATTATTACGGCACTGGAACCTCTGCCGGGTGCAGGTAATAATAGTAATAAAAATAATAATTAGGGGGTAGTGTGTTCCAAAGTTTGAGTGCAGCTTAGGAGAAGGTGCCAAAAAAATTATGAGTGATATATGGAGGTGACGTTGGCAGGACTAGCAGCCGCTCAATGCTACTGTAGGTAAAGAATGTAAACAACCTGGAGGAGTGGTTATGGGCTGTGTGTGCGGGTCTGTGCACCTCCTTGTCACTGGGCCAAAGAAGACAAACTGGGCCGGCTCTAGCCCTTTTGGTGCCCTAGGTGAAATCCCGATTTTTTTCACAGTTTGGGATATGATTGAATATGAATTTTTAGGAACAACATTGATTTTGATGCATTTTTATTTATTTTTTGTGCAGGAAACCAGAAAATAGCATGTATTTATGGAGTCATAGGAGTGCCATATTAAAGAATAAATCTGTTAAAGAATAAGAAAATAAATGTTGAGATATAAAGAGTAATACATAAAAGAATGTATAAGTAAAAAAATAAATGTGGAAATATAATGAATAATAAATAAAATAATATACAAGTAAATAAAAAAATGTGGAAATATAAAGATACATAAATAAAATATATGAATGGAAATATGAGGAATAAATAATATAATATGTAAGTAAATATATAATGTGGAGATATAAAGATAAATACTTAACAGAATAAATAAATGTGGAAATATAAAGACAAATAAAACATAAAATAATTATAAGCATTTTCATTTATTTTCACATTTATCTATGCAATTATTTCTGTATATATTTATTTACGTATTTTTTAAATATATATTTATTTATTGCATATAAATAACTTTTTTCCTGTTAATTTTGTATTCTTTATTTTATATAATATTCTTTATTTATTTGTATCCCTTTTATTTCTTCTTCTTTATATTCCCACATTTATTTTCTTTAACAGATTTATTCTTTATTATGGCACTCCTGACTCCAAATGTATTTGCACCATAGGGCAAACATGACAAAATGGCTCAATCTGGGAGGAAATAGTAAAAACTACAATACTATCTGATATAATAGAATAATGCATAATTTTATGCTGTAATGAGGACATTTTGGTCCTTAAGGGTCTGAGTGTCTGTATTTCGGTTATGTGGTTTATTATAGACTTATTATAGCTGAGGTTGAACTTCCAAAATAAAAATAAAAACATGATGCTATATGCATTAACACAGCCAAAATGATGGAAAAAGTAAAAAGCTAAACGTGTCCCTGGTGAGGCACAAAGGTGACTCCTGTCTTGACCCCTCAGATGTATCTGGTGACCCTTTGGAGGGGTCCGATGAAGCTTGAGAAGAATCACAAATGGTCTTACTTGTGAGGCTGCTCTGAAGAGAAAGGCGTCCACAGAGAACGCCAGCACACTGCCGCCTCCCAACAGGAAGCTGGAGCTGCTGCCCCCCCTCCTGCTGTCTGTCATGCAGCTGCAATCACCAATCAGAGCACAATTAAGACACATAAAGAGACAAATGACTGTAAACTATTAGTGTTAGAGAGATGACACACCCATAGTTGGTGATGATATCCATTTTGGGCATGCTGTTTGGGTCTTTGGAGCTTGTGGCGTAGCAGGAGTCCACATACAGCCTCTCCCCAGCCAACAGAGTCTCTGCCTGGGCCACGAAATACACCCGCTCCCCTAAAAAGAACCCGTGGCCTGGAGGGACGGGCTGCCCCTGGGCTGGTAACACACAAACACAAACACATTCAAGGCAAACAGAGCAAATCTCTTGTGCCTTGATGTTTTTCACAGATTATCTGTCTCATGTACTACTGTCAGGATATAGTGACAGTTTGAGCAAATATGACAAAAGTTATTTTTATTCAAGTTACCAACTGCAGCTTTCAGTCTTTTTTAAGTAGCGTACTGTAGGTGTGTTACCATTGCAGACAGTGAGGCTGTAGCTGAGTTTACTCCTCATGCTCTTCATCAAGGTTGTGTGCTGAACTTGAGGTCTGAAGCCAACTTGATAAGAGTAATGAAACCTGAGACAGGAAAACAAAACAAAATGTGCGATTAATCGCGATTAACTATGGACAATCACGCGATTAATCACGGTTAAATATTTTAATTCATTAACAGCCCTAATAATAAGCTATTATTTTTGACCCCTTAATAAAAAAATATACACTGACGAGAGAAGGAGTCCAATAAAAGACCTGTAGAAGCCTCCTCACCTCCTACGATGCATTTAAAGTTCAGTCTCATTGATGGCAGACCTCTGATGACACACGAGGAAACATCTGTAAATGCTGCTGAAAGCCCTGATGTTACCTGTTGTAATGGCAATGGATGGGCAGGTTGAGTGGTAGAACTCTGATGACGTAGCCTTGCGGAGGCGGAGTATAGCACAGCGAATAGGTGTACACCAGCTGACCACCAGCAACCTGAGAGACACAAATTATTATTACAGAACTGTGCAAAAACATACTTAAGAGTTCACAGAGGCATAACGTCTATTTTTTGCCTAGTTTGACCATTTGATCGGAGTTCGGGAGTGATTTACCGCTACTTCTGTTGAATGAACAGCCAATAGGAACGCTTTCTCTGAAATGACCTGTGATTGGTCAAAGTCTCCCGTCACGGCTAGATTTTTTAAAGCCTGAAAACAGAGCCATAATGAGGTGCAGAAGTCTAGCTATCTGTCATGGTACATGTCCATGGGGGACGAAAACTAGTTTTACAAAAATGTCCAAAAAATGTCCCAAAAAAAAGTTTTAAAAAAGTTCTGAAAAAAAAGTCAAAATAGTCTGAAAAATGTCCTATGAATATCCGAAATATGTCAAAAGAAAGTCTGAAAAACGTCGGAAAAATGTCCCGAAAAAGTGAAAAATAATGTCCGAAAAAAGAAAAAATTCTGACAATGTCCGAAAAAAAATTAAAAAAATTAAAAAATTAAAAAACAAATGTCAGAAGCATGCAAAGAACAGAGGCTGTGGACATGTACCACCAAAACTCTTGAATGCCCTTCAGTGCATAAACAATGTGGCCAAACTAAATCGCCTCAAAGCAAAAAGAACATGATGTGAAATCAGTGCGTAAAGTAGAGCTCTATCTGACCCAGAGAGTCCACGGTAGCTGCTCTCAGGCTCCATGTGTTTCTAATGGGTTCATAATGGGTTCATAATGACCTTAGACTCTCCGCCGCACTCCGTGAGTCCGTAGTGGAAGTACAGGAACCGGGTGCTGACCCTGCTGGCTGAGCACGAGCCCAGTCGGTACCGGGACGCATCGGTCCACGCGCGCAGCTGGAGGCGGTCCACGCGCACAGAGACCTTATCCACACCGCACCAGACCTGCACAGCGCATGCACCCGTACCCGTCCCGTGCACGCTGCTCTGCTGTTGTGGTCTCGTGGTCGGTAACAGCAGCTCGGTCAATCCGGCGGGAACCGGTCCACTACGGGGAGCCGGCCGGAACAGATCCGGGGCTACCAGCGGCCCCGGTGCGTCCCGGAACACCGGCAGCCGGTAGAAGGCAGCGCGCGGGGCTCCGGCACGGTCCGTCTCTACCGGATCTGGTCCAAGTTCAGACCATGTCGCGAGCTGAACCGGACCTCCCAGAGTACCACGGAACAAGGTCCAAAGAAGCACCGCGAGCACCGACATGGTGAGAAGAAGAGGAGCAACAAGAGCGACCAGAGCAGAACCTGGTCTGGTCTCAGTCTGGTCTCAGCTTCATTATCACACCTGCTGCCTGCTGATTGACTCCTGCAGCAGGTAGACCAGAACACCTGGTTACAATATCTATTAGAGTAGTTAAAGCTGCAGTGGGCAGAAATGGAACAAATATCATTAAAATAAGTTCACTATATCCTGACAGTACTGCATGAGACAGGTAATCTGAAAAAAATCATGTTCCTCTGTGTCCTCCTGGTGTCCTCTGCAGGATTTCACAGACCGGAGGAAAACAACCAATCAGAGCCGAGCTGGAGTCTGCCATCTTTGAGCAGCTGTCAATCACTCACAAACTCCGATCAGGTCAAACTAGGTAGCGCTGATCAAATCTGAATCCATATTCTGTTACTGTAATGCCTATTTCTCTCCTCTAATGTTTTCAGGAACATCTTGTAGTGTACTGTTTAGCTGTAAAATTAGAACGTTTGTGACCCGGCAGCCATGTTGAGATCAGTTGAGGAAATCCCAAGTACCGCCCACCAGCCGGAGCAAGCTTTCTCATATATATATGCTCATCCCAATATATTTTTTTATAATATATATATATATATATATATACAGCTCTGGAAACAATTAAGAGACCACTTCAAAATGATCAGTTTCTCTGGTTTTACTATTTATTGGTATGTGTTTGAGTAAAATATTTTTTTTGTTATATTCTATAAACTACTGACAACATTTCTCCCAAATTTCAAATAAAAATATTGTCATTTAGAGCATTTATTTGCAGAAAATGACAATTGGTCAAAATAACAAAAAAGATGCAGTGTTTTCAGATCTCGAATAATGCAAAGAAAACAAGTTCATATTAATTTTTATTAATGTATATGTATATATATATATATATATATATATATATATATATATACATATACATATGTATATATATATATATATATATATATACATATACATACATATATGTATATGTATAGTATATTTTTTTATTTCTATTTTATTGTAGTGTGAGGGTGTAGGGAGCATGGTATGGACCGGATTGGTATGGACCCGATCTGAACGGGTTCTTAGTGAGTTTTCAGTCTCAGCATGTACCTTAATATACCTTAATGTCAGGAGTAGACGCGCAGTAGGATCTCTATGTCGGGCGGAGAGACCGTGGTCTTTTAACGACAGCTCACTAGAGCGAGCTGGGTCCGGGCTGACACCAGGCTCGAGGGATGACAAACCATGAAATGTGTCAGTTGGCATTTAATTAACCAGAACCTCGACCTACTTCCGGGTCACGTGATGGACGCATCAGCCGGGGAGTCAACGCACCGACCGTAACTAACCCAGTACAGGCGCAGTGAGAGAGGAGGCTGGCCTGGGTTCGGTAGCGGGCGGCTCACATGAACACATGAACATGACCGCAGAGCTGCTGCTGCTGCTGATCCAGCCGAGCAGGTGCCGAGTCAGAGCGGCACACCGGGCCTAGCGGCTCTGCGAGGGGAACCACGGCTCCACCGGGAGACCTGCTGTGATCCGTTGTCTCTGGGTGTGTTATACAGTGAGTGGGTCCGTGTACCGATCCGTTCCGTTCCGGTAGGTTGTCGCCGGTTTGCTCATGATGTAGGCCGGTAATCCTGCTGGAGGTGGGTCAGCGAGTACTGTTTCATATGTGCTTTGTTTAATGTGACTAAGATAGAGGTGTATGATGATGATGTCCAGACCGGCTGTAGGCTGCACAGAACCGTAGGCTTCCATCACTGTTAATACTACAGTACACCCTGTACAGACAGACTCACACACACACACACACACACACACACACACACACATATATATATATATATATATATATATATATATATATATATATATATATATATATATATATATATATTAAAGGACGGCGCTGCACCTGTAATCCTGCAGCAGGTGAACGTGCATTCATTGTTTTGCATTAGCTTTGTTTGATAGGACTGTAATTCACGTGCTTCACTGTAATCTGCATTGTTCCACGTCCTGACTGATGCATATTGCAGTGGTATAGATGGTCCACACACATCAATGTGCTCTGTTATAGACATTAAACCAGCACAAAGTGTACTCTGCCCAGGCTCTATAACAGAACATGAGGCTATAGGGCTGCTGCACAATTAATCAAATATTAATCGCAATCACGATTTTGGCTTCCCACAATTAAATGAACATGATCGACTACGATGTTTAAAAATGTGTGCTCCGTTATGGCTTCACTTTTAGGGAGCTGTCATGCCCGAAGACTGTCTGGAAGAAGTGGACGTCATCGCCACCTTGGTTTTTGGCCATCTCCATTGTGTTTTTTGGCCGTTGCCATCGTGGTCTTTTCCCGTCACCATCTTGATTTTTGGCTGTCGCCATCTTGTCTTTTGGTCATGGCCATCTTGGTTTTTTAACCGTCGCCATCTTGTTATTTTTGCCGTCATCATCCTGCAGTGTGTTCCAATCCACGTACTTCTGGAAGTACACTTCAATGTAGTGCACTCTGTACTTACTTGAGTAGTGCGTGAATTTCAACGGAGTAGGGTCGTCTCAAATCGAATACTCTGCGGCGCACTGACCAGAAATGACAATCGCAACATTTGACCGCGGCTCGCTACCCGCCAAAATATCTTCTTCTTCTTCGGGGTTTTACGGCAGCTGGCATCCTTTGTGTTGCACTGCTGCCTCCTTCAGGTTTTACCCGTCCACTACCCGCCAATATATCTGCCTGCTTTGTTGATCCAGAATACACAGAAAACCAAATCAAATGAGTAGACGTGAGACGTTCCCGTTGTTCAACACCGCAAAAGCTCCTGCATCATCTGCCGCCATTTTCACGTTGTTTGAATAGCGGTCGTGGTCCCGCCCCTTCCGCTACGTAGCCAAGATGGAGACAATTTAGTGTGTGAAGTGTCCAACGTTCCACACTCACCGATCTGACCGTTTTGAGTACAACATCCGGGTACTTCAAGTGCACTGCATTTTGCCATACTTCAGTGTGAACGCACTTATGCACTCAAAATAGTAAGCGTAAGTACGGAAGTACGCGGGTTGGAAAACACTGTTGTTTTTTGGCCGTCACCATTTTGTTTTTTTGCCGTCGCCATCTTGGTTTTAAGCCATCGTTGTCTTGGTTTCTTTCCACCAGAAGTGACACGAGACGGTGGAGCTAAGCACAACCGAATGCTGTATAAGACATTTTTAGGCGACCAAATAGATTATAATGAACTTTGATGAAGTGAAAACACGCCGTGAAAGGGTTAACGTTCTAAGATGAGAACACAAACAACTCCCAAGCCCAAACGTTTTGGTACATTTTTGCTTGTAGGAGATTCACTGTGAATAAGGACCAGTCTTATTTTGATGCAAAGATTTGTACATTAGCAGAAACGTAGCTCAACATGGAAGAGAAAGCAGAGCTCTGTTCATTTAAAGGTGAAAGTGCAACAAAAAGATTTTGTCTCTAAAATCAATAAATAATCTCGATAAATAATCGTGATCTCAATATTGATCAAAATAATCATGATTATCTTGTTTATAATCGTGCGGCCATAGCAGATGTTATTTTGAGCATTTGCTGTGTTTTCACTAAGAATAAAACTTCATATACTCAGTACAACTCTTTACTTGTATTTGTACTGATTATTGTGCATATTTCTAAATGGTTGGTGCCTTTATGTTTGACCACCGTCACCAAATAAAAATAACATTTGAAAAGAAAAATGTCTTCAGGGCTCCTCTGTGTTTTCTTATATCTTTTTTTTACTCCTCTTTTCCAGGACGCAGCGGTGAGATTCACATTTCCACACCGGTAGAGAAAACAAAGTGACAGTCGAAGGCGAGAGAAAGAGGCTTCTGTAATTCATGTGCCGGTTAGCGTCTGCTTGGCAAGATGAGTACAGACAGACCCAAACGGAACATCATCAAAAAGAAATATGTAAGTGAAACTTTTATTTTCATAAAACAGAACAAACTGTTCACATGGCCTTATCATTCAGACTAAAAGAAGGTGTCTGCGTGTCTGCGTGCTTCCTGGTTTCTGCTTTCGACATTTGGAGATTTCTGCAAGAATTGCATTTTTCGGCGATTGGATGGCGAGCACTTCTGTTGTGTAAACTGCTCTGAAACCCCCTTATTGTCAATCTAGCTAGGAAAGCCATCCATCCTCTGAATGCTCTAGGTCTCTAGTTTGTGGCTGTAAAGTGGCTGTAAAGTGTCATGAGGCTGTGATTATCCTAGAGGTCACCACAGGTCAATTTATACAGTTTGAAAAAATGTTCTCACTACAATGAAATGTCTCCTATGGGGACGAACATCATCACACATGAATACAGTTGGGCTCATTGGATCCACAAGAGTCTCAGTTTTACAGTGATACACAATTTATGTAATTCAAGACTGTTTATGGACCCCAGTATGCAGAAATATTCAAATACACCATTTTAGAATAGGAGAAAATAACACATTTATACTGCATTTAAAAAAAACTGCATGTGATTATCATAAAGTGGGCATGTCTGTAAAGGGGAGACTTGTGGGTACCCATAGAACCCATTTTCATTCACATATCTTGAGGTCAGAGGTCAAGGGACCCCTTTAAAATTGGCCATGACACTTTTTCCTCGCCAAAATTTAGCCCAATTTCTTTAACATTTTCCAGACTTTTTTTTCAAAGATTTTTCTGACTTTGGATTCCTTAGGTTTTTCTAGTTACATATGGTATCAGTATCTTCACTCTAGCTTTAAAACTGAACCTTTTACAGCCTCTGAAAGACAGTAAAGTCGGTCGGGATCGCAGGTCTCAGAATGTTAATATCAGCATTCACCAGTGAGGTTGGTGGATAGTTGCAGGGATTGACGAAGACTCTGTAGATACTGTACGTCTTTACTTTTCTCTTTTTGTTTTCAAATTGTTTAAATGTTTCCTTTTCATTTTGACTGTATTTGACTGTAGTATGATGACAATTATGAGAGATAATAATAATAATCCTGTTTGTGTGTGTGCCTCTGCAGGACATCAGCGACGGGATGCCCTGGTGTGAAGAACGTCTGGTCCGGAAAGTTCTGTTCCTCTCGCTCAGGGAATTCAGAGACACACACCGCGCCACGCACAAACACTCACACATACACACACGGGCACGCAAACGCACGCCGAAAAATACGCTCTTACAGCAAAAGACACAGACGCTACCTAAAACACACACGCAGAAAAACTCACGCACAAGACAGAGCGTGCACGCGCCACAACAACGAGTCACACACAGACACACGCAGAAAAACACACAAAACGTGCACATTTCAAAACAGCAACGCGCTCATGAACACGCCAGCAAAGGGCAAAAAACCTCTCAGGACTCTCACACACCAAAAAATAAGTGCACTCACACACTACACAACACGCAATCAAAAACGTGTGCAGGGAAAAAGACACACACTGTACAGCATACACACTTACAAGGAAACACACACACGTTTCAGAAGAGTTCAGTATCGACCAGGACGCTACGCTCACATAAAACACACAACACACTGCCGCTGCTCAACTCCAGATACACAGAAACTACAAAACACACACACACTACTCAGCACAAACACTCAGTGAAGAACAGCTGCACGCCTGAAAACACACCGACGCTGCTGAGCCCTCCCGTCCCGGCCAGGACGCTGCGGTCACACACTCCCACAAGCCTCAGCGGTCAGTACCAGCGACACGCTTCTGCTCTTCTGTCTTAAGCTGGGCATACACTGAAGTGTCAAAAGTAGTGAAAGTGCTTCATGTAAGTAACTAAAGTCCTACCTGTTCTCTGAAGGCTCCCTGGTTAACGGCATGAGCCGGTGTCAGTCCCTCCTGTCAGCGAGCTGGAGCTGGTCCTTACAACGCCGCCTTGCGAGCATCCATCGCCACAAGGACGACCCCGCCAACAAGAGGTCAGCTGCTCTAGTGTGTGTTTTTGCACATGTGTTTGCATGTTCATGACTCGCCTACAAACAGCTGGAGAGAAGGTGTACTGTGCTGCCACCTGCTACAGCTTCTGAAAGACAGCAAAGTTGCGGGTCTCGGAGGGTCTAACAATCTATAGCGCACGGTCTAAAGTTCATAGCGCGAGTGCGTTTAGGGCGTGTCCAACTCCACTAAACGGCGCATAATCTGGCTGCAAAGTAAGGGGCAAACGGGTTATATTTAGACTCTTAATCAATCGTAGGTGTGTTTTGGGCGTAACAGGAATTAAACCAATCGGAGTGTCATCTCCCATTCCCTTTAAAAGCCAGGTGCACCTGCACATTGGCGCATACGTTTTTTTAGAAGGCGAATTTGGTAAACGGATTTTCTTGTGTGCCAAGTGAAAGCGTGCGAGCAGACCGTCTACGGGAGCAGTGGACCCTCTGCCTCCGCCGGCTCCCAATCCTCTGTCCCATCAACAACTCCATTTAACTGCATACAGTATGAGACTTGACTATGACTTGCCCCAAACTGCATGTGATTATCATAAAGTGGGCATGTCTGTAAAGGGGAGACTCGTGGGTACCCATAGAACCCATTTTCATTCACATATCTGGAGGTCAGAGGTCAAGGGACCCCTTTGAAAATGGCCATGACAATTTTTCGTACGTTTGGAGCATTATTTAACCTTTTTTGCGACAAGCTAGTATGACATGGTTGGTACCATTGGATTCATTAGGTTTTCTAGTTTCACATGATACCAGTATCTTCACTCTAGCTTTACAACTGTAATTTTCTCGTTAACTTCGACAGCCCTAATTAGAACCTTTATGAAGGATTTATTGCAGGACTGTTGTGTTAGACTGCATTAGTCTTAGATATGTGTACCTAATGAATTGGTTGAATGTGTGAATGTGTGTGTGTGTGTGTGTGTGTGTGCGCGTGTGCGTGTGCACAGACCAAGGCTGCAAGCGCAGAGGAAGTTTGCCCAGTCCCCTCCCAGCTCTCCAGGGCCGCAAGGGTCAATGACACCAGCGCAAAGTAACCACGCCCACAACCTGGCCGTGGTCACCTGTCTGACGAGACGCAGACCCAAGACTGAGGACTTCCTGTCTTTCCTCTGTCTGAGAGGTAAGCTACATAGGTAGTGGTCTGAGCCAAGGCTGTAGTTAAGTCCAAGACCAGGTCCAATCGATTTGATTGTTTAATTTTTTTAATGCCAGAATCGATATATTTGCTTCATTTGAGTCTATGCGAAGGTAGAAGGAAGTTACCGCTTTTATTGTTATAGTCTGAGTAACCTGACGTCATATCCGTTCCGTATCCGTCAACCAAAACAAACCGCAGCGAGCCAAAACGAGAAAGTAGAAAACGTTGGAGGGTCCTCGCGGATACGACCTGCACCCTCACATGTTATATCCAAAGTGGTAAACACTACACATCCAGTAAAGTATGGAAACACTTTGGGTTTCACACATTGCAGGAAAAGCAGAGCTAGACATCACGGCTAAAGCTGCATGCTAACTCTGTCACGGACCGGAAACGTTATCGTATTGCGGTAACGTGCGGTCAAGCCGGCCGTCACTCTCATCTCCGTGGTCAAATGGGCCGACGCTACAACTGTAGAGCACCCATATACTGACATTTATGTTAAATGCATTCAAACGGCCCCGATGGAGCTGACCATGGATGTATAAAGAGAACGGAGCTGACGGGAGAGCTACTGTAGAGACAACCTTGGAGAAGTTAGAGGAAGTATACACGTGTGACTACGTCTGGTTTTCAAAATAAGGTGTTAACAAAGGGAACTGTATATACAAAATACATATATGGAAATAAGATTGATTGGATTATATTTACCAGAAGTATAAAACATTACATGTCCCTTATTGATTAAAAAGAAAATATCACTAATTTGTGAGGGAAATGTCTTTATTCTTTGATTTTTGGGTTGCTGGAAAAAATTGAATAAATAATGTCTGACAATGACTGATATATTTGACTTCAGGACATCTCTGACTACATACATGCTGAAAATCAAACATTTTTACTGGATTAATTTCCAATGTAAAGGTCCCTAGAAGTGTATGATTCAACTTTGTGTTAAAAAAGTTAACAAGTATCGCAATAAATCGTAATATCGAATCACAATACATATCGAATCGGCACCCAGGTATTGTGCTTATATTGAATAAGGAGATAGGTGAATCGTCCCAGCCCTAGTGTGTATATAAGAACTCTTTATGCTGAATATAGACCGATGCACCGCTGTGTTTAAATTCATCTAATATCTCTGGATAGTCAGAGATCCTCTCTGTGTTATATGATGTGCTTTGAGAGCTCAGTGATAATGGTTTTACTGGTTTTATGAAAGAGAACCAGACTGACTTCCTTTTGCTGTCTCCAGGCAACACCACTGAATAAGGCAAAAAAAACAACAAAAAAAACACGAGCTGCATAGAAATCCCAGAGTTCTTTGAGGCAGCCATACTGTATCTCCTACTGAATCAATGAAGGCGTTTCCTCTTTCACTTCAGGTTCGGCAGCGTTGCCTAGCAACATGGCCTTCTTAGCGAGCGGACGAGCGAAGGAGCCAGCTGGCACTCGGCATCTTACTTCCTGTCTTTCCACCAATCACAGGACTGCAGCTGAGAGGAAGAACATGAGCATATTCAGGAGAACAACCGGTAACAACTGACCTGTCTGTCTGTGAAATGAGAGGTTTTCTAAAGGGACTCTGGTGCTCGTAAACATTACCGCTTTTGTCCACAGGGACCGCCAAAATCAACCCCAAATTAAGGTTCCTCGTTAGTAGCTTTAAATACGTTCACATCAGTCTTTGTGAGTGTGTTATGTCTTTTAATGACTGAGGCAACTTAAAATCATTTTTTCTCTTTGCTTAAATGAATTCTGTCTTTGTGGCTCTGTGTGTGTCTTGCCGTCCTACAGCGCAGCGAGACTCTCGGTCCGTGAGAGGGAGGCCCGGAGGCTCGGCGGCGGTCAGCTCCTTCTGCCCTCTAACCGCCCGGGCTCAGAGGAGGAGGGAGAGAGAGAGGAGAGAAGAGGAGCAGCAGAGGAGGAGGAGAGAGGGAGTTGAGAGACACCTCCTGAGACCTCGCCAGCTCCCCCTACAGGGCAAGAGGACTAACAAGGTCTGATCATCTTTCCTACACGCTTCTTCTGTCTGAAAGGTGTCTGGTTGTGTCATCAGTATTATTGTAGTGACTTTTAATAAATATTTTAAATTAATTCAACCGTCGTTTTGGTCACATGAGGTTGGCACGGGTTACCCTGGTTACACGTCTCCAACCGGCAAGGAGGCTCTCAAGAAGTGACGATGTAAATTACTACTGTTTATTCACACAAAAGTATGTTGAACGATGGTACACATATTGAGAATGTAGTGCATAGTATGTGATTTCGGACGAAGCCCATGTCCTCTTTATTATTGTCAATACTGTATATGCTGCTCCTATTTTTATACTTCCTTCTATTTAAATGGTTCACATTTTGTTACACTTTGTTTAGCTCTTTTTTTTTACTGTGTTAGCTGATGCATCTTGTTTTTTGCACTATCCCCTTTGCTGCTGTACACTGCACATTTCCCCACTGCAGGACTTATAAAGGAATATCTTATCTTATCTTATCTTATGTTATCTTACATCTACTGTTTTATATCTATGGCTATCTCTATCTGTTGCAGGTTGCCGTGGTGACTGGACGCTCTGAACAAAGAAGCTCTTCTGTCAGGTCAGTTCCTACCTTAAAGCCTAGCACGGGGGCGGGCAGCAGACGCTCCCCCAGACCCTGCACCAGGCCCAGCAATACCTGTAAACCCAGAGTACAGGAACACAACAACAACAACAAGCACCTCTCCCGGCACAGCAAACACCAGCTGCCTCGCAATCACCACCCGACTAACTACTATAGCAAGACCAAGACCTTCAGTAGTCCCCCGAACTCAGGAAGACATCCAAGCAGGACTCAAATACCATTGACTAACGGCTCGGCCATCAGACCGCTGAGTGAGAAGCCCGGGGTGCTGAGGTTGTCCAGGAGAAGGAGAGGCCTCCCGCCAGACACCAGCCCTAATCCCCCTCTGAACCGGCTCCTTTCAGACAACAACTCATCAAAGAAGTGCAGGACGGTGCAATACAGCGACGATGTCCCACTGGAGGGAGACGGCCATACTGGGGACATCCCACAGAGGGAGGTAAAAGATGTTAGTGGGGAGTGTGTGAGCGGTGAAGACGGATGTGGAGAGACGAGACTAGAGAAGAACAGTGAGGACCTACAGGACAAGTTAACCTCTGCCCTGGAGCCCAACCTCACCGACATCATCACAAACTATGACCTCAGCCCCGTCACCGAGGTCATCTGCAGACACGTGAGAGAGAAAAGGCTCAAGAGAAACCAGCTCGCTTCATCCACGACCCCAGCCATCACCCGGACTACTAGTTCCAGAGCTGCTAGGACTACTGTAACTAAAGCTGCTATCAACTCAGTGACATCTACACGCTCTGACCCACCAGCCACTTATTCTGCCAGGAACACTGCTAAGGGTGCTAACAAGGGTACTAGCAAGGACATTACCAAGTGTACTTCACCAGCCAGCAGTTACTCTACCCATAATTCCAAAGGTGCTGCAAAAGACGCTTCCAAGGGTACCACAGAGGACTCGACAAAGGACAGTGCACCTGTCAGTAGCTATTCCAGCACTTCCAAGGGCTCTACGAAGGGCCTTACCCATACCAAGTCTACTACCTCAGCCATTAAGACCAGGACCAGCCCCAGAATCCTCCTGAAGCGCTAACAAACACCTGGAAACAGATATTGAGAATTGAAGAGCAAAATATTAGATCCTGTTGAGCATGACGATGGCTGGTTGGATAGTGACGTATTGACTGTGCTGAGGTCACACAGCATAACGGCAGACACGCTGTATAATGGACTGTATAGTGAAACGTTTTCGGATGCTTCCCCGCTGTATCTGAAACAATAGCTTGGTATTTTTGTATTGTTCACATGAAAAAGGAACAGATTTTTTTTTTTATCAAAGCACATGGTTTAACTTCTGCCGTACAGTTTTCAGTAGCGTACCTACAGAAAGCGGCGACGTGCCGTTGCTGGTCAGGTGACAATACAGACCTGCCGTTTTATTTAAACAGGAATAATCTGTTCAGGATCGATAACATAACACTTCAAATCCTCAGCGGAATTAAAGGATAAGTTCAAATTTTTTCAAATCTCCCTTAAAAAGGACATTTCATGCTCATTTTCAGCTTCATACTTGTATTTAGGGTTTCTACTAGAACATGTTTACATGCTTTAATGTTCAAAAAACACATTATTTTTCTCATCCTGTAGTCTGAATACACCTGCATTCACTCTCTGTCATGCTCTGAATCTGCATTAGGGAAGGTTATGTTAATGGAACAATAGGAAATATTCAATGTACATGTGAGTATTGTTTTAAGACTGACTTGAAAAAAATGTGAACCTATCCTTTAAGAAGCCAGCGGCACGTAAGCACAACGGAAACATTTGATTAACACATGGACTCTGACCTCCATTATGGCCACCAGAACCAGCTGTAACATCTACTGGTCTGTTCAATGGACACAGATTGTTTAGATACACGCGAAGTATACAAGAACAAGACTGTTTTTTATTTACTGCTTTATTTCTTTTATTCCACTGAAGCCTTTAGCTGGGTTTCCACCAAATTTAGTCCCCAGGAACTACTTTTCAAGGAACTAAAAGGTTCCTTCAGCCCACTGTTGTCTGTGTTTCCACTGCGGTCTAAAGACCTGTGAAGATTAGATGGATTAGTCCGCTGACGTATGAAAAAGCAGCATGACAGGAGACGAGGGCTGCTGGTGGTCACGGCAGTAAACACACTCTGTGTGTCGCCTGTTTCATCTAAAAAACGTTTTTTATCTCACTGCAACGATATTTCCTGCTGCATATATTTACTGATGCTCGTTGGATGTAATGAATGACATGAAACTAAGAGCGTCTGTCTCCAGAGTAACTCATCTGTTGAGTGTTTGATGGTTATTTATTTGTGCTTTAGAACGTAACCGCTGTGAAACAATCAGAAAATAACTTTTCTTTCTCTCATTCACAGCACCGCCGCTCTACGTCTCTCTCTCTTCTACGGCTCGCCCTCTCAGCTTGTAAAATCTCTGTTTTTCTGTCTTTTTTAAAATGAGTTGGGAAGCCGACAGCAGAGCCTAATTTTACTTTCAATGTTGTCAAACAAAAAGAAATGCTCTCCCCTCGTCCTAAAATGGTCCTAAGTCCATACTAGAGTACTTCCATGTTTTATGAATGAAGCGGTACAGTTGAAGCAGCGGCGCTGTGTTTGTGTTTGGCCAATCAGCGACGGTCATCCCTGCAAACTCCACCCCAAAAGTTACGGTACTTTCAGAAAGTAGTACCCATCCAACTAGGGCCTTTTTGGGGGGTAAAAAGTCCCCAGAACTTAATTTAGACCCTGGACCCTGCAGTCGAAATTAGGGCTTTCAAAGTTAATGCGATAATGCGTTAACGAAAATACGTTTTAACGCCACTAATTTCTTTAATGCAGCTTGTGATTTTTAGGTTGCAGCAGGCTCAGTTTTAAAGCTAGAGTGAAGATGCTGGTATCATATGAATCTAGGAAACCTAAAGAAGCCATTGGTACAAACCATGTCATACTAGCTTGTCGCGAAGAATGCTAAATAACTCTACAAACTTACGCTAAATTTTGGCGAGGAAAAACTGTCATGGGGTCCCTTGACCTCTGACCTCCAGATATGTGAATGAAAATGGGTTCTATGGGTACCCACGAGTCTCCCCTTTACAGACATGCCCACTTCATGATAATCACATGCAGTTTGGGGCAAGTCATAGTCAAGTCAGCACACTGACACACTGACAGCTGTTGTTGCCTGTTGTGCTGCAGTTTGCCATGTTATGATTTGATCATATTTTTTATGTTAAATGCAGTACCTGTGAGGGTTTCTGGACAATATTTGTCAATGTTTTGTGTTAATTGATTTCTAATGATAAATATATACATACATTTACATAAAGCAGCATATTTGTCCACTCCCATGTTGATAAGAGTATTAAATACTTGACAAGTCTAACCTTAAAGGTACATTTTTAACCGATGAAAAATGTGCGATTTATTTGCAATTCAGTATTTTAATCGATTGACGGCCCTAGTCGAAACGTAATGAGTTCCTCAAAAGGTTCCTAGTTTCAGGGGAAAGTTCAGTGCTTTTCATGCCTGTACTGAACCTTTAATACGTTTTTGTTAATGCTTCACTAGGGGTCGCGTATTGACATGTGACCTCCTTATTTCAGAGTCTGTGTGGATCGACACATATGTAGAATAGAAGGATATGTGTATCGTGAACAACGGACATAAAAAGAAACACCTCTATAAACACTGGTGATGTGGTTTGACCTTCACTGTTAACATGATAAATGACTGTATACGTCCCCACACTAGATGTCATGGATACTACTGAAATGTCAGAGGGTTTTAGGATCACATCAGGTGCTATCAGGTCTTTTGTTTGTTTTTCCAACAAAAACTTGCCATCAAAATAATTTTTAAGTTGCTGTAAATAATGACACATTTCTACACACAGGGGCTCTAAATATGTGATTGACAAATGTGTTTATACTTCTGTCCGTATGATATATTCTATCAGTCAAAATCACAGGTCTGTGTGTTCGTTTATGGTCAATCAATGCAACTTTAAAGTGTTATTGAAGTTGTCAGTCAGTTGTTTTGTTATCTATCCGTCATTGTGTATTCATGGCTTTTTGGTAAGATGAGCAAACTCTTGAATATGAGGGAATATGAACACATGTAACACATGAAAAGGCTAATTTTTGTGCAGCAACATCTAAATAACTGTAAAAAGTCTGTATAAATGTGAATCATTTGAATGAGAATTTGCAATAAAATCACTTTGCATATTTATCTGCCCTGTGCATGTACTTCATTTAAACTGAGGCTATTTCCACACATTGCAACAAGCGCAGAGCAAAGAAAATATCATCCTAAAAATGCTAACCCTTAAAGGAATACTTCACCCACAAAATGACCATTTGTGTATCAATTACTCACTGCCTGTTACCTTGAATTCTTGAAGAGAACGTTTTTCTCTCACGCCTCCACGGTGAACGGATCTAAAAACGGAGAAAAGTCTTGATGAAATGAAGTGAATGGGGGTCGCGTTTAACAACAGCAAAACTATATCAAAACATTTCTTAAGATACAGATCCGCTATATTTAAATAGAAAACAGTGGAACGCTATCTTTCTGTAACCTCATAAATACATAACTCCAAATAGAATCAATGAGTTTCTATTTAAGCTTGTATACAGGTACTACCCTGTTAAAGATAATATTTGTTAGTTCTTTGCAACTGTTAACAACAGATGCACTTTTTGTAATTGTGAAGGGGAAACTATTGAACATGTGTTTGTAGATTGTTTTCATGCTACTTCTTTTTGGTTTAATTTACAGAAGAACTTCTCAAAACATTTGGAAAAAGATAAAGTTTGAGATATCACTCACTTTTAACAATCACAGTTTTTCGGCAGATGAAATTTACAGAATTAATTTGATTTAATATCTTAGCAAAATATTATATCCATAAAATGATATGGCTTAAAATAGAGAGAAATGGCAAAGGTCATCTTATCAAATGTAGAACATAACTCAGTGTCCGTGACATGAAATAAAAACAGAAAAAGGACCACCCACCCCATGTTGTTCTTGGTCAATCAAAAGGGAAAGCCTAAATAAATAAATAAAAAATAGTAATAAAAATAATTAAAAAAGCAAATAAATAGAAAATAAAATAATAAAAAAGAGAAAAAAATCTATGAAATCAAATAATGGATTTAGCTTTTTAAAAAAAGGAAATAAAGAGAGTCGTAGGAAAAGAGTAGTGAAGATGTATTCTCTCTCCCTGTTGTATAATTTTTTTTAATTATTATTTTTATACAGTGAAGTATATTTACTGATTTTTTTTGTAATGAAAACTGCTGTTTTCATCTTCCTAAATAAGTTTTAAATAGTTTTCAGGGTTCCCTTCCAGACATTAAGGAAGGTGAAAAGAGGAGAATACTTGTTATTTTCACCTTGAGTTAAGCCTTTCAGGCAGCTTCTCCTCTCAAGCAGACTTTCTGAGCTGCATAAAAATCCTTATTTTCTTTTTCTTGTTGTTGCTACAGCTGATATAACCCCAGCTTATGTTATTATAATCACTGCCAGACCCTGCTTTGTAGGAGTCACCGGGTTCTACAGACTCAGTGGAGAGGTGGGACTGCCTGGGAGGTGCAACTCAGGGCAAACAAATACTCCCAACCATTAAACAAGCTAGGTTTGTGCTACAGCTAGCTGATCAGCAGTGTTGACAGCCAGTTAAAGAAAAGACAAAGCTGCTGTTTTCAGATGATAAAGAAACCAGAACTGAGAGGAATCATGTTTGAAAACTTCAGAGAAAGACTTCACATGGTGCAGCAGGATTTCACAACGGGGTCTGTCTGCTTATTGATTCATATAAGGCTAATTTAGTAGCTTCAGCTAGCTGTTAGCTGTGATCTCTCCCACCTGGGATCATCAGTAGCATGCATGTGATTAGCTCAGTGTGTGGTAGACCTGGTCATACAGCATAACATGTACACTAATACTAGAGATGTGATTAGCAGCTATAGTGGCTCATTATAGCTCCTCATTCTGCTTCTGTACCGTCTTTAATGTTATTTATGCTGCACACCTCCTTGAGTTTAAACAAGTAACAGTGTTAATGATAATGTTACGCTGGATAGTGATATTTCCTCACAGTGTCAGACACATTTTCAACTTAACTACGTTTAGTTTGGGTTTGTTATCGTCCTAGTTAACCAGCTCTGTCTCTAGCTGTTCCTGTTATTGCTTTCAGCTGACTGTCATGTGATGAGGTTTATTTTTTCCAACACACTTTGAACGCAACTCACAGCAGGACAGTGAATGCATGAACCACATCTGCATGAACTACATCTGCTCTGCAATGAAAATATCAATAAAGACAAATGACAATTAAAAACCAACTGAACTATTATTGGTGACTACAGCTGGATCAACTGTCAGTCAGCCTCAACAGCTGCAGACTTTTGGTGGAGTTTGTGTCTGAACTGTACTAATACTAATAAAGACACAGTTATCAGTGTTTCCTCTCTGTAGTCTGTTACACCTGCACATGAATAACAGCTGCAGTCGGTATTTCTACTGTGGACTGAGTCCTGCTTAGAGGCTCAGGAACCATCTCTACTGGCACAATGTCTTTATATTATTTATTCGTCATTAGCATCTGTATTTGTTGATATTCTTATTGTGAATTCATTATTTAATAACCCAGGATATGATTATTGTGTCTTTTAAACACTAGAAGTTATTTATTAGGCTAAATGTTTGAGGGAAAATTAAAATGATGTAACTCATCAAACCTGACGCTCACCTGAGCCTCACATGTGACTGAATGGAAATGACGATAAATGATGTAAAAGGTGTAAAGACAGACCCTCCTTCTCTCTCTGACTTTAATTATATCCTTAATAAAAGTCAATGGGGGAAATAACAGATGATGTAAAGAAAACTCTTTCTAATAAATGAATAAAGCTGTCAATTGATGGAGAATCAGAAGACAACTAAAATATACCTTTTTATATAACTTTTAATCTGTTATCTGTCTTCACTCCGGTACAAAACTCAGTGATGTTGACGTGTATCAGATCAGTCCGATCAGCTACAGCGTCAAATCAATAACTGATACCCAGTAGGAGGGCACGTCGGTCGGCAAAAGACTACCATGAAGGATACACCGGTGTATCCTCGCTCTCAGCTCCTCCAGAGCGGTCCAGTCCGTTGCTATATAATGTGTTGTAGCTTGATGTGCAAAGGCATGTGTTCTACATCTTTGCTTAACTTTGCTTTATTTCTCTCTTCCTTCTCTCCCTGCAGCTTCAAGACCCTCGGAGACAAATCAAGAGACCCCAAAATCAGGAGGAAACCCAGGTGAGCACAAAACTGACGCTCTGTATCATTTCTTCTGGAAACAGGTGGTATTACATTTACTGGATTATTTTAATGACCATTCACTTTTCAGACTTACTAACCATTTTACAACAAAATAAAGGTTTATCAAACAACATTTAAACATTAAAATCTTATCTGCAATAGGCTTGCTGCGGTAGTTGGTGTTACACGGTGGTCGGGCACACTGATAACATTACGTACCCACCACCTCCACCGTCGTTTTGCTTTTTTTTTTACAGAAATAGTGAAAGATGTGATTCTGTGTGATCCTTCATTATCCTACATTGTGTGATTCTCCTGTCTGTTGTTCAGGTTTGAAGAAAGCCTTCCTCATTTCAGTGCTGGACTGGAAATCCTCAGCAGGTCTCTGCACACGCACACACACACACACACACACACACAGTCCATTTCCAAACAGCTTTAATGTATATTGTGTTTATGTGTATATATATATATATTTACAATGTGTTTCTTTAGGTATGAGGAGAGTTGGTTTCTGCTCCATAAAAGAACTAAAGACTGTGCTCAGACTGCAGAGGTACGATCAGCACACTCTGTTAGAGATGGTTTTATTCTCAAATCACACACTTGCGCACAAGTTTTTAACCCAATAAGCTCGAGCTGGAAGGATTCGTTAATTAGTCAAGCTACATTGATGATCAAAAGCAGGATCGTCAATTATTTTTTTTACTCCGCCCCGCCTACTCGTGTGCGTCTGAGTAGTAGTAGTAGTAGTAGTAGTAGTAGTAGTAGTAGTAGTAGTAGTAGTAGTAGTAGTAGTAGTAGTAGTAGTAGTAGTAGTAGTAGTAGTAGTAGTAGTAGTAGTATTTTTTCCTTCTTATAACAAATAAAATAAAATGGAATAAGAATAAAATATGAATAAAACCGGATAATAAATGAATGAATAAAGAAAGAAAGAAAGAAAAATATAAAAGCCAACAGAACAGGGCAAAGATCAATATCAAGGTGTGTACATGTGACTGAGTACAGTGTGTGTGCTTGGGGGGGGTGGCTGGTAGTCAGTCAGGGTGTAAATCAAATTAAGGCAAGATTAAAAATATATAAATATAAATAAATAGATAAGTGAAAGAGAATGATGGATATAAAGATGATGTTTGCATCCAAAGAAATATTCAGCTGTACTCAAGAAATGTAACGGCCAACTCACTCACGGTTAAAACTATAAACCAGCACAAAAATCACAATGACAACCATCAGCGACCACGTTCTGAACAGACACATGACATTACAAACACTAACAAAAGTAATTTGCATTTTTTTAACATAAAACAGCAAACTTCAACTCTTCAGTCCTTGGCAGGCATGATGGGAAATGTGGGCCGTCACTGTCACTACGATACTCATGGAGTGTCGGATTGGCACATCCCTAATTAAGAGTAACTATAGAGAAAGCCTCTTATCGCTGATGGTCTTGTTTATTTTATGTAGGTCATAAAGAGGCATCAGTATTAGCCAGTTAAAAGTTCCTCATAATAACTTTAATGTTGTTGCAGCTTATATTTACAGCCTCTCTGCTCCTTCTTACCTCCATCTCTCTGTGTGTATATGTATATTAGGCAGTAGATGGAGACATAGTGATGCTTTCAGCACACTGGGAGAGAAGAAGAACAGCTCTGACTCAACTACAGGAACAACTGCAAAGCTTGCCGGCCTTCGTCAGTGAACTAGACGCCATCACTGCTAACATAGGTATGGCGTCTGTTTCATTCCTGTCCAATAAACCTGGTCACCACTGGCCACACCCCGGTAGCTAAACTTAATATGAACATAGAAGATGTGTGTTTAACATGTCTGTGTGTGTCTGCAGCTCATCTGGAAGGAGACTTTGAGGAGATGGAGAGCCGACTGGTCTACCTGGAGACTCTGTGTTGTCAGTGTGAACAGCAGACAGTCAAACAGAATCATATCAACCAACTAGAAGTCTATAAGAAAAAGAAGAGGTATGAGATTCACATCACTTACATTTACATTTGCATAAAGCAGCATATTTGTCCACTCCCATGTTGATAAGAGTATTAAATACTTGACAAATCTCCCTTTAAGGTACATTTTGAACAGATAAAAAATGTGTGACTAATTTGCTATAAATCGTGATAAATCATGGACAATCATGCGATTAATCACGATTAAATATTTGAATCAATTGACATAGACATAAGTAAAAAGTCAGAATCAGATGGAGATAGATGGATTATAACTCTTTAGGATAACCTGATGCTAACTTCTCTGATGTTTGTCTTATAACAGGAAGGAGCTGGAGGCGCTGGAAGGTGAGATGCTCTACTGTGTCATCAGACATTACTGGTGTGATTACTGCACAATAAGACACGGAGGTTGAAGCCTGAGTGTGATGAGGTTGATCCAACCTCAGAGTATGCAAGTTTATCATGTATTACCCCCCCCCCCCCCCGGCTCTGTAATTTTTACCTATAATGGCCCTAATACGTCGTCGTACTGTAAAGATTTGAGGGTATTCTTCTGTTTTGTAGTGGAGTTGAATTCTGAGCATGCTCAGAAGGTGGCAGAGGTGGAGCAGGCCATGCAGCAGAAACTGAGAGAACGACAGAAAGTCTACGAGCAAGCCTTTAACCAAGACATGGAGCAATACCTGTCCACTGGACAGCTGCAGCACAGAGGTAAGGCACTCTACGAGCTTTAATTATTAGCCAATAAAATCATCAGTGGAGATTTTAAGGCAAGTTACAGGGATATGCTAACCATTTCCACACTAATGTTTATACATTTGAAAATGCATTCAGGGGTGGGTAGAGCAGCCAAAAACTGTACTAAAGTAAAAGTACTGTTACTTTGTTAAGCTAGTCATCAAAATAAGTAGTTGAGTAAGAGGAAAAATACCAGCCCATTTTCCCACAACACTAGTTTCCCCCCCGACGTATGTGAGACGACGTCACATCTGTCGGATTCTCCCAGAATAACCGGCTCGCCTTCTTCACATTAAAAGCAGTCTACAGGCTGATAGAGGAAACCCAGAAAGTCGTGGAAGGTCTCATTTTTTAGGTTAAGTTACAACCTGTTCACACATTGGCAATAAAAAACGATTAAAACATGTTTATACGTGCAAAAACGTACATACAGTCCCTTTTAAGTTGTAGAGTATGTAAAGCTTAAGCAAGTGTGTGTTTGCAGAGACAACAGAAGCTGATGTGCACGTTCTGGATCAGATGACGGTAACTAACATATCAGACCTGGAGGCTTTGGATGACTTCCTCAACTCTGCTGGTGATGATGACATCAGCACAGGGTCATCACTGACCTCAGGTAACCCCGACTCTGTTACTCTACAACCAGACCTGCACATATTCTATATTAAGATATTGACCATTTTGTGTCAACGTCATGATGACGTCACGGTGTTAGCTGGAGGCTAAACAAAGGAAAGACTGGAGGCTAACACTAGCAGTGGACTAAAGTTACACATCTAAAATGTCATCTTGCTGTTTTGTTGGGTGCCAGAATCCAGATATCACATACATTTGAGATGACAAACTGTGATTTGAGGCTCTAGCGAGCTACAATATCAGAGAAACGTTTCAGAGATGGAGAGTAAATGTTGCTAATATTTAGCCTTCTGCTAAAGTTAGCAAAAGGCTAAATATTAGCAACCCTTTCTCTCCATCTCTGAAACGTTTCTGCGATATAGTACGACTCTCTTTTTGACTGACTTTACTGAAGGATAGTTAACTATAGACTTCCAAAGATTTATACGCCCTCAATTTATCTTTACAGCGCTGCCGTTGGCCACCAGCCCGCTGGTCGGACGGCCGTCTACTCCATTGTTAAAACAACAAGCCAACAATACTTGCTAGCCAGCGTTAACTAACGTGTTCAGAGAATTATTCTGCCTCCACTTAACGCTCCGCCCGCTAAACACCTCATCATGGTTACTAACAGGAAACGGGTTTATAGTATGTTGTCCACGTTTTTAAAGCTGCATCAATCATGTTTAGTTACTCAGTGAATAAGAGTTGTGTTCTCTAACAGGTCCAGACCTCGAGTCCTGCTCTTCTGAATCTTCCAGAGGCCAGACAACCCAAGCCCCTCCCACAAGCAACCAAGCATCCAATCAGGTCGCAGTATGGGAGCAAGAAGAGGAAGCGGCCAGCGAGGAGAGCGATGAGCCTCTGGTGCAGTCAGACGAAGAGGACGTTCAGCCCGATACGTCATTGGTCGGCCTCCAGGATGTCGGCACAATGAGGGGCTCTGACGACAGTGACGCTGCGGGGGACCTGCCCTCTGGGTAACCTAGCAACCAGGGCCCTGCATACTGGGTGGACACTAACTACTGTTACCCCTCCGCTGCCCTCCGCTCCCGTCTGCAGCCAACATGAGCAGCACTTACCTGCTTCTTTCCTCTCAAGGTCAAAAACTGCGTTTTTTTCAGATTTGATGTGAAAACATGCCTTTAACATAAATGCTGAATCTCAGAGCTGTCAGTCAGTAATGCTAACTAAGGCCCTGTTCACACCTGGCAATAACATGCGTCCTGAGTGATCGGATCACAAGTGGACAGCTTTAAGTACATCTGTTCACACCTGGCATTAGAATGCGTCTCCGGTGACCACTTATGATCAGATCTCACTTCCCCGCTCTATATGCAAATGAACACGTAGTAAACACACGGCCAATACAGCAGACGTTTTGACGTAATATTACAGGAATGTCAGTA